>NC_057800.1:404696079-405001810 GCF_018294505.1 Triticum aestivum | reverse complement strand
TTACAAAAAAGATGTGTAGTCAATGGACTACACAGCTCATGTGTGGGTTCGCCACTGCTCCGGCGGCTCCCCTCTGCCGGCAACCTCGGCCGTCGGTGGTAAGGGCGGTCGCCGGATCCACGCGCGTGGGTCGTTTTTACTCCCTTGTAGTCTAGCTTTTTAGGATGTACATCGTCTTGGCTTCGGCGGCGACGATGACGGCGCTGAATAAAGATTATTCGGATCCTTCCCTGACGAGGTCATCGGTCCTATGGCTGGGGGTGGATTTGGAAACCAGTCTGTTCAAGTAAGGATGGTGTGACGGCGGCGGCAGCCTTGTGGTGGACCTGTGTCCTCGGGCTCCGCCGCTGCGACATCGTTTGCTCAAGCGTCGGCGCGGAGCTTGGGAGGTAGTCTAGGAGCGGATGCGGATTGTGGTCTGTGTCGTGGTTCTAAGCCTAACAGTGATGTAGGGGGGTACGTATGGAGAGGCAGGATCTTAGCTGTGGAGAAGTTGTAAGCACGCAAGGTTTACGAGTTCAGGCCTTTCTCGGAGGAAGTAATAGCTCTACGTCTCGGAGCCCGGAGGCGGTCGACTGGATTATGCGTGTATGAGTTACAGAGGTGCGAACCCTTGTCTCGGAGGGGGGTTGGCTTATATAGAGTGCGCCAGGCCCCCGGCCAGCCCACGTTACCAAGAGTTCAATGTTCATTAAGGCGAGGCATTACTGGTAACGCTAGTAATAAAGTGATATGATGACCATAAAAAGCTATTTAATGACCGACCGTTAGCGTGCGGAGTGACTTTAGGTCTCCTGGCCGTCGAGTGGTTGGATCTTGGTCGAGTGATTGCTTCTTGGTCGAGTGTCTTCGAGTCTGTCGAGTGTCTTCGAGTCTGTCGAGTGGAACACCTTCAAGTCGATTGAAAGGTGATTTCTTCTAGAGATGTCCTCGGGTAGGGTAGGTAGGACAGGTCCATGACCCTACCCTAGGTACATAGCTTCATCATTAGCCCCCGAATGGATCGAGGTTTGAGTGGGGAAGGATTTGAGAGCTTCTCCGACTCGTTTTTCATGTCGTGAGCATATCTAGTTTCAGATCAACGGGCCTGAGTGATGGCAGCAACTTCCTTTCCAGTCGCCTTGATCCATTCTTAATTCCTCGTCGAGTGGGTTTCTTTACTTGTAAGGCTCCGAGTGATGGTGTTGAGGAGATCCTTGGTCTGACAAGTTATTCGCTGCCTGCGGATTTAGTGGGATCTGAATTTTGGGAAGCGCGCGGGACGGGGGAGGCCGCAGTAATTGGACAAGATAGAGCGGAGCCGCCTCGATCCCCGCGCCACCTTTTTCGCCACGTATCGCTCGTGCGGTCGTTGTGGGATTTGACAGGGCCGCCTGGGCCTACCCGTCAGCCACTCGGGAGCGGCCTGATATAAAGCGCCTGGACCGGAGTCCCCCGAGCAGTGCATCCCATTACCTCTTCTCTCCCTCACGTCCCTCCGCCGCGCTCGCTCTCGCCCTAACACCACCGCACCGCACGCGCCTCGCCGGCGACAATGGGGAGGGAGAAGACAGCGGCTCTGGAGCGGGCCAAGAAGGCGACGGTGAAGTCGAAGGGGAAGGCGACCAGCCGGGGCGGATCTTCCTCGCAGTCTGGCCTGCCGAAGGGCTAGATCCAGGGCGACTGGATCCAGTCGAGGATCTGCCAAGACGACCTCGACGACTTGGCCGAAGGGGGGCTGATCCCCTACGACGCGGCGCGGCTTCCGGGGAAGGAATCCGAGCCGCAGCCTCGGGAGGGTGAGCGCGTTCTTCTTGCCACCCACGTCGACCGTGGGTTTTCCTTGCCTCCTCATCCTTTCTTCCGAGGGTTTCTGAACTTCTTTGGGGCTCAACTCCACCATTTTACCCCCAACTCAATCGTTTATCTTGTCGCGTTCATTTCCTTGTGTGAGAACTTCTTGGGTTGTCGACCTCACTGGGGTCTTTTCAAGCATATCTTCACTTGTCGCTCCCAGACAGTGAAAAGGGCTAATCCGAGTGACGAGAGGACCCAAGTGATCCAGATGTGTGGGGGTCTTGGCATCCAGACGAGGGGAAAAAGCTCCTTTCCGGCCATGATTCTCCCCGATTCAGTTCGCGGATGGCAGTTGACTTGGTTCTACTGCAAAGACCAGTCGATGCCAGGGCAATCGACTGGCCTCCCTCCTTTTACCATGGACCGAGTGGAAAAACCCTCCCCTTTGAAGGTGCTCCCGGAGGAGAAGGAGCACGTGCAGGTGCTGGTCGACCGAGTGGTCCATCTTATTCGCGACGGGGTCACTGGTATGGATCTCTTGGAGGTCTTCCTTCAGTGGCGCATCCAGCCTCTCCAAGCCTGAGACCATCCGATGCGGATGTATTCAGGTCTTGAAGACTCCACTCGGATCCACCCGGAGGAGGTCGACGACGACACGCTGGAGAAGTGGCTGTCTGGCATTACCGGGAATAAGGACAATCCCAGGGGAGCCAGGAGAGTCCCTCCATTCGACCAGTCCCACGCACCCGAGCAGGTCTGATTCTGAGTTTTTGCTTGTAATCTGAGTTCACTCGCGCAGCCGTCTGTATTGCGTCGACTGACTTTGTTCTCCCTGCTTTCTTTCAGGCCATTATTGAAATGTATTCCATGCCCAACGGGGAGCAAGAGCAAGCTCTGGAAGGCAAGGCGAGTGGCGGCGAAAGCGGCGAGGGGGCTTCCGATGGTGAAGGGGACAGAGGGAGCGACGACTCAAGCGCTGGAGAAGAAGTCGAGTCGCCTCCTCGTAGGGAGAGGCGATCCAAGCTTGACCAAGAACGGCCGAGTGCTCGCGACAAGGCAACTGCTCCGGCTGGTCAGTCTTCAAAGCGCCCTCAGATCTCTTCACCAACCCCGACTGGGAAGGCGCCAAAGCACCCCAAAGTTGCAGAGCCGAAGACTCGGAAGGCGCTGCCAAAGATCAAGATCGATATCCCTATCGCCTCCGCGTGAGTGTCTCTCCTTGTATTCACTCGACGCTCCGCGTTGTTTGTTTTTCTTGTTTTAACTGGACGAACTTTGGAATTGTTAGCGCTGCCACTTCCGGAACCTCAGCTTACAGGGATGATGATGAGGTGATGGAGGATGCGGTCACTTCTAATCCGGGTATGATTTCTGCCATACTATCTTTTTTTGGTCGATTCAATTGTATCGTGCATCACTGGGTGACGTGCTTTTGGCAATTTGAACCTTGCACAGCTCCCAACATTATTGACCTCCCTGATGATGAAGGAGAGCCCGAGAGGCCTTTGACAAGGAAGAACAGGCGAGCTCCTGCAAGCGGGGCGCTACAGACGACGCCGAGGGCGGAACCAGTTGTTCAGGACACTCGCGACGTCAATCGGGGTCCTGTTACCTTCGCTGAGCCGCTGTCGAGTGCTTTGCCTTCTTCATCAACTGCTCAGGCCCCTGTCGACCCGCCTTCAATTTTTGCGACCCATCGTGTCCCGGAGGACGAGGTGAATGCTGCTAGGGAAGCCATTCGTCAAGCGGGCATTATGATGGAGAAGATGAAGGCGGTGCGGGACGCTAGCCAAGCCGCCTATGATGCCAGCTCGGCCCTCCAGAGCAACGTTCAGGTTAGTTGGTTGCCGCTTGTTCTGTTAGGATATGCTACCTGAAGATTCTTTCCGAAAATCTTTGCATCTGCACACCCACTGGGTGCGTCGATTGATTCTTGGACTAGTGGGGGCACGCTGAGTGCACCCACTGGGTGTAGTCCCCGAGATTATGGTGGACTGCTGGCAGTCGACTGTAGTCTTAGTATTTTGTCGAATGTATAGTTTGTCTCTTCCACTCGATCTGGTCGAGTGGGATCAGAACCGGTGGGGGCACGCTGAGTGCACCCACTTGGTGTAGTCCCCGAGACTACTGTGGACTGCTGGCAGTCGACTGTAGTCTGAGTTCTTTCTCTCTTTTTTTTGGACTCGACTTCGGCGGGCCAGTCGAGTGGGGTCAGAACCGGTGGGGGCACGCTAAGTGCACCCACTGGGTGTAGTCCCCGAGGCTATGGTGGACTGCTGGCAGTCGACCGTAGTCTTAGTATTTATTGCCTTTGTTGTTTTTCGCTGTAAAATAACTTCTCCCCTTTGACTTCAGAAATCTTGCGATCTTGGAGCTCGCTTTGCTGACTTGGAGAAGCAGGAGATTCAACTGAACCTTGATCTGGAGCTGGCCAGGATAGAGCTGCAAAAGGCCAGAGACGGCGCCGCAGGTAAGATTATTTTGTCGACTGGTTAGTTTTAGGCTTGAGTACCCTTCTGCTATTTCCGAATCAATCATCATTTCTTTGCAAAAAACTGAGAGAAGCTCTGGCGAAAAAGGATTAGGACTTGGCTGCTGCCCGTAAGGAGGCTGACGACAAGACCGCTCTGGCCGAACAGAGGCTGGCTTCGGTCGGCCAGTTAGAAGAAGAGAATACCAGGCTGAAGACCGCTCTGAATGAAGCCAACAGGGAGTGTACACGCTGGAAGAAGGATAACCTCAACCTGAACGAAAAGATGGAAGGCATTGCTCGCAGGAGGGACAATCTGGAGAGCTACTTGAGGAGCCTTGCCAAGAAGTTGTATATCAAGCTTGAAGGTGCACATTTAGTTCCGACTGATTTTTTTTGTGTCGACTCAGTGTATGAAAATTGACTTATCCTTGGATCGTGAATGCAGAGTTTTGCCAGAACTTTGAAGAGGAGACTGGGCGGATCGAACCAGGTTTGGATCCAATCAACTCTCCCGTGAAAGATGAAGCTGTCATGAATTTGCTCCTACTGGAATCTCGCATTGACGGCGCCATGGACTACTTGGCTCGACTGAAGCTCGCCATGTCATGGATCGACCCGGCACTTTGGCCAGAGGCTACGCTCCAAAATGATCTCGAGTCTCTGATGACTCGTCTTAACGAAATCCCTGACCGAGTGCAGGAGTGGAAGAAGTCTTCTGCTCGGTGCGGCGCTGATGTGGCTCTGTTTTTGGTTCGTGTCCACTTCAAGGAGGTGCGACAAGACAAGCTGGCAGCAATCAAGGTCGCCAACACCCAGAAGCATGACTTCCGAACCTTTATGGAGACTTTCATCACTGCAGTCACTCAGATAGCCAACGGCGCCGACCTGGATGAGTTCGTCGAGCCTGCCAGCCCTCCTCCCGCGGAGTGAACAAACTCTTATGTCCCACCTTAAATTTGCCTCGGAATGCCGAGTGGTTTTTGTAACCGTTAAACTTTTTCGGGTCGCATGCCCAAGTACCTCGATCCGTGATCCAGAATCTTTAGGATTTTATCTGAACTTGGTTTACCGTTGAATATCTTTATGAATCTCCTGCGGAGTGAACCCAACCTTTATTCGAGACAACTTTCTGTATTCGCAGCACAGCTCTGAAGGAGGGGGAAGTAGTCGACCCATGCCTTGTATTTGTGGCGAAGCTCCCCAGGGGCGGGCGGCGGTCGACCCACACCATGTTACTGCAGAGTGGGACGGAGCGCACATTGTATTTGTGGCGAAGCTCTCTAGGAGAAGGTGGCAGTCGACCTGCTGATGGGGTTGTGTACCTAGGGTAGGATCATGGACCTGATCCAAGTAACTTACCCTAGGACATCCTTAGAAGAGGTCGCCTTCCAGTCGACCAACGAGGATTCACTCGACTAGCCTGAAGGACTCGACCATGAAGACTCACTCGACCACCAGGAGGTCAAGAGGCACTCTGCACTGCAACGGCCTGTAATCAAGTAGTCTTTATGGTAGTAAAGGCACTTTATGTGGGGCGTTACCAGTAACGCCCCAGACTTAACTCACCTTAAACCCTCTCCTGCGTGGGCTGGCTGGGGTCCTGGCGCACTCTATATAAGCCACCCCCCTCCACAGGCAGAGGGGTTCGGCACCTTGTAATTCATACATTCATAATCCACTCGACCGCCTCCGGGCTCCGAGACGTAGGGCTGTTACTTCTTCCGAGAAGGGCCTGAACTCGTACATCCTTTGTGCTTACAACCTCTCCATAGCTAGGACCTTGCCTCTCCATACCTACCCCCCACTCTACTGTCAGGCTTAGAACCACGACAGTTGGCGCCCACCTTGGGGCAGGTGTTTTAGCGATTTTGTGGAGAAGTTGCAATTCTTCCGAGTACTCTCATCATGGTGTCTGCTGGAGTTTTGGTCGAGGGTCAAGAGATCCGTCTCGGCACTCTCACCTTCATCGCCGACGACTCCGCATGGCTCCAGGAGGCTCCACTCGACGTAGACGCGCTCCCCGTCCGCGGTGCGACGCATTTTCACGCATGTGTCCGCGGCATTCTGCTGCGGCAACCGTCGACCCAGTATCAGTCGGCTCCTCCATCGTCCACCCTCCCGGTCTCCCGCCAGCGCAAGCGCTCAGGCCGGTCGAGGCTTCAGCGATGGGTGAGTCATGCGGTGGCTCGCCAATCGGCCACTACACAAGTTGTGGCAATCGAGCCCAACGAATCTCTCTACGGCTTGTTCGATCAGTCGACTGGCTCCGGAGAGACCGCATCCGAGTGCGGAAGCAGTGATCCAGCGGCGGAAATCTTGATGGTCGACGGGCCCCACAGCCCTCCTGGCTTCGCCCGTGGTGGTGGAGCAGGTGACGGCGGCGACCCTGCACGAAACTACGAAGAGTACCAGCCCGAGCCACTCGACTCTCTGCAAAGAGAAGAGCTTCGCCGCAGGAACGACGATCCCCTGCGTATTCCCATCACAGGAGAAACCCCCGAGGCTCGTGCCTTGGAGGAGGCGCGCCTGGCCAATTTGGCCGAGCGCACTCGACTGGAGAACCTTCACCGAGCACTCGACGAGCGCGCGCGGCAACGAGTTCCCGACACCATTCGACGTCAACCCTTCCCGCCGACTCAGGTATATCGAACCCCAATACAGAATTTAGCAGCTGCGACCCGTATTGCAGAGTCCATTCAGCCTTCGCAGTCGGAAGCTGGCAGAGGTTTGCTGCAGATCAGGGATCTGCTCCGGGCAGCAGGAGATCAGAATTCAGCCGTGTCTCAGTCGCGCAACAGAATTCACAGTCGATCTGTCACTGTGAATACGGTTCAGTCGGCTCACAGCCCCAGATCGCCTCCGCGGCGCGAAGGGCGTGAGAATCGGCGAGATCAATATGGCGACAGACTCGACCGAGATGATAGGCGTCGAGTACCCTATTCCCCTCCGAGGGGTGGGTCTTACGCTCCTCGGCAGCCAGATGATAGACGTCAGTACAGTACAGGGCGTAGGGTTCCAGTTGACCCCAGAGAGCCAGGCTTCGACGCGCGATCCATTATCGTGCAAGGGTTGGTCGACCGGAACAGAGCCCATCGAGGCGCACTCGACAGAGATGTACCCACGAGCAGTCGAGTACATGTTTCTGGCCCTGAATGTTTCAGCAGAGCTATCAGAGCCGCAGTTATCCCCCCCAATTTCAGGTTGGCAACAGGGGTCAGCAAGTTCACTGGTGAGTCTAAGCCTGAAACTTGGCTTGAAGATTACCGAGTGGCAGTTCAGATCGGTGGTGGGAATGACGAGGTGGCCATGAAGCATTTGCCCCTCATGTTGGAAGGTTCTGCCAGGGCATGGTTGACTCAATTACCTCCTAGCAGCATTTACACTTGGGAAGATCTGTCCCGAGTGTTCGTCAGAACGTTTGAAGGGACTTGCAAGCGACCAGCGGGATTGATAGAGTTGCAAGTCTGCATGCAGAAAACTAATGAGACTCTCAGAGAGTATATTCAGAGGTGGATCACTTTGCACCACACTGTGGAAAATGTCTCTGATCATCAGGCAGTATGCGCCTTCAAAGACGGCGTCAAGAACAGAGAACTGAGTTTGAAATTTGGTCGAACCGGTGACATGACCTTGAGTCGGATGATGGAGATTGCTACCAAGTACGCCAACGGCGAAGAAGAAGACCGACTCCGAAGCGGCAAGCACAAGCCGAGTCAGTCGGAAAAAGGAAACACCAGTCGGAAACAGAAGCGGAAGGCTGAACCGGCAGCTCCTGGAGAGGCTCTGGCCGTGACTCAAGGAAAGTTTAAGGGGAAACCAAAAGGATCCTGGAACCCCAAGAAGGTAAAGGATAAAGAAGGGAACGACGTGATGGATATGCCGTGTCACATTCACACGAAGAAAGATGAAGAGGGGAATATCATTTACCCAAAGCACACCACTCGCCAATGTCGACTCCTGATCCAGCAGTTTCAGGGAAAACAGTCTAAGGACAAGGAGAAGGAGTCGGACAAGGCCGAAGACAAAGAGGACAGTGAGGGAGGATATCCGCATATCAACTCCACTCTGATGATCTTTGCAGATGTGGAAAGCAGGAGTCGACTGAAAGTGATTAACCGAGAGGTGAACATGGTTGCCCCAGCAAAGGCAAATTATCTGAAGTGGTCTCAAACACCCATCACATTCGACCAATCTGATCACCCGACTCATATTGCCACCCCCGGGAGGCGAGCTTTGGTGGTCGATCCAGTTGTCGAAGGCACTCGACTGACAAAGGTGCTGATGGATGGTGGAAGTGGGCTGAACTTATTGTATGCAGACACATTGAAAGGTATGGGCATTCCGATGTCCCGACTGAGCACTAGTAACATGAGCTTCCATGGAGTTATACCAGGGAAGAAGGCCGAGTCACTCGGCCAGATAGCTTTGGACGTAGTGTTTGGTGATTCGAAGCATTTTCGCAAAGAAAAGTTGACGTTTGAGGTCGTGGATTTTCAAAGTGCATATCATGCCATTTTGGGGAGACCAGCCTATGCACGGTTCATGGCTCGACCATGTTACGTGTACCTCAAATTGAAGATGCCCGGTCCCAAAGGTGTGATCACTGTCACCGGTGATAGGAAAAAGGCAGAGGAGTGCTTTCAGAAGGGCTCCAAGATTGCCGATTCCCAAGTGACAGCGGTCGAGTTCGAAGAATACAAGCAAAACGCAGATCCGAGTGACTTGCTGCGATCCAAGAAGCCCGCCACAGAGTCTGCATTCCAGTCGTCCGGTGAGACGAAGCCTGTTCACATTCACCCGACCGACCCCGAAGCAGCTCCGACCCGCATCTCCACAACACTCGACCCAAAATAGGAAGAAGCGCTCATCCAGTTCCTCCGTGAGAACCGGGACATTTTTGCATGGAAGCCCGCTGACATGCCAGGTGTTCCCAGGGGACTGGCTGAGCATCGCCTAAGAGTCGACTCGTCTGCAAAACCAGTCAAAGAGCATCTTCGGCGGTCCGCCGTCCAGAAGAGAAAGGCCATCGGTGAAGAAGTGGCTCGACTGTTGGCGGCAGGATTTATCCGAGAGATATACCACTCCGAGTGGCTCGCTAATGTCGTCATGGTTCCTAAGAAGGACAAGTCGCTCCGAATGTGCATTGATTTCAAGCACATCAACCGGGCCTGCCCGAAAGATCACTTTCCTCTCCCTCGCATAGATCAAATTGTTGACTCGACCGCGGGATGCGAGAGGTTGTCTTTTTTAGATGCTTACTCCGGGTACCACCAGATCCGTCTGTACGGGCCCGATGAGGTAAAAACAGCTTTCATCACTCCATTCGGGTGCTTCTGCTATATCACCATGCTATTCGGCCTCAAGAATGCCGGAGCCGCATTTATGCGAATGATTCAGAAGTGTCTACTCACCCAAATCAGTCGGAATGTGGAAGCTTATATGGATGATATTGTTGTCAAGTCACGAAAAGGTTCCGACCTGCTCGCTGACCTCGCCGAAACATTTGCCAACCTCAGAAGGTATGATATCAAGCTCAATCCATCAAAGTGCACATTTGGAGTTCCTGGTGGCAAGTTACTCGGTTTTCTCGTTTCCGAACGGGGAATCGACGCTAACCCAGAGAAGATTGGCACTATTCTCCGAATGAAACGCCCTGTGCGAGTGCACGATGTCCAGAAGCTTACTGGATGCTTGGCCGCATTAAGTCGATTCATCTCACGACTCGGTGAAAAGGCACTGCCTCTTTACCGACTGATGAAGAAGGCTGACAAGTTCGAGTGGACTCCAGAAGCTGATGCAGCATTTGCCGAGCTAAAAGCTCTGCTCTCCACCCAGCCGGTGCTTGCTGCTCCAATCAGCAAAGAGCCTCTGTTGCTCTACATCGCAGCCACAGGACAAGTCGTCAGTACTGTGCTAACGGTCGAGCGGGAAGAAGAAGGAAAAGCTCTCAAAGTTCAGCGCCCAGTGTATTATTTGTCTGAAGTCTTGACTCCATCCAAGCAGAGATATCCTCATTATCAGAAGCTTGTGTATGGAATATACATGACCACGAAGAAGGTTGCTCATTATTTCTCTGACCATTCCATCACAGTCGTCAGCGACGCTCCACTATCAGAGATTTTGCACAACAGAGATGCAACTGGTCGAGTGGCCAAATGGGCGATTGAACTTCTTCCCCTTGATATCAAGTTTGAGGCAAAGAAAGCCATTAAGTCCCAGGCGATAGCAGATTTCCTCGCCGAGTGGATTGAACAACAGCAGCCGACTGAAGTTCACTCGGAGCATTGGACTATGTTTTTCGATGGCTCTAAGATGTTGAATGGTTCCGGTGCTGGAGTTGTCCTGGTTTCCCCCAGAGGAGAT
The DNA here is from genome assembly GCF_018294505.1 of Triticum aestivum. NCBI lineage: Eukaryota > Viridiplantae > Streptophyta > Magnoliopsida > Poales > Poaceae > Triticum > Triticum aestivum. The sequence continues at coordinate 404,991,198 of NC_057800.1, read as the reverse complement.
AAGCTCAGATATGTGCTCCAGATTCACTTTGATTCCTCCAACAATGAGGCAGAATATGAGGCCCTCCTATATGGGTTGCGCATGGCCATTTCACTCGGCGTCCGTCGCCTAATGGTCTATGGCGACTCGGATTTAGTGGTCAATCAGGTGATGAAAGAGTGGGACGTGAGAAGCCCAGCCATGACTGGATACTGCAGTGCAGTGAGGAAGCTGGAGAAGAAGTTCGAGGGGTTGGAACTCCATCATATACCCCGACTGAAAAATCAAGCAGCTGATGATCTAGCAAAGATAGGTTCCAAGAGAGAAGCCATTCCGAGTGGTGTGTTCTTGGAGCATATACACACTCCGTCAGTCAAAGAAGATCCTTTCACTGAAGAAACTCCGCAGCCCAAGAGCGCCACAGATCCGACTGAAGTTGAAGTCCCAGCGGTGGTCGACTTGATCATGGAGGTTTTGGTGGTCATTCCCGACTGGACGATTCCGTATGTCGCATATATCTTGAGGAAAGAGCTTCCGGAGGATGAGGAAGAGGCTCGACAGATCGTCCGTCGATCTAAGGCCTTTACCGTAATCAAAGGACAATTATACAGAGAAAGCGCGACTGGAGTTGGTCAAAAGTGCATAACACCAGAAGAAGGTCGACTCATTCTTAATGATATTCACTCGGGGACCTGTGGTCATCATGCGTCCTCTCGGACCATCGTGGCCAAAGCATACCGAGCCGGATTTTACTGGCCCAAGGCGAATGAGATGGCAAAAGAGATAGTGGATAAGTGCGAGGGATGTCAGTTCTACTCGAATATGTCGCACAAGCCTGCGTCAGCTTTGAAGACCATCCCACTCGTCTGGCCTTTTGCAGTTTGGGGACTGGACATGGTCGGTCCTTTGAGAACAGGACGAAGCAGTTTCACACATGTGCTGGTGGCAGTCGACAAGTTCACCAAGTGGATCGAAGCTAAACCAATCAAGAGCCTTGACACCGGTACTGCTGTTAGCTTCATCAGGGAACTAATATTCAGATATGGAGTCCCGCACAGCATCATCACGGATAATGGGTCGAACTTTGACTCAGAAGAATTCAGAACTTTCTGCAACTCCCAGGGCACACGAGTCGACTACGCTTCAGTCGCCCATCCGCAGTCGAATGGACAAGCAGAGCGAGCTAATGGACTGATTCTTAAGGGATTGAAGCCACGACTGATGCGTGATCTCAAACACGCGGCTGGAGCTTGGGTCGACGAACTCCCTTCTATACTCTGGGGACTGCGGACCACACCTAATCGGTCGACCGGAAGAACTCCATTCTTCTTGGTCTACGGAGCTGAAGCGGTCTTACCGAGTGATCTTCTGCATAATGCTCCCCGAGTTGAAATCTACAATGAAGCAGAAGCTGAACAAGCGCGGCAGGACGCAGTCGACCTTTTAGAGGAAGAAAGGGAGATGGCTCTGATCCGTTCGACCATCTACCAACAAGATTTGCGCCGTTTCCACGCCAGAAATGTGAGAGGTCGAGCCTTCCAGGAAGGGGATTTGGTTCTCCGAGTGGATCAGCACAAACCACACAAGCTTGCTCCTTCTTGGGAAGGTCCCTTCATCGTCACCAAGGTCCTTCACAACGGGGCGTATCGTCTTTACAACGTCGAGCATAACATCGACGAGCCCCGAGCTTGGAACGCGGAGCTACTCCGCCCGTTTTACACTTAAGTTTTATCACTCGGATAAGCTGCAATAAAGTACTTCTGTAGCTCATGGACATCAAAATAATAGTGTCATAGTTCCTCCATAATTTCTGTCACTTTTTATTTTTGTCCACATAAAATTCCCACCCAGTGGGTGGCTTAGCCGCGAATCCGTTTCGCCTAAGTTTGTAAAAATCCTACCGAGCGGTGAGCCAGACTCTCACTCGGAGGCTTAGCTGCGAATCCGTTTCGCCTAAGTTTATCAAAATCCTACCGAGTGGTAAGCCAGCCTTCCACTCGGGGGCTTAGCTGCAGTCCAAGGACTCGCCTAAGTTTATCAAAATCCTACCGAGTGGTAAGCCAGCCTTCCACTCGGGGGCTTAGCTGCAGTGCAAGCACTCGCCTAAGTTATAAAAATCCCACCGAGTGGAGAGCAACCCTCTCACTCGGGGGCTTAGCTGCAGTGCAAGCACTCGCCTAAGTTATAAAAACCCTACCGAGTGAAGAGCAACCCTCTCACTCGGGGGCTTAGCTGCAGTGCAAGCACTCGCCTAAGTTATAAAAACCCTACCGAGTGAAGAGCAACCCTCTCACTCGGGGGCTTAGCTGCAGTGCAAGCACTCGCCTAAGTTATAAAAATCCTACCGAGTGAAGAGCAACCCTCTCACTCGAGGGCTTAGCTACAGTCCAAGCACTCGCCTAAGTTATAAAAATCCTACCGAGTGGTAAGCCAGCCTTCCACTCGGAGGCTTAGCTGCAGTGCAAGCACTCGCCTAAGTTTATCAAAATCCTACCGAGTGGTAAGCCAGCCTTCCACTCGGAGGCTTAGCTGCAGTCCAAGCACTCGCCTAAGTTATAAAAATCCCACCGAGTGGAGAGCAACCCTCTCACTCGGGGGCTTAGCTGCAGTCCAAGCACTCGCCTAAGTTATAAAAATCCTACCGAGTGAAGAGCAACCCTCTCACTCGGAGGCTTAGCTGCAGCCATGTGCTCGCCTAAGTTATAAAAATCCTACCGATTGAAGAGCAACCCTCTCACTCGGGGGCTTAGCTGCAGTCCAAGCACTCACCTAAGTTATAAAAATCCTACCGAGTGAAGAGCAACCCTCTCACTCGGAGGCTTAGCTGCAGCCCTGTGCTCGCCTAAGGTATAAAAACCCTGCCGAGTGGAGAGCAACCCTCTCACTCGGGGGGCTTAGCTGCAGCCCAGTGCTCGCCTAAGTGGACTAAAGAATAAGTCGATTGCAGTACAGGCACCTTGCTTTGAACCTGCAAAAGACATTCCGAGCCGAAGGCAATCATATTCAAGCGCCAAATTCAAGTTTGAATCGATATCTAAAGGAACCGAAAGTGCTCAGGCATCAAGCCCGTTAAGGTTTGTCGGTTACAATTCCACTCGGCATACCGAGGCAAATTTAAAAGTATCCTGGAGAAGTTTTTTACCCCTCTTGTGGAGGGCTGGAAGGTGCAACGAATTCATCAAGGTCAATTCCGTCGGCGATCCGAGTGGCAGCTGCAAGGAAAGTTTCCATAAAGGATCTGAAGTCGTGCTTCTTGGTATTGGCCACCCGAAGGGCCGCCAGCTTCTCTTCTCGCGCATCTTTGCAGTGGACTCGGGCCAGACACAGAGCGACATCTGCACCACACCGAGCCGAGGACTTCTTCCACTCCTGCACTCGACCAGGGATCGTGTTCAAGCGGGCCATCAGCGACTCAAGGTCATTCTGAAGTGTCTCCTCAGGCCAGAGCATCGAGTCGATGCGAGATGTGGCGGCCTTCAGCCTTGCGAGATAGTCCACGACAGCTGCAACACGAGACTCCAGTCGGAAAACATCCATGGCAACTTCGTCGTTCACCGGAGAATTGACGGGGTCAAGGTTTGGCTCCAGTCGGCTGGTTTCTTCTTCAAAGTTTTGACAAAATTCTGCAAGGGTGATCACTAAGTCAAGGGGATAGTCGAATGGAAAAAGCCACAATTGGAAATACTTGCCAAACATAGAGGTTTACCTTCAAGCATAAGAAACAGCTTCTTGGCAAGGCCACTCAGGAAGGCCTCCAGTTCAGTTTTCTTCTCAGTCAATTTGCTGACTTGGACGGTCAGGGCAGCTTTATCAGTTTTCAGTCGACTGACCTCCTTGTTGGCAATCCCAAGAGCAGCTTTCAGATTGGTATTGTCTTGTTCGAGCTTGGTGACTGAAGCTAACTTCTCGTCAGCAAGCTTGATCTTCTCAGCTAGCTCAAGGTCTTTCTTCTGCTGGGCCTCCCTTACCTTACCTGCAAGTTACAGCAAGATCAGATTTTGAAACAAGCAAGGGGAAAAGCAGTCGTCAAGGTCTCACCAAACATACCTTCGGTCTCCTCCTTTGCCTTTATCAGCTTCTCCTGAACCAGCTTCAAGTTCAGCTCGACTTGAGTGTGTTTTTGTTCCAGCTCTGAGTAGCGAGCCACAAGATCACAGGAGTTCTGCGAAGAACCAATCGACTAAATGTCAAATATAATTCACTTCCGAGTGAAAAAGGGAAAAACACACGTTTCTAAGACTACAGCCGAATACAAGCATTCGACCGTAGTCTCGGGGACTACACCCAGTGGGTGCACTCAGCGTGCCCCCACTAATCCTGTTGAAGACAAAGTCGACCAGTCGACCTCAAAAAAAAAAGAAGTGTGCGAGATGCATTCTCTAAGACTGTGATCAACTGCAAGCAGTCGACCACAGTCTCGGGGACTACACCCAGTGGGTGCACTCAGCGTGCCCCCACCGGTTTGTGAAATCCAGTCGACTGACAGAAAGATTGACATCATAAAGCCTAAGGCCGACTGCCAGCAGTCGACCTTAGCCTTGGGGACTACACCCAGCGGGTGCACTCAGCGTGCCCCCGCTAACACGGAGTTTATTCGACACACCCAGTGGGTGATTACTATAAATTCCGGAAAAGAAAAGTTTTTGGTAGCATATCCAACATAACAAACAGCGGTCGACTGACCTGGACATTGCTTTGGAGGGCAGAACTGGCGTCATAAGCTGCCTGGCTCGCGTCCCGGATGGTCTTCAGCTGCTCCATCATGAGTCCCGCCTGGCGTATTGCCTCCTTCGCTGCGCCAGCTTGGTCCTCTGGGACGTGGTGCGTCGTAAAGAGGGAGGGCTGCTGAGCACTCGTCAGTGGATTTGCGAAGGACACCGTGTGTCGAGTGGTGTTCCCTTCCTCCACAGTCAGAATCTCAGGCGCCGCCACATCCTGAGGTACCTTACTGGCGGACGCGTTCTGACTCCTCCTGCGTGTCAGTGGTTCTTCATCCTCGTCGTCGTCAGGGAGATCGATAACGGTGTTGGGTGGAGCTGCGGAGAAGGATCAGGATCAGAGATCGCGAGTCAGTCGACTAAGAACGATGTTAAGAATACAGTACCTGGGTTCGAAGTTGCTGCATCCTCCATCTCGTGGTCATCAGCCCGGGCCGAGGTTTCAGAAGTAGCAGCACTGCAACTCCAAAGGATCAGTCGACTAACTTCAGCGTCGACCAGAGATAAAGTTCACACAGAATAAGAAAATATGAGCAGCACGGTTACCCTGATATGGTAGGGATGGACACCTTCATCTTCGGCAAGAGCTTGATCGGCTTCGACGAGGCCGCCCTGGGCTGCTTCGGCGCCTTTTCAGTCGGCGCTGGAGAGGTGGTCCTAGGGCGCTTGGTCGACTGCGTCGCAACCCCCTTGCCACGTTCAGTCGAAGGGTCGTGGACGAGCTTCGACCGCCTTTCCGAGCGCGGTGGCACGACCTCCTCCTCCTCCTCTTCCTCGTCCTCGACGTCGTCTTCATCACCGACATCATCATCATCGTCGTCATCGTCCTCTGCAACATCCGAGTCCCATTCCTCCTCTTCCTGGCTCTCGCCTCCGCTCGCCTCGCCCTCCTCAGTCGAAGCTTGTGCCCCATTGGGCATCGAGTATAGCTCGGTGAGGGCCTAGCAGATGCCCAAACAAGGATCAGTCGACCAGTCGGTAGGGTTAACAGAAATGAATATGACAAGGGCGCAGTGGAGAGCAGAGCAAGTGTACCTTGTTTGGGTCGTTGTTGTGGTCGAGTGGAGGAATCCTTCTGGCTCCGCGCGGGTTGTCCTTGTTTCCGGTAACGGCTGCCATCCATCTTTCCAGAGTGACGTCGTCGACTGCTTCTGGATGGACTCTAGTCTCGTCTTCGGTTCCACAGTACAACCACATGCAGTGGCTCCGGAACTGGAGAGGCTGGATGCGACGCCTGAGGAAAACCTCCAGGAGGTCCATGCCTGTCACTCCCTCCCGAACCAACTGCACCACGCGCTCCATCAACATCTTCACGTCGGCTCTCTCCTCCGGAATCAGCTTCAGAGGGGAAGGCTTGCTCACTCGGTCCATGGTGAACGGAGGGAGTCCACTCGACTGCCCTGGCGTCGACTGGACCTGGCAGTAGAACCAAGTCGACTGCCAGCCTCTAACGGACTCGGGAAAGGTCATGGGCGGGAAGGTGCTCTTATTCCTCACCTGAATCCCCAGGCCCCCGCACATTTGGACGACTCGGGTTCTCTCATCACCTGGGCTCGCCTTCTTCACGGTCTGAGATCGACACGTGAATATATGTTTGAACAAACCCCAGTGCGGTCGACAGCCCAAGAAACCCTCACACATGGACACGAACGCAGCAAGATAGGCAATGGAGTTTGGGGTAAAGTGGTGGAGCTGCGCTCCGAAGAAGTTCAAGAAGCCACGAAAGAAAATACTTGGCGGCAAGGAAAACCCACGATCAACATGAGTGGCCAAAAGCACACACTCACCCTCTTCTGGCTGTGGCTGCCACTCCTTCCCCGGCAACCTCGCAGCTCCGTGAGGGATCAAGCCCTCGTTGGCCATGTCGAGGAGGTCCTTCTCTGTGATGGTCGACTGGATCCAGTCTCCTTGGACCCAGCCCTTCGGCAGGCGGGATCTGGACGAGGACCCTCCGCGGCTGGTGGGTCTCCCTTTCGCCTTCTCCGACGCCGACGCCTTCTTGGCGCGCTCCAGCGCCGCCGTCTTCTCCTTGGCCATGGTCACCGGAGAGATGCGCGAAGGGAAGTGGTGCGGGGGCGAGAGCGAGCACGCCGAGCTGGGAAGAAGGAAGCAGAGAGAGAGGGAGAATGCTGGGGCTCAGCACAGAAATCCTCGCCGGGCGCATTTATAAGGTCCCTTCCGAGTGGCTGACATGTGGGCCCGGTCGATCTAATCATATCTGCGAGCAGTTATGCAGGCTGGATACGTGGCGAAAAAGGCGGCGCGGAGATCGAGGCGTCTATGCCCCGTCCCATCCGAACGCCGCGGTCCGCCCCGCTTCGCGCGCGCCCCCAAATTTCGCATCCCGCGGAATCCGCGAGCAACAAATCAGTCTGTCAGACGCGGTGTTTCCGGCGATCCGTCGCTCGGAGATCGTCGAAGCCCGAAAGATCACTCGACGCAAAAACAGAATGGATCGAGTCGACTGAAGACAAATTGCTCCCTGTCAACGAAGAGATTCTTTGGTCCAGAACAGCGCACAACTAGAGCGCAAAGGTCAATCGGAAACGACATCAACTCCTTCTTCACTCGAAGCCTCAATCCATTCGGGGGCTAATGATGGGGTTGTGTACCTAGGGTAGGATCATGGACCTGATCCAAGTAACTTACCCTAGGACATCCTTAGAAGAGGTCGCCTTCCAGTCGACCAACGAGGATTCACTCGACTAGCCTGAAGGACTCGACCATGAAGACTCACTCGACCACCAGGAGGTCAAGAGGCACTCTGCACTGCAACGGCCTGTAATCAAGTAGTCTTTATGGTAGTAAAGGCACTTTATGTGGGGCGTTACCAGTAACGCCCCAGACTTAACTCACCTTAAACCCTCTCCTGCGTGGGCTGGCTGGGGTCCTGGCGCACTCTATATAAGCCACCCCCCTCCACAGGCAGAGGGGTTCGGCACCTTGTAATTCATACATTCATAATCCACTCGACCGCCTCCGGGCTCCGAGACGTAGGGCTGTTACTTCTTCCGAGAAGGGCCTGAACTCGTACATCCTTTGTGCTTACAACCTCTCCATAGCTAGGACCTTGCCTCTCCATACCTACCCCCCACTCTACTGTCAGGCTTAGAACCACGACACCTGCCCCTCGTCGTCCTTGAGGATTGAGATGTGTTTGGGAGAACTTAGGCGAGTACTGGACTGCAGCTAAGCCCCCGAGTGGGAGGATTGCTCTCCACTCGGTAGGGTTTTTTCAAACTTAGGCGAGTGCCTGACTGCAGCTAAGTCTCTAGGTGGGAGAACTTAGGCGAGTACTGGACTGCAGCTAAGCCCCCGAGTGGGAGGATTGCTCTCCACTCGGTAGGGTTATTTCAAACTTAGGCGAGTGCCTGACTGCAGCTAAGTCTCTAGGTGGGAGAACTTAGGCGAGTACTGGACTGCAGCTAAGCCCCCGAGTGGGAGGATTGCTCTCCACTCGGTAGGATTTTTCAAACTTAGGCGAGTGCCTGACTGCAGCTAAGTCTCTGAGTGGGAGAACTTAGGCGAGTACTGGACTGCAGCTAAGCCCCTCGAGTGGGAGGATTGCTCTCTACTCGGTAGGATTTTTTCAAACTTAGGCGAGTGCCTGACTGCAGCTAAGTCTCTAAGTGGGAGAACTTAGGCGAGTACTGGACTGCAGCTAAGCCCCCGAGTGGGAGGATTGCTCTCCACTCGGTAGGGTTTTTTCAAACTTAGGCGAGTGCCTGACTGCAGCTAAGTCTCTAGGTGGGAGAACTTAGGCAAGTACTGGACTACAGCTAAGCCCCCGAGTGGGAGGATTGCTCTCCACTCGGTAGGATTTTTCAAACTTAGGCGAGTGCCTGACTGCAGCTAAGTCTCTGAGTGGGAGAACTTAGACGAGTACTGGACTGCAACTAAGCCCCCGAGTGGGAGGATTGCTCTCCACTCGGTAGGATTTTTTCAAACTTAGGCAAGTGCCTGACTGCAGCTAAGTCTCTAAGTGGGAGAACTTAGGCGAGTGCTGGACTGCAATCAAGCCCCCGAGTGGGAGGATTGCTCTCCACTCGGTAGGATTTTTTCAAACTTAGGCGAGTGCCTGACTGCAGCTAAGTCTCTAAGTGGGAGAACTTAGGCGAGTGCTAGACTGCAGCTAAGCCCCCGAGTGGGAGGATTGCTCTCCACTCGGTAGGATTTTTTTTCAAACTTAGGCGAGTGCCTGACTGCAGCTAAGTCTCTAAGTGGGAGAACTTAGGCGAGTACAGGACTGCAGCTAAGCCCCCGAGTGGAAGGATTGCTCTCCACTCGGTAGGATTTTTTCAAACTTAGGCGAGTGCCTGACTGTAGCTAAGTCTCTAAGTGGGAGAACTTAGGCGAGTACTGGACTGAAGCTAAGCCCCCGAGTGGGAGGATTGCTCTCCACTCGGTAGGATTTTTTCAAACTTAGGCGAGTGCCTGACTGCAGCTAAGTCTCTAAGTGGGAGAACTTAGGCGAGTGCTGGACTACAGCTAAGCCCCCGAGTGGGAGGATTGCTCTCCACTCGGTAGGATTTTTTCAAACTTAGGCGAAACGGATTCACAGCTAAGCCCCCGAGTGGGAGGCTGGCTCGCCACTCGGTAGGATTTTTTTCAAACTTAGGCGAAACGGATTCGCAGCTAAGCCCCCCGAGTGGGAGGCTGGCTCGCCACTCGGTAGGAAACTGTTTTTACAAACTTAGGCGAAGCGGATTCGCAGCTAAGCCACCCACTGGGGGATTTCTTACGCAAACAAAAAACAATAATAATCACTGGGAAAATTATAACGCTCTTGTCTTTGATAAATAAACTACAGGAGTTTTTCTTATTACATCTCATCCGAGTGAGAATTTAGGTATAAAAGGGGCGGAGTAGCTCCGCATTCCAGGCTCGTGGCTCATCGATCTGGCGATCGACATTGTAAAGATGATACGCTCCATTGTGGAGGACTTTGGTGACGATGAAGGGGCCTTCCCAAGTAGGAGCGAGCTTGTGTGGTTTCTGTTGATCCACTCGGAGGACCAAATCTCCTTCTTGGAAGGCTCGACTCTTCACATTTCTGGCATGGAACCGACGTAAGTCTTGCTGATAAATGGTCGATCGGATCATAGCCATTTCTCTTTCTTCTTCCAGGAGGTCGACTGCGTCTTGCCGGACTTGTTCTGCTTCATCTTTGGTGTAAAACTCAACTCGGGGTGCATTGTGAAGTAGATCACTCGGCAGGACTGCTTCTGCTCCGTAAACCAGAAAGAACGGGGTTCTTCGAGTCGACCTATTCGGGGTGGTCCTCAATCCCCACAGAACTGACGGAAGCTCATCGACCCATGCACCTACTGCGTGCTTGAGATCACGCATCAGCCGAAGTTTTAGTCCTTTGAGAATCAGACCATTTGCCCTTTCTGCTTGCCCATTCGACTGGGGGTGGGCGACCGATGCGTAGTCGACTCGTGTGCCTTGAGAGGTGAAAAAAGCTCTGAACTTGTCTGAATCAAAGTTTGACCCATTGTCAGTGATGACGCTATGCGGGACCCATATCTGAATGTTAACTCCTTGACGAAACTAATGGCAGTGCAAGCATCAAGATTCTTGATAGGCTTGGCTTCAATCCATTTGGTAAACTTGTCGACTGCCACAAGCACATGTGTGAAACCACTCCTGCCTGTTCTCAATGGACCAACCATATCCAACCCCCAAACAGCGAAGGGCCAGACGAGTGGAATGGTCTTCAGGGCTGATGCGGGTTTGTGTGACATGTTGGAGTAGAACTGGCACCCTTCACACTTGTCGACTATCTCTTTTGCCATTTCATTTGCTCTTGGCCAGTAAAAACCCGTTCGGTATGCTTTAGCCACAATGGTCCGAGAGGATGCATGGTGACCACAGGTCCCCGAGTGGATCTCATCAAGGATTATCTGACCTTCTTCTGGTGTTATACACTTCTGACCGACTCCAGTCGCGCTTTCTCTATACAACTGTCCCTTTATGACTGTGAAGGCCTTGGATCGACGGACGATCTGTCGAGCCTCTTCCTCGTCATCCGGGAGTTCCTTCCTCAGGATATACGCGATGTACGGTATCGTCCAGTCGGGGGTGATTGCCAAGACTTCCATGATTAGGTCGACCACCGCTGGAATTTCGACTTCAGTCGGATCCGTGGCACTCTTTGGCTGCGGGACTTCATCTGTAAAAGGATCTTCTTGGACTGACGGCGAGTGGATGTGTTCCAAAAACACATTGCTGGGGATGGCTTCTCTCTTGGAGCCTATCTTTGCCAAATCATCAGCTGCTTGATTTTTCAGTCGGGGGATGTGATGAAGCTCTAACCCCTCGAATTTCTTCTCTAACTTTCTTACTGCATTACAATAACCGGTCATAGCTGGACTTCTGACGTCCCACTCCTTCATCACCTGATTAACCACCAAATCTGAGTCGCCATAGACCATGAGGCGACGGACGCCGAGTGAAATGGCCATGCGCAACCCATACAAAAGTGCTTCATATTCTGCTTCATTATTGGAGGAATCAAAGTGAATCTGGAGAACATATCTGAGCTTATCTCCTCGGGGGGAAACCAATACTACCCCAGCACCGGAACCATTCAGCATCTTAGATCCATCGAAGAACATGGTCCAGTGCTCCGAGTGAACTTGAGTCGGAAGTTGCTGTTCAATCCACTCGGCGACGAAATCTGCAATTGCTTGGGACTTGATAGCTTTCTTTGCCTCAAACTTGATATCTAGGGGAAGGAGTTCAATCGCCCATTTGGCCACTCGACCAGTTGCATCTCTGTTGTGCAAGATCTCTGACAACGGAGCGTCGCTGACGACTGTAATGGAATGATCAGAGAAGTAGTGGACAACTTTCTTTGTAGTCATGTAAATCCCATATACGAGCTTCTGATAATGAGGGTATCTTTGCTTCGATGGGGTCAAGACTTCAGAAATATAATATACTGGGCGCTGAACTTTGAAGGCCTTTCCTTCTTCTTCCCGCTCGACCGTAAGTACTGTACTGACAACTTGTCCTGTGGCTGCAATGTAAAGCAGTAAAGGCTCCTTGCTGATTGGGGCAGCAAGCACCGGCTGGGTGGAGAGCAGAGCTTTGAGCTCTGCAAATGCTGCATCTGCTTCCGGAGTCCACTCGAACTTGTCAGACTTCTTCATCAGTCGGTAAAGAGGCAATGCCTTTTCACCGAGACGAGAGATGAATCGACTCAAAGCGGCCAAGCAACCTGTAAGCTTCTGGACGTCATGCACACGCACAGGACGCTTCATCCGGAGTATAGTACCAATTTTTTCAGGATTGGCGTCGATTCCCCGTTCGGAAACGAGAAAACCGAGTAGCTTTCCGCCTGGAACTCCGAATGTGCACTTTGATGGATTGAGCTTGATATCATACCTCCTGAGGTTGGCAAAGGTTTCAGCAAGGTCAGTCAGCAGGTCGGAACCCTTCCGTGACTTAACCACAATATCATCCATGTATGCCTCCACATTCCGAGTGATTTGGGTGAGTAAACACTTCTGAATCATCCTCATGAACGTGGCTCCGGCATTCTTGAGGCCGAATGGCATGGTAACATAGCAGAAGCACCCGAATGGGGTGATGAAAGCTGTTTTAATCTCATCAGGTCCATACAGACGGATCTGATGGTACCCGGAATAGGCGTCTAGAAAAGACAGTCGCTCACATCCCGCAGTCGAGTCGACTATCTGGTCGATGCGGGGGAGAGGAAAATGATCTTTCGGGCAGGCCCGATTGATATGTTTAAAGTCAATGCACATGCGAAGTGACTTGTCCTTCTTGGGAACCATGACAACATTGGCGAGCCACTCGGAGTGGTAGATTTCTCGGATAAACTCCGCCGCTAAAAGCCGAGCTACCTCTTCGCCAATAGCCTTTCTCTTCTGGACGGCGGACCGTCGGAGATGTTCCTTGACAGGTTTTACTTTTGAGTCGACTCTTAGGCGGTGCTCAGCCAGCTCCCTGGGAACACCCGGCATGTCAGAGGGCTTCCATGCGAAGATGTCCCAGTTCTCACGGAGGAACTGGATGAGCGCTTCTTCCTATTTGGAGTCGAGCGTCATTGAGACGTGAGTCGGAGCAGCATTGGGATCGGTCGGGTGAATCTGAACTGGCTTCGTTTCACCGGACGACTGAAAAGCTGATTCTGAAGCAGGCTTCTTGGCTCGTAGTAACTCACTCGGATCAGCAGTCTTCTGGTACTCTTGCAGCTCGACCACTGCCATCTGAGCATCAGCAATCTTTGAGCCTTTCTGAAAACACTCTTCTGCTTTCTTCCGATTGCCTGTAATGGTGATCACACCTTTGGGACCAGGCATCTTCAATTTGAGATACACATAACACGGTCGGGCCATGAAGCGTGCATAAGCCGGCCTGCCCAAAATAGCGTGATAGGCACTCTGGAAGTCTACAACTTCAAATGTCAACTTCTCTTTCCGGTAATTCTTGGAATCACCAAAAACCACATCAAGGGCAATCTGGCCGAGTGATTCAGCCTTCTTCCCAGGAATGACTCCATGGAAACTCATGTTGCTGGCGCTGAGTCTGGACATCGGAATGCCCATCCCTTTCAATGTCTCTGCATACAATATGTTCAAACCACTGCCACCATCCATTAGGACTTTGGTCAGTCGAGTGCCTTCAACCACTGGGTCGACCACCAGAGCTTGCCTCCCAGGGGTGGCAATATGCGTTGGGTGATCGGACTGGTCGAACGTGATGGCAGTCTGGGACCATTTCAGATAACTTGGTGTCGCCGGAGCAACCATATTCACCTCTCGATTGATGACTTTCAGTCGACTTTTGCTCTCAACATCAGCAAAAATCACCAAGGTGGAATTGACTTGAGGGTATCCGTCGTCACTGTCCTCTTTGTCCTCAACTTTGTCCGACTCCTTTTCCTTACCCTTGGGTTGCTTACCCTGGAACTGTTGGGTCAAGAGTCGACACTGTCGAGTGGTATGTTTCGGGTAAATGAAATTACCCTCTTCATCTTTCTTCGTGTGGACGAGACATGGCAAGTCCAACACATCATTTCCGTCCTGGTCTTTAACCTTTTTGGGGTTCCAAGGCCCTTTAGGTTTCCCTTTAAACTTTCCCTGAGTTACGGCCAAGGCTTCCCCGGGAGCAGCTGGCTCGGCTTTCCTCTTCTGTTTCCGATTGGAATTCCCTCCGGTTTCTTGGGCGACTGACTTCAGCTTGCCGCTCCGGAGTCGATCCTCATCTTCACCATTAGCGTACTTGGTGGCAATCTCCATCATCCGATTCAGGGACATCTCTCCGGTTCGACCGAATTTCAAGCTCAGTTCTCTGTACTTGACGCCCTCCTTGAAAGCACAAACCGCTTGGTGGTCAGGCACATTCTCCACCGAGTGATGTAACGTGATCCACCTCTGGATGTAATCCCTCAAAGTTTCATTTGGTTTCTGTACACAAGACCGCAGTTCCGTCAGCCCTGCCGGTCGCTTGCACGTGCCTTCGAATGTGGTGACGAACACTCGAGAGAGATCCTCCCAAGTGTAAATGCTGCTAGGCGCCAACTGGTTCAGCCACGCTCTGGCCGAGCCCTCTAACATGAGAGGCAGGTGCTTCATGGCCACTTCATCATTGCCGCCGCCGATCTGGACGGCCACTCGGTAATCTTCAAGCCAAGTATCGGGCTTGGACTCGCCAGTGAACTTACTGACTCCAGTCGCCAACCTGAAGTTGGGAGGAATCACAGCGGCCCTGATGGCTCGACTAAAGCACTCTGGCCCCGATACATGCACTCTGCTGTTGGTAGGAGCATCTCTGTCGTGACCTTCTCGGTGAGCCCTATTCCGATCGACCAAACCTTGGACGAGAATGGATCTCGCGTCAAAGCCTGGCCCTCTGGGGTCAATTGAAACCCTTCGCCCACCACTATGAGTGCGCCTGTCATCCTGCTGGCGAGGCACATACGACCCGCTCCTCGGGGGAGGCGTGGGCACTCGACGCCGACCGTCACGACCGACTCGGTGTTCATACTGTTCATGGTTCCCATACTGGTCACGCCGGTCCCCACGTCCCTCACGCTTCGGGGGCGATCTCGGGCCGTGAGCCGACTAGACTGTGTCCGCGGCAACGGATCTGTTGTGAATCCTGTTCCGCGACTGAGAAACAGCGGAATTCTGATCTCCTGCTGCCCGGAGCAACGCTCTGATCTGCAGCAAGCCTCTGCCAGCCTCCGACTGGGAAGGCTGAATCGACTCCGCTATGCGGGCTGCAGCTGCTAAATTCTGAATCGGAGTTCGATATACCTGCGGGGGCGGGAAAAGCTGATGTCGACTGGATTCGGGAACCCGTTGTCATGCCCGCTCGTCGAGTGCTCGCTGGAGGTTTTCCAGTCGAGCACGCTCGGCCAAATTTGCCAGGCGTGCGTCCTCCAAGGCGCGAGCCTCGGGGGTTTCTCCAATGATAGGACTGTGCAGTGCATCCATGTTCCGGCGGCGAAGTTCTTCCCTCTGTAGCGACGTGAGAGGCTCGGGAAGATATTCCTCATGGGACGCGATGGGTTGCCTCCGCCCGTGCCTCCGTCGATGCGGGGAAAACCGGGAGGACTGGGTGGTCCATCGGCCATCAGAACCTCCGCCGCCGAATCGCTACTGCCGCACTCGGATGCGGTCCCTACGGAGCCAGTCGACAGATCGAACATGCCGTAGAGGGATTCGTCGGGCTCGATCACCGCGACTTGAGGGATGGCCGACTGATGGGCCACCGCGTGTATCACCCATCGCTGAAGTCTCGATCGACCGGAGCGCTTGCGCCGGCGGGAAACGGGGAGGGAGGACAGCACAGGAGTCGACCGATAAGGGGTCGACGGTTGCTGCAGGGGAACGCCGCAGACGCACGCGCGAAAGTGCGTTGCCCCGCGGACAGGGAGTGCGTCCACGTCGAGCGGAGCCTCCTGAAGCCAGGTGGAGTCGTCGGCGATGAACGTGAGCGCGCCGAGACGGATCTCGCGGCCCTCCACCAAAACTCCGTCGAAAACCATGATGATTCGGGTCAGAAAAGATCGCAACTCCTCCAACAAAACGCTAAAACACCGGCCCCATGGTGGGCGCCAACTGTTGTGGTTCTAAGCCTGACAGTGATGTAGGGGGTACGTATGAAGAGGCAGGATCTTAGCTGTGGAGAAGTTGTAAGCACGCAAGGTTTACGAGTTCAGGCCCTTCTCGGAGGAAGTAATAGCCCTATGTCTCGGAGCCCGGAGGCGGTCGACTGGATTATGCGTGTATGAGTTACAGAGGTGTGAACCCTTGTCTCGGAGGGGGGGGGTGGCTTATATAGAGTGCGCCAGGCCCCCGACCAGCCCATGTTACCAAGGGTTCAATGTTCATTAAGGCGAGGCATTACTGGTAATGCTAGTAATAAAGTGTTATAATGACCATAAAAAGCTATTTAATGACCGACCGTTAGCGTGCGGAGTGACTTTAGGTCTCCTGGCCGTCGAGTGGTTGGATCTTGGTCGAGTGATTGCTTCTTGGTCGAGTGTCTTCGAGTCTGTCGAGTGTCTTCAAGTCTGTCGAGTGGAACACCTTCAAGTCGATTGAAAGGTGATTTCTTCTAGAGATGTCCTTGGGTAGGGTAGGTAGGACAGGTCCATGACCCTACCCTAGGTACATAGCTTCATCAGTCTGCATCGACGACATCTGGAAGACGAAAACGTGTGCTGGCTTCGTGGTTCGTGGATGGCAGGTATGGTTTCCTCCTTCGGTGTCTTAGTCGTGGTGGGGTGTCAAATCTAGAGTTCGATGGCGTGTCCGGGGTGTTGCCCCGGTCTGATTCGTTCGACGGCAATGGCTTCACTTTTGGTGAGCCACCTTGGAGGTCCGCGATGGAGCCGCTCGAGCTCGGGTGAGGAGGTGATTCGTCATTTTTTTCTTCGGTGGCTGCTGTGGTGGTGGTGGAGGCAAGTGACGGGCGTTGGTGTCAAGCTCAGAGATGTTCTGCTATATTTTCAGTTTTGTCATATCGGTCTTTACGTGACTTGTACTTTATTCTTTATGATATGGATGGGACACATATTACCATGAAAAAATACTCACTATACATAAATGGACGTGTAGAGGATATCCAGGAAGATGGAGGTGTATAATAGATTGACAGGCTCCCCCAAGAAAAGAAAAAGGTTAGGTTTCCTCCGTCTCCTGCCGGCTCCGCTGCCGGCCGCCTCGTCTCCAGTAGTCTTAGGGACATGGCGGTGCGGTGGTCACGGCCCTTGTCCGCGGAGGGCTCCGTCTTTAGATGTTCCTTCAAGTTTTGTTAGGCTTTGTGTCCCACTCGAAAATATGAGACGGAGACGGCTTTCTGAAGATGGAATAAGGTTCTCCCCGCCTAGTCCCCGTTCCGGTGGTGCGTCTAGAATTGTCGGTGGGTGTTTGGAGGTGTGTCTCCGATGGATCTGTCATTGGTGAATTTGCTCGGATCTTGTCGTAGTTCATCTATGTTCATGCGTCTTCAGGTTGGATCTTTCCGATCTATGCTACTCTTCAACGGCGACAGTTACTGTTCTGGTGCTCTGGTCCTATGGGGCCTTAGCACGATGACTTTCAGACTGTCTACTGCAACAAGGTTTGTCTGGCTCCAGCGAGGGAGGGGTGATGACAGCGGCGCGCCTTCAGCTCGCTTCAGTGCTTGTAGTCGTCGCTAGGTGGTCTATGGATCTGAATGTAATTTCATTATTTCTAGTGTTTGTTATACTATCACGATTGAAGACGAATAGATTAGAAGTTTTATGAAAAAAAGAAGAGATGAATTTTGGCTCCCAAATTCTGATGGCTTCTTTATCTTATGGCGCATGCTACGTATCGGTTAGCAATTTTTTTTCAAAGATCCACTCGGTCACTGGTCGTCTATCTGCACACGCACTGATCGTGTTGATCACAACATGTTCTTGTAACAAGAGTCTTATTGCCAAAAAGCTCTGTGGCTTGTGTTGGGGGACGTAGTAATTTTAAAAAAAATTCCTACGCACACGCAAGATCATGGTGATGCATAGCAACGAGAGGGGAGAGTGTGATCTACGTACCCTTGTAGACCGACAGCGGAAGCGTTAGCACAACGCGGATGATGTAGTCGTACGTCTTCACGGCCCGACCAATCAAGCACCGAAACTACGGCACCTCCGAGTTCTAGCACACGTTCAACTCGATGACGATCCCCGGACTCCGATCCAGCAAAATGTCGGGGAAGAGTTCCGTTAGCACGATGGCGTGGTAACGATCTTGATGTACTACCGTCGCAGGGCTTCGCCTAAGCACCGCTACAATATTATCGAGGATTATGGTGGAAGGGGGCACCGCACACGGCTAAGAATATGATCACGTGGATCAAATTGTGTCTAGAGGTGCCCCCCTGCCCCCGTATATAAAGGAGCAAGGGAGGAGGAGGCCGGCCCTAGGAGGGGGCGCGCCAAGTGTGGAGTCCTACTAGGACTCCCTAGTCCTAGTAGGATTCCACCTCCCATATGGAATAGGAAAAGAGGAAGGGAAAAGGAGAAGGAAGGAAGGGGGCGCCCCCTTCCCTAGTCCAATTCGGACCAGACCAAGGGGAGGGGTGCGGCCACCCTTGAGGCCCTTTTTCTTCTTTCCCGTATGGCCCAATAAGGCCCAATACGTATTCCCGTAACTCTCCGGTACTCCGAAAAATACCCGAATCACTCGGAACCTTTCCGATGTCCGAATATAGTCGTCCAATATATCGATCTTTACGTCTCGACCATTTCGAGACTCCTCGTCATGTCCCCGATCTCATCCGGGACTCCGAACTCCTTCGGTACATCAAAACTCATAAACTCATAATATAACTGTCATTGAAACCTTAAGCGTGCGGACCCTACGGGTTCGAGAACAATGTAGACATGACCGAGACACGTCTCCAGTCAATAACCAATAGCGGAACCTGGATGCTCATATTGGCTCCCACATATTCTACGAAGATCTTTATCGGTCAGACCGCATAACAACATACGTTGTTCCCTTTGTCATCGGTATGTTACTTGCCCGAGATTCGATCGTCGGTATCTTAATACCTAGTTCAATCTCGTTACCGGCAAGTCTCTTTACTCGTTCCGTAATACATCATCTCACAACTAACTCATTAGTTGCAATGCTTGCAAGGCTTATGTGATGTGCATTACCGAGAGGGCCCAGAGATACCTCTCCGACAATCGGAGTGACAAATCCTAATCTCGAAATACGCCAACCCAACATGTACCTTTGGAGACACCTGTAGAGCTCCTTTATAATCACCCAGTTACGTTGTGACGTTTGGTAGCACACAAAGTGTTCCTCCGGCAAACGGGAGTTGCATAATCTCATAGTCATAGGAACATGTATAAGTCATGAAGAAAGCAATAGCAACATACTAAACGATCGGGTGCTAAGCTAATGGAATGGGTCATGTCAATCACATCATTCTCCTAATGATGTGATCCCGTTAATCAAATAACAACTCTTTTGTTTATGGTTAGGAAACATAACCATCTTCGATTAACGAGCTAGTCAAGTAGAGGCATACTAGTGACACTCTGTTTGTCTATGTATTCACACATGTATTATGTTTCCGGTTAATACAATTCTAGCATGAATAATAAACATTTATCATGATATAAGGAAATAAATAATAACTTTATTATTGCCTCTAGGGCATATTTCCTTCAGTCTCCCACTTGCACTAGAGTCAATAATCTAGTTCACATCGCCATGTGATTCAACACTAAGAGTTCACATCACCATGTGATTAACACCCATAGTTCACATCGTCATGTGACCTATACCCAAAGGGTTTACTAGAGTCAATAATCTAGTTCACATCATTTATGTGATTAACACCCAAAGAGTACTAAGGTGTGATCATGTTTTGCTTGTGAGATAATTTTAGTCAACGGGTCTGTCACATACAGATCCGTAAGTATTTTGCGAATTCTATGTCTACAATGCTCTGCACGGAGCTACTCTAGCTAATTGCTCCCACTTTCAATATGTATCTAGATCGAGACTTAGAGTCATCCAGATCTGTGTCAAAACTTGCATCGACGTAACTTTTTACGACGAACCTTTTGTCACCTCCATAATCGAGAAATATTTCCTTATTCCACTAAGGATAATTTTGACCAATGTCCAGTGATCTACTCTTAGATCACTATTGTACTCCCTTGCTTAACACAGTGTAGGGTATACAATAGATCTGGTACACATCATGGCATACTTTATAGAACCTATGGCTGAGGCATAGGGAATGACTTTCATTCTCTTTCTATCTTCTGCCGTGGTCGGGCTTTGAGTCTTACTCAATTTCATACCTTGTAACACAGCCAAGAACTCTTTCTTTGACTGTTCCATTTTTGAACTACTTCAAAATATTGTCAAGGTATGTACTCATTGAAAAAACTTATCAAGCGTCTTGATCTATCTCTATAGATTTTGATGCTTAATATGTAAGCAGCTTCACCGAGGTCTTTCTTTGAAAAACTTCTTTAAAAACACTCCTTTATGCTTTGCAGAATAATTCTACATTATTTCCGATCAACAATATGTCATTCACATATACTTATCAGAAATGTTGTAGTGCTCCCACTCACTTTCTTGTAAATACAGGCTTCACCGCAAGTCTGTATAAAACTATATGCTTTGATCATACTATCAAAGCGTTTATTCCAACTCCGAGAGGCTTGCACCAGTCCATAAATGGATCGCTGGAGCTTGCACACTTTGTTAGCTCCTTTTGGATCGACAAAACCTTCCGGCTGCATCATATACAACTCTTCTTCCAGAAATCCATTCAGGAATGCAGTTTTGACATCCATTTGCTGGATTTCATAAAATGCGGCAATTGCTAACATGATTCGGACAGACTTAAGCATAGATACGAGTGAGAAACTCTCATCATAGTCAACACCTTGAACTTGTCGAAAACCTTTTTGCGACAATTCTAGCTTTGTAGATAGTAACACTACTATCAGCGTCCGTCTTCCTCTTGAAGATCCATTTAATCTCAATGGCTCGCCGATCATTGGGCAAGTCAATCAAAGTCCATACTTTGTTCTCATACATGGATCTCATCTCAGATTTCATGGCCTCAAGCCATTTCGCGGAATCTAGGCTCATCATCGCTTCCTCATAGTTCGCAAGTTCGTCATGGTCTAGTAACATGACTTCCAGAACAGGATTACCGTACCACTTTGGTGCGGATCTCACTCTGGTTTACCTACGAGATTCGGTATTAACTTGATCTGAAGTTACATGATCATCATCATTAGTCTTCCTCACTAATTGGTGTAGTAGTCACAGGAACAGATTTCTTGTGATGAACTACTTTTCAATAAGGGAGAAGGTACAATTACCTTATCAAGTTCTACTTTCCTCCCACTCACTTCTTTCAAGAGAAACTCCTTCTCTAGAAAGGATCCATTCTTAGCAACGAATGTCTTGCCTTCGGATCTGTGATAGAAGGTGTACCCAATAGTCTCCTTTGGGTATCCTATGAAGACATATTTCTCCGATTTGGGTTTGAGCTTATCAGGATGAAACTTTTTCATATAAGCATCACAATCCCAAACTTTAAGAAACGACAACTTTGGTTTCTTGCCAAACCACAGTTCAGATTGTGTCGTCTCAACGGACTTAGATGGTGCCCTTTTAAACGTGAATGCAGTTGTCTTTAATGCATAACCCCAAAACGATAGTGGTAGATCGGTAAGAGACATCATAGATCGCACCATATCTAATAAAGTACGGTTATGATGTTCGGACACACCATTATGCTGTGGTGTTCCAGGTGGCGTGAGTAGTGAAACTATTTCACATTGTTTTAACTGAAGGCCAGACTCGTAACTCAAATATTTTACCTCTGCGATCATATCATAGAAACTTTTATTTTCTTGTTACGATGATTCTCCACTTCACTCTGAAATTCTTTGAACTTTTCAAATATTTCAGACTTGTGTTTCATTAAGTAGATATACCCATATCTGCTCAAATCATCTGTGAAGGTCAGAAAATAATGATACCCGCCACGAGCCTTAACACTCATCGGATCTCATACATCAGTATGTATTATTTCCAATAAGTCAGTTGCTCGCTCCATAGTTCCGGAGAACAGCGTTTTAGTCATCTTGCCCATGAGGCATGGTTCGCAAGCATCAACTGATTCATAATCAAGTGATTCCAAAAACCCATTAGCATGGAGTTTCTTCATGCGCTTTACACCAATATGACCTAAACGGCAGTGCCACAAATAAGTTGCACTATCATTATTAACTTTGCATCTTTTGGTTTCAATATTATGATTATGTGTATCACTACGATCGAGATCCAACGAACTATTTTCATTGGGTGTGTAACCATATAAGGTTTTATTCATGTAAACAGAACAACAATTTATTCTCTTACTTAAATGAATAACCGTATTACAATAAACATGATCAAATCATATTCATGCTCAACGCAAACACCAAATAACACTTATTCAGGTTCAACACTAATCCCGAAAGTATAGGGAGTGTGCGATGATGATCATATCAATCTTGGAACCACTTCCAACACACATCGTCACTTCACCCTTAACTAGTCTCTGTTTATTCTGCAACTCCCGTTTCGAGTTACTAATCTTAGCAACTGAACTAGTATCAAATACTGAGGGGTTGCTATAAACACTAGTAAAGTACACATCAATAACATGTATATCAAATATACTTATGTTCACTTTGCCATCCTTCTTATCTGCCAATCACTTGGGGTAGTTCCGCTTCCAGTGACCAGTCCCTTTGCAGTAGAAACACTTAGTCTCAGGCTTAGGACCAGACTTGGGCTTCTTCACTTGAGCAGCAACTTGCTTGCTGTTCTTCTTGAAGTTCCCCTTCTTCCCTCTGCCCTTTTCTTGAAACTAGTGGTCTTGTCTACCATCAACACTTGATGTTTTTCTCGATTTCTACCTTCGTCAATTTCCGCATTACGAAGAGCTTGGGAATCGTTTCCGTTATCCCTTGCATATCATAGTTCATCACGAAGTTCTACTAACTTGGTGATGGTGACTAGAGAATTCTGTCAATCACTATCTTATCTGGAAGATTAACTCCCACTTGATTCAAGCGATTGTAGTACTCAGACAATCTGAGCACATGCTCACTAGTTGAGCGATTCTCCTCCATCTTTTAGCTATAGAACTTGTTGGAGACTTCATATCTCTCAACTCGGGTATTTGCTTGAAATATTAACTTCAACTCCTGGAACATCTCATATGCTCCATGACGTTCAAAACGTCTTTGAAGTCCCGATTCTAAGCCATTAAGCATGGTGCACTAAACTATCAAGTAGTCATCATATTGAGCTAGCCAAACGTTCATAACGTCTGCATCTGCTCCTGCAATAGGTCCGTCACCTAGCGGTGCATCAAGGACATAATTCTTCTGTGCAGCAATGAGGATAAACCTCAGATCACGGATCCAATCCGCATCATTGCTACTAACATCTTTCAACACAATTTTCTCTAGGAACATA
This sequence comes from Triticum aestivum, assembly GCF_018294505.1. Lineage (NCBI taxonomy): Eukaryota > Viridiplantae > Streptophyta > Magnoliopsida > Poales > Poaceae > Triticum > Triticum aestivum. The sequence goes on along the minus strand of NC_057800.1, from coordinate 404,967,968 downwards.
TCAAAATAAACACAGGGAAGCAACAACGCGAGCTATTGATCTACAACATAATTTGCAAAATACTACCAGGACTAAGTTCATGATAAATTTAAGTTCAATTAATCATATTACTTAAGAACTCCCACTTAGATAGACATCCCTCTAATCCTCTAAGTGATTACGTGATCCAAATCAACTAAACCATGTCCGATCATCACGTGAGATGGAGTAGTTTCATTGGTGAACATCGCTATGTTGATCATATCTGCTATATGATTCACGCTCGACCTTTCGGTCTCCGTGTTCCGAGGCCATATCTGTATATGCTTGGCTCGTCAAGTATAACCTGAGTATTCTGCGTGTGCAACTGTTTTGCACCCGTTGTATTTGAACGTAGAGCCTATCACACCCGATCATCACGTGGTGTCTCAGCACGAAGAACTTTCGCAACGGTGCATACTCAGGGAGAACACTTCTTGATAATTAGTGAGAGATCATCTTATAATGCTACCGTCAATCAAAGCAAGATAAGATGCATAAAAGATAAACATCACATGCAATCAATATAAGTGATATGATATGGCCACCATCATCTTGTGCTTGTGATCTCCATCTTCGAAGCACCGTCATGATCACCATCGTCACCGGCGCGACACCTTGATCTCCATCGTAGCATCGTTGTCGTCTCGCCAATCTTATGCTTCCACGACTATCGCTACCGCTTAGTGATAAAGTAAAGCATTACAACGCGATTGCATTGCATACAATAAAGCGAAAACCATATGGCTCCTGCCAGTTGCCGATAACTCGGTTACAAACATGATCATCTCATACAATAAAATTTAGCATCATGTCTTGACCATATCACATCACAACATGCCCTGCAAAAACAAGTTAGACGTCCTCTACTTTGTTGTTGCAAGTTTTACGTGGCTGCTACGGGCTTAAGCAAGAACCAATCTTACCTACGCATCAAAACCACAACGATAGTTTGTCAAGTTGGTGCTGTTTTAACCTTCGTAAGGACCGGGCGTAGCCACACTCGGTTCAACTAAAGTTGGAGAATCTGTCACCCGCTAGCCACCTTTGTGCAAAGCACGTCGGGAGAATCGGTCTTGCGTAAGCGTACGCGTAATGTCGGTCCGCGCCGCTTCGTCCAACAATACCGCCAAACCAAAGTATGACATGCTGGTAAGCAGTATGACTTATATCACCCACAACTCACTTGTGTTCTACTCGTGCATATAACATCAACACATAAAACCTAGGCTCGGATGCCACTGTTGGGGAACGTAGTAATTTCAAAAAAAATCCTACGCACACGCAAGATCATGGTGATGCATAGCAACGAGAGGGGAGAGTGTGATCTACGTACCCTTGTAGACCGACAGCGGAAGCGTTGCACAACGCGGTTGATGTAGTCGTACGTCTTCACGGCCCGACCGATCAAGCACCGAAACTACGGCACCTCCGAGTTCTAGCACAAGTTCAGCTCGATGACGATCCCCGGACTCCGATCCAGCAAAGTGTCGGGGAAGAGTTCCGTCAGCACGACGGCGTGGTGACGATCTTGATGTACTACCGTCACAGGGCTTCGCCTAAGCACCGCTACAATATTATCGAGGATTATGGTGGAAGGGGGCACCGCACACGGCTAAGAATATGATCACGTGGATCAACTTGTATCTAGAGGTGCCCCCTGCCCCCGTATATAAAGGAGCAAGGGAGTAGGAGGCCGGCCCTAGGAGGGGGCGCGCCAAGTGTGGAGTCCTACTAGGACTCCCTAGTCCTAGTAGGATTCCACCTCCCATATGGAATAGGAAAAGAGGAAGGGAAAAGGAGAAGGAAGGAAGGGGGCGCCCCCCTTCCCTAGTCCAATTCGGACCAGACCAAGGGGAGGGGTGCGGCCACCCTTGAGGCCCTTTTTCTTCTTTCCCGTATGGCCCAATAAGGCCCAATACGTATTCCCGTAACTCTCCGGTACTCCGAAAAATACCCGAATCACTCGGAACCTTTCCGATGTCCGAATATAGTCGTCCAATATATCGATCTTTACGTCTCGACCATTTCGAGACTCCTCGTCATGTCCCCGATCTCATCCGGGACTCCGAACTCCTTCGGTACATCAAAACTCATAAACTCATAATATAACTGTCATTGAAACCTTAAGCGTGCGGACCCTACGGGTTCGAGAACAATGTAGACATGACCGAGACACGTCTCCAGTCAATAACCAATAGCGGAACCTGGATGCTCATATTGGCTCCCACATATTCTACGAAGATCTTTATCGGTCAGACCGCATAACAACATACGTTGTTCCCTTTGTCATCGGTATGTTACTTGCCCGAGATTCGATCGTCGGTATCTTAATACCTAGTTCAATCTCGTTACCGGCAAGTCTCTTTACTCGTTCCGTAATACATCATCTCACAACTAACTCATTAGTTGCAATGCTTGCAAGGCTTATGTGATGTGCATTACCGAGAGGGCCCAGAGATACCTCTCCGACAATCGGAGTGACAAATCCTAATCTCGAAATACGCCAACCCAACATGTACCTTTGGAGACACCTGTAGAGCTCCTTTATAATCACCCAGTTACGTTGTGACGTTTGGTAGCACACAAAGTGTTCCTCCGGCAAACGGGAGTTGCATAATCTCATAGTCATAGGAACATGTATAAGTCATGAAGAAAGCAATAGCAACATACTAAACGATCGGGTGCTAAGCTAATGGAATGGGTCATGTCAATCACATCATTCTCCTAATGATGTGATCCCGTTAATCAAATAACAACTCTTTTGTTTATGGTTAGGAAACATAACCATCTTCGATTAACGAGTTAGTCAAGTAGAGGCATACTAGTGACACTCTGTTTGTCTGTGTATTCACACATGTATTATGTTTCCGGTTAATACAATTCTAGCATGAATAATAAACATTTATCATGATATAAGGAAATAAATAGTAACTTTATTATTGCCTCTAGGGCATATTTCCTTCAGTCTCCCACTTGCACTAGAGTCAATAATCTAGTTCACATCCCCATGTGATTTAATACCAATAGTTCACATCACCATGTGATTAACACCCATAGTTCACATCGACATGTGACCAACACCCAAAGGGTTTACTAGAGTCAATAATCTAGTTCACATCGCTATGTGATTAACACCCAAAGAGTACTAAGGTGTGATCATGTTTTGCTTGTGAGAGAAGTTTAGTCAACGTGTCTGCCACATTCAGATCCGTAAGTATTTTGCAAATTTCTTTGTCAACAATGCTCTGCATGGACCTACTCTATCTAATTGCTCCCACTTTTAATATGTATCCAGATTGAGATTTAGAGTCATCTGGATCAGTGTCAAAATTAGCATCGACGTAACCCTTTACGACGAACCTTTTTGTTACTTCCATAATCGAGAAACATATCCTTATTCCACTAAGGATAATTTTGATCGCTGTCCAGTGATCTACTCCTAGATCACTATTGTACTCCCTTACCAAAAACAGTGTATGGTATACAATAGATCTGGTACACAGCATGACATATTTTATAGAACCTATGGCCAAGGCATAGGGAATGACTTTCATTCTCTTTCTATCTTCTGCCGTGGTCGGGCTTTAAGTCTTACTCAGTTTCACACCTTGTAACACAGGCAAGAACTCTTTCTTTGATCGTTCCATTTTGAACTATTTCAAAATCTTGTCAAGGTATGTACTCATTGAAAAACTTATCAAGCGTCTTGATCTATATCTATACATCTTGATGCTCAATATGTAAGCAGCTTCATCGAGGTCTTTCTTTGAAAAACTCCTTTCAAACACTCCTTTATGCTTTGCAGAATAATTCTACATTATCTCCGATCAACAATATGTCATTCACATATACTTATCAGAAATGTTGTAGTGCTCCCACTCACTTTCTTGTAAATACAGGCTTCACCGCAAGTCTGTATAAAACTATACTCTTTGATCAACTTATCAAAGTGTATATTCCAACTCCGAGATGCTTGCATCAGTCCATAGATGGATCGTTGGAGCTTGCATATTTTGTTAGCACCTTTAGGATTGACAAAACCTTCTAGTTGCATCATATACAACTCTTCTTTAATAAATCCATTAAGGAATGCAATTTTGTTTATCCATTTACCAGATTTCATAAAATGTGGCAATCGCTAACATGATTCGGACAGACTTAAGCATAGATACGAGTGAGAAACTCTCATCGTAGTCAATACCTTGAACTTGTCGAAAACCTTTTGCGACAATTCTAGCTTTGTAGATAGTAACACTACTATCAGCGCCAGTCTTCCTCTTGAAGATCCATTTAGTCTCAGTGGCTTGCCAATCATTGGGCAAGTCAATCAAAGTCCATACTTTGTTCTCATACATGGATCTCAACTCAGATTTCATGGCCTCAAGCCATTTCGCAGAATCTGGGCTCATCATCGCTTCCTCATAGTTCGTAGGTTCGTCATGGTCTAGTAACATAACTTCCAGAACAAGATTACCGTACCACTCTGGTGTGGATCTTACTCTGGTTGACCTACGAGGTTCAGTAACAACTTGATCTAAAGTTTCATGATCATCATCATTAACTTCCTCACTAATTGGTGTAGGTGTCGCAGAAACCGTTTTCTGTGATGAACCACTTTCCAATAAGGGAGCGGGTATAGTTACCTCATCAAGTTCTACTTTCCTCCCACTCACTTCTTTCGAGAGAAACTCCTTCTCTAGAAAAACTCCGAATTTAGCAACAAAAGTCTTGCCTTCGGATCTGTGATAGAAGGTGTACCCAACAGTCTCCTTTGGGTATCCTATGAAGACGCACTTCTCCTATTTGGGTTTGAGCTTATCAGGTTGAAACTTTTTCACATAAGCATTGCAACCTCAAACTTTAAGAAACGACAACTTCGGTTTCTTGCCAAACCATAGTTCATACGGTGTCGTCTCAACGGATTTAGATGGTGCCCTATTTAACATGAATGTAGCTGTCTCTAATGCATAACACCAAAACGATAGTGGTAAATTGGCAAGAGACATCATAGATCGCACCATATCTAATAAAGTACGGTTACGACATTTGGACACACCATTACACTGTGGTGTTCCAGGTGGCATGAGTAGTGAAAATATTTCACATTGTTTTAACTGAAGGCCAAACTCGTAACTCAAATATTTTACTTCTGCGATCATATCATAGAAAGTTTTATTTTTGTTACGATGATTCGCCACTTCACTCTGAAATTCTTTGAACTTTTCAAATGTTTCAGACTTGTGTTTCATCAAGTAGATATACTCATATCTTCTCAAATCATTTGTGAAGATCAGAAAATAACGATACCTGTCGCGAGCCTTAATATTCATCGGACCACATACATCAGTATGTATGATTTCCAACAAATCTTTTGCTCGCTCCATTGTTCCGGAGAACGGAGTCTTAGTCATCTTGCCCATGAGGCATGGTTCGCAAGCATCAACTGATTCATAATCAAGTGATTCCAAAAGCCCATCAACATGGATTTTCTTCATGCGCTTTACACCAATATGACCTAAATAGTAGTGCCACAAATAAGTTGCACTATCATTATTAACTTTGCATCTTTTGGCTTCAATATTATGAAAATGTGTATCACCACGATCGAGATCCAACAAACCATTTTTATTGGGTGTATGACCATAGAAGGTTTTATTCATGTAAAGAGAACAACAATTATTCTCTAACTTACATGAATAACCGTATTGCAATAAACATGATCCAATCATATTCATGCTCAACGCAAACACTAAATAACATTTATTTTAGGTTTAACACTAATCCCGAAAGTATAGGGAGTGTGCGATGATGATCATATCAATCTTGGAACCATTTCCAATACACATCGTCACTTCACCCTTAACTAGTCTCTGTTCATTCTGCAACTCCCATTTCGAGTTACTATTCTTAGCAACTGAACTAGTATCAAATACAGAGGGGTTGCTATAAACACTAGTAAGGTACACATCAATAACATGTATATCAAATATACCTATGTTCACTTTGCCATCCTCCTTATCTGCCAATTACTTGGGGTAGTTCCGCTTCCAGTGACCAGTCCCTTTGCGGTAGAAGCACTCAGTTTCAGGCTTAGGTCCAGACTTGGGTTTTTTCACTTGAGCAGCAAGTAACTTGCCGTTCTTCTTGAAGTTCCCCTTTCTTCCATTTGTCCCTTTACTTTAAACTAGTGGTTTTGTTTACCATCAACACTTGATGTTTTTCTTGATTTCTACCATCATCGATTTCAGCATCACGAGGAGCTTGGGAATCGTTTCCGTTATCCCTTGCATATTATAGTTCATCACGAAGTTCTACTAACTTGGTGATGGTGACTAGAGAATTCTATCAATCACTATTTTATCTGGAAGATTAACTCCCACTTGATTCAAGCGATTGTAGTACCTAGACAATCTGAGCACATGCTCACTGCTTGAGCTATTCTCCTCCATCTTTTAGCTATAGAACTTGTTGGAGACTTCATATCTCTCAACTCGGGTATTAACTTCAACTCCTGGAACATCTCATATGGTCCATGACGTTCAAAACGTCTTTCAAGTTCCGATTCTAAGCCGTTTAAGCATGGTGCATTAAACTATCAAGTAGTCATCATATTGAGCTAGCCAAACGTTCATAACATCTGCATCTGCTCCTACAATAGGTTTGTCACCTAGCGGTGCATCAAGGACATAATTCTTCTGTGCAGCAATGAGGATAAACCTCAGATCACAGATCTAATTCACATCATTGCTACCAACATCTTTCAACTTAGTTTTCTCTAGGAACATATCAAAAATAAAACAGGGGAGCTAAACGCGAGCTATTGATATACAACATAGATATGCTAATACTACCAGGACTAAGTTCATGATAAATTTAAGTTCAATTGATCATATTACTTAAGAACTCCCACTAAGATAGACATCCCTCTAATCCTATAAGTGATCACGTGATCCATATCAACTAAACCATGTCCGATCATCACGTGAGATGGAGTAGTTTCAATGGTGAACATCACTATGTTGATCATATCTACTATATGATTCACGCTCGACCTTTCGGTCTCCGTGTTCCCAGGCCATATCTGTTATATGCTAGGCTCGTCAAGTTTAACCTGAGTATTCCGCGTGTGCAACTGTTTTGCACCCGTTGTATTTGAATGTAGAGCCTATCACACCCGATCATCACATGGTGTCTCAGCATGAAGAACTTTCGCAACGGTGCATACTCAGGGAGAACACTTGTACCTTGATAATTAGTGAGAGATCATCTTATAAAGCTACCGTCGAACTAAGCAAAATAAGATGTATAAAAGATAAACATCACATGCAATCAAAATATGTGACATGATATGGCCATCATCATCTTGTGCCTTTGATCTCCATCTCCAAAGCATCGTCATGATTTCCATCGTCACCGGCATGACACCATGATCTCCATCATCTTGATCCATATCAATGTGTCGTCACATGGTTGTCTCGCCAACAATTGCTCTTGCAACTATTGCTATCGCATAGCGATAAAGTAAAGCAATTATTTGGCGCTTGCATCTTATGCAATAGAGAGACAACCATAATGTTTTTGCCAGTTGCCGATAACTTCAACAAAACTTGATCATCTTATACAACAACTTATATCTCATCACGTCTTGACCATATCACATCACAACATGCCCTGCAAAAACAAGTTAGACGGGCTTAGCAAGAACCGTTCTTACCTATGCATCAAAACCACAATGATAGTTTGTCAAGTTGGTGTTGTTTTAACCTTCGCAAGGACCGGGCGTAGCCACACTCGGTTCAACTAAAGTTGGAGAAACTGACACCCGCTAGTCACCTGTGTGCGTAGCACGGCGGTAAAATCAGTCTCGTGTAAGCATACACGTAATGTCGGTCTATGCCGCTTCATCCAACAATATCGTGAAACCAAAGTATGACATGCTGGTAAGCAGTATGACTTATATCGCCCACAACTCACTTGTGTTCTACTCGTGCATATGACATCTACGCATAAAACCAGGCTCGGATGCCACTGATGGGGAACGTAGTAATTTCAAAAAAAATCCTACGCACACGCAGGATCATGGTGATGCATAACAACGAGAGGGGAGAGTGTTGTCTACATACCCTCGTAGACCGTTCGTGGAAGCGTTATATCAATGTGGTTGATGTAGTCGTACGTCTTCATGATCCGACCGATCCAAGTACCGAAAGCACGACACCTCCGAGTTCTACACACATTCGGCTCAGTGACGTCCTCGCCTTCTCGATCCAGCAAGAGGGGAGAATTAGTAAATGAGTACTGGCAGCACGATGGCGTGGTGACGGTGTTGGTGAAGAACAATCTTCACAGGGCTTCGCCTAAGCACTACGAAAACTATGACGGAGGATAAACTAGAGGGGACGGTGTTGGGGAACGTAGTAATTTCAAAAAAAATCCTACGCACACGCAAGATCATGGTGATGCATAGCAACGAGAGGGTAGAGTGTTGTCTACGTACCCTCGTAGACCGGCGGCGGAAGCGTTATGACAACGCGGTTGATGTAGTCGTACGTCTTCACGGCCCGACCGATCAAGCACCAAAACTACGGCACCTCCGAGTTCTAGCACACGTTCAGCTCGATGATGATCCCCAGACTCCGATCCAGCAAAGTGTCGGGGAATAGTTCCGTCAGCACGACGGAGTGGTGACGATCTTGATGTTCTACCGTCGCAAGGCTTCGCCTAAGCACCGCTACAATATTATCGAGGAGTATGGTGGAGGGGGGCACCGCACACGGCTAAGAGAACGATCACGAAGATCAACTTGTGTGTCTAGAGGTGCCCCCTGCCCCCGTATATAAAGGAGCAAGGGGGGAGGCTGGCCGGCCCTTGGGGCGCGCCAAGGAGGAGGAGTCCTCCTCCTAGTAGGAGTAGGACTCCCTTCTTTCCTACTCCTACTAGGAGGGGGAAAGGAAGGGGGAGAGGGAGAAGGAAAGGGGGGCGCCGCCCCCCTCTCCTAGTCCAATTCGAACCAGAGGGGGAGGGGGCGTGCGGCCCACCCTGGCCACCCCTCTCTCTCTCCACTAGGGCCCATAAGGCCCATTACTTCTCCCGGGGGGTTCCGGTAACCCTCCGGCACTCCGGTTTTCTCCGAAATCATCCGGAACACTTCCGGAGTCCGAATATAGCCGTCCAATATATCAATCTTTATGTCTCGACCATTTCGAGACTCCTCGTCATGTCCGTGATCACATCCGGGACTCCAAACAAACTTCGGTACATCAAAATATATAAACTCATAATGAAACTGTCATCGTAACGTTAAGCGTGCGGACCCTACGGGTTTGAGAACAATGTAGACATGACCGAGACATGTCTCCGGTCAATAACCAATAGCGGAACCTGGATGCTCATATTGGCTCCCACATATTCTACGAAGATCTTTATCGGTCAGACCGCATAACAACATACTTTGTTCCCTTTGTCATCGGTATGTTAGTTGCCCGAGATTCGATCGTCGGTATCTCAATACCTAGTTCAATCTCGTTACTAGCAAGTCTCTTTACTCGTTTCGTAATACATCATCTCGCAACTAACTCATTAGTTGCAATGCTTGCAAGGCTTATGTGATGTGCATTACCGAGAGGGCCCAGAGATATCTCTCCGACAATCGGAGTGACAAATCCTAATCTCAAAACACGCCAACCCAACATGTACCTTTGGAGACACCTGTAGAGCTCCTTTGTAATCACCCAGTTACGTTGTGACATTTGGTAGCACACAAAGTGTTCCTCCGGCAAACGGAGTTGCATAATCTCATAGTCATAGGAACATGTATAAGTCATGAAGAAAGCAATAGCAACATACTAAACGATCGGGTGCTAAGCTAATGGAATGGGTCATGTCAGTCACATCATTCTCCTAATGATGTGATCCCATTAATCAAATGACAACACATGTCTATGGTTAGGAAACATAACCATCTTTGATTAACGAGCTAGTCAAGTAGAGGCACACTAGTGACATTTAGTTTGTCTATGTATTCACACAAGTATTATGTTTCCGGATAATACAATTCTAGCATGAATAATAAACATTTATCATGATATAAGGAAATAAATAATAACTTTATTATTGCCTCTAGGGCATATTTCCTTCAGTCTCCCACTTGCACTAGAGTCAATAATCTGGATTACACAGTAATGATTCTAACACCCATGAAGCTTTGGTGCTGATCATGTTTTGCTCGTGGAAGAGGCTTAGTCAACGGGTCTGCTACATTCAGATCCGTATGTATCTTGCAAATCTCTATGTCTCCCACCTGGACTAGATCCCGGATGGAATTGAAGCGTCTCTTGATGTGCTTGGTTCTCTTGTGAAATCTGGATTCCTTTGCCAAGGCAATTGCACCAGTATTGTCACAAAAGATTTTCATTGGACCCAATGCACTAGGTATGACACCTAGATCGGATATGAACTCCTTCATCCAGACTCCTTCGTTTGCTGCTTCCGAAGCAGCTATGTACTCCGCTTCACATGTAGATCCCGCCACAACGCTTTGTTTAGAACTGCACCAACTGACAGCTCCACCGTTTAATGTAAACACGTATCCGGTTTGCGATTTAGAATCATCCGGATCAGTGTCAAAGCTTGCATCAACGTAACCATTTACGATGAGCTCTTTGTCACCTCCATATACGAGAAACATATCCTTAGTCCTTTTCAGGTATTTCAGGATGTTCTTGACCGCTGTCAAGTGATCCACTCCTGGATTACTTTGGTACCTCCCTGCTAGACTTATAGCAAGACATACATCAGGTCTGGTACACAGCATTGCATACATGATAGAGCCTATGGCTGAAGCATAGGGAACATCTTTCATTTTATCTCTATCTTCTGCAGTGGTCGGGCATTGAGTCTTACTCAACTTCACACCTTGTAATACAGGTAAGAACCCTTTCTTTGCCTGATCCATTTTGAACTTCTTCAAAACTTTGTCAAGGTATGTGCTTTGTGAAAGTCCAATTAAGCATCTTGATCTATCTCTATAGATCTTGATGCCCAATATGTAATCAACTTCACTGAGGTCTTTCATTGAAAAACTCTTATTCAAGTATCCCTTTATGCTATCCAGAAATTCTATATCATTTCTGATTTAGTAATATGTCATCTACATATAACATCAGAAATGCTACAGAGCTCCCACTCACTTTCTTGTAAATACAGGCTTCTCCAAAAGTTTGTACAAAACCAAATGCTTTGATCAAAGCATTTATTCCAACTCCGAGAGGCTTGCACCAGTCCATAAATGGATCGCTGGAGTTTGCACACTATGTTAGCTCCCTTTGGATCGACAAAACCTTCCGGCTGCATCATATACAACTCTTCTTCCAGAAATCCATTCAGGAATGCAGTTTTGACATCCATCTTCCAAATTTCGTAATCATAAAATGCGGCAATTGCTAACATGATTCAGACAGACTTAAGCATCGCTACGGGTGAGAAGGTCTCATCGTAGTCAATCCCTTGAGCTTGTTGAAAACCTTTTGCGACAAGTCGAGCTTTGTAGACAGTAACATTACCGTCAGTGTCAGTCTTCTTCTTGAAGATCCATTTATTCTCAATTGCGTGCCGATCTTTGGGCAAGTCAACCAAAGTCCACAATCTGTTCTCATTCATGGATCCCGTCTCAGATTTCATGGCTTCAAGCCATTTTGCGGAATCTGGGCTCACCATCGCTTCTTCATAGTTCGTAGGTTCATCATGATCTAGTAGCACAACTTCTAGAACAGGATTACCGTACCACTCTGGTGCGGATCTTACTCTGGTTGATCTACGTGTTTCAGTAGTAACTTGTTCTGAAGTTTCATGATCATCATTATTAGCTTCCTCACTAATTGGTGTAGGTGTCACAGAAACCGGTTTCTGTGATGTACTACTTTCCAATAAGGGAGCAGGTACAGTTACCTCATCAAGTTCTACTTTCCTCCCACTCACTTCTTTCGAGAGAAACTCCTTCTCTAGAAAGTTTCCGAATTTAGCAACAAAAGTCTTGCCTTCGGATCTGTGATAGAAGGTGTATCCAATAGTTTCCTTTGGATATCCTATGAAGACACATTTCTCCGATTTGGGTTCGAGCTTATCAGGTTGAAGCTTTTTCACATAAGCATCGCAGCCCCAAACTTTCAGAAACGACAACTTTGGTTTCTTGCCAAACCATAGTTCATAAGGCGTCGTCTCAACAGATTTTGATGGTGCCCTATTTAACATGAATGCGGCCGTCTCTAAAGCATAACCCCAAAACAATAGCGGTAAATCAGTAAGAGACATCATAGATCGCACCATATCTAGTAAAGTACGATTATGACGTTCGGACACACCATTACGTTGTGGTGTTCCGGGTGGCGTGAGTTGCGAAACTATTCCGCATTGTTTCAAATGTACACCAAACTTGTAACTCAAATATTCTCCTCCACGATCAGATCATAGGAATTTTATTTTCTTGTTACGATGATTTTCAACTTCACTCTGAAATTCTTTGAACTTTTCAAATGTTTCAGACTTATGTTTCATTAAGTAGATATACCCATATCTGCTTAAGTCATCTGTGAAGGTGAGAAAATAACGATATCCGCCACAAGCCTCAACATTCATCGGACCACATACATTTGTATGTATGATTTCCAACAAATCTGTTGCTCTCTCCATAGTACCGGAGAACGGTGTTTTGGTTATCTTGCCCATAAGGCACGGTTCGCAAGTACCAAGTGATTCATAATCAAGTGGTTCCAAAAGTCCATCAGTATGGAGTTTCTTCATGCGCTTTACACCGATATGACCTAATCGGCAGTGCCACAAATAAGTTGCGCTATCATTATCAATTCTGCATCTTTTGGCTTCAACATTATGAATATGTGTGTCACTACTATCGAGATTTAATAAGAATAGACCACTCTTCAAGGGTGCATGACCATAAAAGATATTACTCATATAAATAGAACAACCATTATTCTCTGATTTAAATGAATAACCATCTGGCATCAAACAAGATCCAGATATAATGTTCATGCTCAACGCTGGCACCAAATAACAATTATTTAGGTCTAATACTAATCCCGAAGGTAGATGTAGAGGTAGCGTGCCGACCGCGATCACATCGACTTTGGAACCATTTCCCACGCGCATCGTAACCTCGTCCTTAGCCAATCTTTGCTTAATCCGTAGTCCCTGTTTCGAGTTGCAAATATTAGCAACAGAACCAATATCAAATACCTAGGTGCTACTGCGAGCATTAGTAAGGTACACATCAATAACATGTATATCATATATACCTTTGTTCACCTTGCCATCCTTCTTATCCGCCAAATACTTGGGGCAGTTCCGCTTCCAGTGACCAGTCTGCTTGCAGTAGAAGCACTCAGTTTCAGGCTTAGGTCCAGATTTGGGTTTCTTCTCCTGAGCAGCAACTTGCTTGCTGTTCTTTTTGAAGTTCCCCTTCTTCTTCCCTTTGCCCTTTTTATTGAAACTAGTGGTCTTGTTGGCCATCAACACTTGATGCTCCTTCTTGATTTGTACCTCCGCAGCTTTCAGCATTGCGAAGAGCTCAAGAATTGTCTTATCCATCCCTTGCATATTATAGTTCATCACGAAGCTCTTGTAGCTAGGTGGAAGTGATTGGAGAATTCTGTCAATGACGCAATCATCTGGAAGATAAACTCCCAATTCAATCAAGTGATTATTATACCCAGACATTTTGAGTATATGCTCACTGACAGAACTGTTCTCCTCCATCTTGCAGCTATAGAACATAATGGAGACTTCGTATCTCTCAATCCGGGCATTTGCTTGAAATATTAACTTCAACTCTTGGAACATCTCATATGCTCCATGACGTTCAAAACGTCGTTGAAGACCCGATTCTAAGCCGTAAAGCATGGCACATTGAACTATCGAGTAGTCATCAGCTTTGCTCTGCCAGACGTTCTTAACGTCGTCAGTTGCATCAGCAGCAGGCCTGGCACCCAGCGGTGCTTCCAGGACGTAACTTTTCTGTGCAGCAATGAGGATAATCCTCAAGTTATGGACCCAGTCCGTGTAATTGCTACCATCATCTTTCAACTTTGCTTTCTCAAGGAACACATTAAAATTCAACGGAACAACAGCACGGGCCATCTATCTAAAATCAAAAATAAACAAGCAAGATACTATCAGGTACTAAGTTCATGATAAATTTAAGTTCAATTAATCATATTACTAAAGAACTCCCACTTAGATAGACATCCCTCTAATCCTCTAAGTGATCACGTGATCCAAATCAACTAAACCATTTCCGATCATCACGTGAGATGGAGTAGTTTCATTCGTGAACATCACTATGTTGATCATATCTACTATATGATTCACACTCGACCGTTCGGTCTCCGTGTTCCGAGGCCATATCTGTATATGCTTGGCTCGTCAAGTATAACCTGAGTATTCCGCGTGTGCAATTGTTTTGCACCCGTTGTATTTGAACGTAGAGCCTATCACACCCGATCATCACGTGGTGTCTCAGCACAAAGAACTTACGCAACGGTGCATACTCAGGGAGAAAACTTCTTGATAATTAGTGAGAGATCATCTTAAAATGCTACCGTCAATCAAAGCAAGATAAGATGCATAAAAGATAAACATCACATGCAATCAATATAAGTGATATGATATGGCCATCATCATCTTGTGCTTGTGATCCCCATCTCCGAAGCACCGTCATGATCACCATCGTCACCGGCGCGACACCTTGATCTCCATCGTAGCATCGTTGTCGTCTCGCCAATCTTATGCTTCCATGACTATCGCTACCGCTTAGTGATAAAGTAAAGCGTTACAGCGCAATTGCATTGCATACAATAAAGCGAAAACCATATGGCTCCTGCCAGTTGTCGATAACTCGGTTACAAAACATGATCATCTCATACAATAAAATTTAGCATCATGTCTTGACCATATCACATCACAACATGCCCTGCAAAAACAAGTTAGACGCCCTCTAATTTGTTGTTGCAAGTTTTACGTGGCTGCTACGAGCTTAGCAAGAACCGTTCTTACCTACGCATCAAATCCACAACGATAGTTTGTCAAGTTGGTGCTGTTTTAACCTTCGCAAGGACCGGGCGTAGCCACACTTGGTTCAACTAAAGTTGGAGAAACTGACACCCGCCAGCCACCTGTGTGCAAAGCACGTCGGTAGAACCAGTCTTGCATAAGCGTACGCGTAATGTCGGTCCGGGCCGCTTCATCCAACAATACCGCCGAACCAAAGTATGACATGCTGGTAAGCAGTATGACTTATATCGCCCACAACTCACTTGTGTTCTACTCGTGCATAACATCAACGCATAAAACCTGATACCACTGTTGGGGAACGTAGTAATTTCAAAAAAATTCCTACGCACACGCAAGATCATGGTGATGCATAGCAACGAGAGAGGAGAGTGTTGTCTACGTACCCTCGTAGACCGACAGCGGAAGCGTTATGACAACGCGGTTGAAGTAGTCGTACGTCTTCACAGCCCGACCGATCAAGCACCGAAACTACGGCACCTCCGAGTTCTAGCACACGTTCAGCTCGATGAGGATCCCCGGACTCCAATCCAGCAAAGTGTCGGGGAAGAGTTCCATCAGCACGACGGCGTGGTGACGATCTAGATGTTCTACTGTCGCAGGGCTTCGCCTAAGCACCGCTACAATATTATCGAGGAGTATGGTGGAGGGGGGCACCGCACACGGCTAAGAGAACGATCACGAAGATCAACTTGTGTGTCTAGAGGTGCCCCCCTGCCCCCGTATATAAAGGAGAAAGGGGGAAGGCCGGCCAGCCCTTGGGGCACGCCAAGGAGGAGTCCTCCTCCTAGTAGGAGTAGGACTCCCTTCTTTCCTACTCCTACTAGGAGGGGGAAAGGAAGGGGGAGAGGGAGAAGGAAAGGGGGGCACCGCCCCCCTCTCCTAGTCCAACTCGGACCAGAGGGGGAGGGGGCGCGCGGCCCACCCTGGCCGCCCCTCTCTCTCTCTCCACTAGGGCCCATAAGGCCCATTACTTCTCCAGGGGGGTTCCGGTAACCCTCCTGCACTCCGGTTTTCTCCGAAATCACCCGGAACACTTCCGGTGTCCGAATATAGCCGTCCAATATATCAATCTTTATGTCTCGACCATTTCGAGACTCCTCGTCATGTCCGTGATCACATCCGGGACACTGAACAAACTTCGGTACATCAAAATATATAAACTCATAATGAAACTGTCATCGTAACATTAAGCATGCGGACCCTACGGGTTCGAGAACAATGTAGACATGATCGAGACATGTCTCCGGTCAATAACCAATAGCGGAACCTAGATGCTCATATTGGCTCCCACATATTCTACGAATATCTTTATCGGTCAGACCGCATAACAACATACTTTGTTCCCGTTGTCATCGGTATGTTAGTTGCCCGAGATTCGATCGACGGTATCTCAATACCTAGTTCCATCTCGTTACCGGCAAGTCTCTTTACTCGTTTCGTAATACATCATCTCGCAACTAACTCATTAGTTGCAATGCTTGCAAGGCTTATGTGATGTGCATTACCGAGAGGGCCCAGAGATACCTCTCCGACAATCGGAGTGACAAATCCGAATCTCGAAATACGCCAACCCAACATGTACCTTTGGAGACACCTGTAGAGCTCCTTTATAATCACCCAGTTACGTTGTGACGTTTGGTAGCACACAAAGTGTTCCTCCAGCAAACGGGAGTTGCATAATCTCATAGTCATAGGAACATGTATAAGTCATGAAGAAAGCAATAGCAACATACTAAACGATAGGGTGCTAAGCTAATGGAATGGGTCATGTCAGTCACATCATTCTCCTAATGATGTGATCCCGTTAATCAAATGACAACACATGTCTATGCTTAGGAAACATAACCATCTTTGATTAACGAGCTAGTCAAGTAGAAGCACACTAGTGACATTTAGTTTGTCTATGTATTCACACAAGTATTATGTTTTCGGATAATACAATTCTAGCATGAATAATAAACTTTTATCATGATATAAGGAAATAAATAATAACTTTATTATTGCCTCTAGCGCATATTTCCTTTAGACGGGGTTGCCGGCACACGGCTTGGTGTTTCTTGATGTGTTTTGGGTGCTAGCCCTACCCCTCTATTTATGTGTTGAGCCTTGGGGTCGAAACTTGGAGTAAAAGCCTCCACAAAGTCGGTTTCACCCGAAAGGCAAGAGTCATTCTCGGACTCCAGGGCCAGACGCCAGGGTTCCCGGCGTCTGGACCCAGACGCCAGGGTTCCCAGCGTCTGGACCCAGACGCCAGGGACCCTGGCATCTGGCCCCTGGACTCCGCAAAACTTCCTTTTGCGCTTTCCAAAAACCTTGTGGGCTTTCCCCTTTGGCCCAAATAAAGTGTTCTCGTACCCAAACATTTCGGGAAACATCCAAACCCCTTCCGGTGAATTCCGGAACCCTTCCAGTGACCAAACACTATTATCCCATATATCAAACTTTATCCCCGGACCATTCCGGAGTTCCTTGTAATGTCCGTGATCTCATCCCGGACTCTGAACAACATTCGGTCACCAACATACATAACTCATATAGTACTATATCGTCAACGAACGTTAAGCGTGCGGTCCCTACGGGTTCGAGAACTATGTGGACATGACCGAGACACCTCTTTGGTCAATAACCAATAGCGGGACTGGATGCCCATATTTTCTCCTACATATTCTACGAAGATCTTTATCGGTCAGACCGCATAACAACATACGTTGTTCCCTTTGTCATCGGTATGTTACTTGCCCGAGATTCGATCATCGGTATCTCAATACCTAGTTCAATCTCGTTACCGGCAAGTTTCTTTACTCGTTCCGTAATACATCATCCCGCAACTAACTCATTAGTTGCAATGCTTGCAAGGCTTATAGTGATGTGCATTACCGAGTGGGCCCATAGATACCTCTCCGACAATCGGAGTGACAAATCCTAATCTTGAAATAGGCCAACCCAACAAGTACCTTCGGAGACACCTGTAGAGAACCTTTATAATCACCCAATTATGTTGTGACGTTTGGTAGCACACAAAGTGTTCCTCCGGTAAACGGGAGTTGCATAATCTCATAGTCATAGGAACATGTATAAGTCATGAAGAAAGCAATAACAACAAACTAAACGATCATGTGCTAAGCTAACGGAATGGGTCAAGTCAATCACATCATTCTCCTAATAATGTGATCCCGTTAATCAAATGACAGCTCATGTCTATGGTTTGGAAACATAACCATCTTTGATCAACGAGCTAGTAAAGTAGAGGCATACTAGTGACACTCTGTTTGTCTATGTATTCACACATGTATTATGTTTCCGGTTAATACAATTCTAGCATGAATAATACACATTTTATCATGATATAAGGAAATAAATAATAACTTTATTATTGCCTCTAGGGCATATTTCCTTTAGCATTTGGGGTTGTCTTTCTTTATTTTGGGTACCGTAGTCGGACCTTGATTGTATTCTGGATGATGTATGTTATATTATGTATTGTGTGAAGTGGCGATTGTAAGCTGACTCTTTATTCCTTTCTTATTCAATACATGGGATGTGTAAAGATTACCCCTCTTGCAACATGCCTACCATGCGGTTGTGCCTCTAAGTCGTGCCCCGACACATGGGAGATATAGCCGCATCGTGGGTGTTTCAAGTTGGTAATCAGAGCCATGCCCGACTTAGGATCCCCCTACTTGATCGAATCGCTGACATTGTTGAGTCTACAACAAAATGTTTTGAGTCTTAGGATTATATATATCGGAGAGTAGGATTCTTTTTACTCCTCAGTCCCTTCGTCGCTCTGGTGAGGCCTCCTGACGTAGAAGTTTTGACTCTCCTCTCCTCAAATTTCACGATTTTTTTTGGGATCACGCGGGTATCTTGGAATTGTTCCGATAGTTTTGTGACGAGAACATTGTTCTTGGTGCCTCCTGACATTTAGGGGTTGTGGCAGTGTCCCGGGGAGTTGAGCTCCGAGGTGTTGTCGTCACAATTTTATCGTTGCAGTTCTGGAATACCTGAGTTCGCCGACATCGAAAATCTCCTTTATGCAGTTGTTGGTGAGATAACCTTGACGCCACCCAGTACTGGGGTGGGAGTTCGGGAGTATTGCCATAACTCGTATAACAGATGCTTTTCGAAGGTTGAGGTAAATGATTTCTGAAGGTTTCTTGGTTATGTGTTGAAGGACGGATATAGGTGGATGTAGGATTTGTTAGTTTTGGGTGAGATATTATGCTTCCCCTATATCCCCAACACCTGGTTGCATAACCGGAAAGTTTCGGGAGTTTATAAGTGGGAATTCAAGTAGCTCCTAGGATATCTTTCCAATAGATGCATGATTTGAGATTGGGGTTCGACGTCTAGTGGTCTGCCTATCCACAGTTGGTTTTACAGTGGTCTCGTTATGTTTTAAAGAGTCCTTGGCTATGCTGACTCGGGGGCGCTTCATATGTCATGTGCATTGCCTTGTACATGATGGTGTTGTACGATCGAGCCCGTGTGGGCCCCACCACAAAAACTTCGGATGAAATTTCTATCATATGTTTGTTCCGGCTTATTTTGCAAGTCAATCCTTTGTTTTGTTTTGATTGTGGTATTCGAGTTGCTTCGAAGTCCAGTGTTATTTCCATGCCTTTTTCCTAAGCGGTGTTCTCATATTTCTATGTGAATACTAATCCTTTTCGATCATCGAGATGGTCATGCCAATCCTTTTCAACCCGCGTGTTTCTCTTCAAGTGGATCCGATCATTTCAACATTCACGAGATCAATTCTCAGTTCTTTGCAACGGTGTTTGCTTCATCCGTTCCAAGTTGTCTTTGTTTTCCCGCCCTCCCACCCTTTCTTTTTCTTCAAGGACTCGGATTTCTTAATCAAGTATCCATCTTATTGATGGGAAACCTCTCCATTCTTTTCTGTCAATGTTCTTATCCGGTGATTCTCATGAAGATTCTAACGGAGCTTCAAGTTCAT
Organism: Triticum aestivum; assembly: GCF_018294505.1. Taxonomy (NCBI): domain Eukaryota; kingdom Viridiplantae; phylum Streptophyta; class Magnoliopsida; order Poales; family Poaceae; genus Triticum; species Triticum aestivum. Next base: position 404,947,903 of record NC_057800.1, on the reverse strand, counting down.
CATTCTTCGTTCTTTTCCTTCTCCGGTTGATTCAATGCAAGCTTTCGGTGTTGATCTTATCTTTTTCATTGGTTCACATGTTTTCCATGTTGGAAGTTCTTATCGAAGACTCTCTTATTTTATTCACCTCTCGCTATTCATTTGTTCCGGAGTGCTGAAGATATCTCAGAAGATTCTAGTTTCCATTCTCAATACGTTCAAGTTCTTTTGAGGACGTTATCCCATTCAGGTCATTTAATTCAACTGGCGCAATCTCTCTTTTAAATCGTTCAACAGTGTTTCTTTTGAGTGGGCCCTAACCCATAGGTCTTTTCCCAGGATCTTACCTGACTCTTGTAATTTTCCTGGAGCTATCCTCAAATTTTCTCAAAGTTCGACGTAAGAATGAGTTATCATCAGTCAAATGCCTTTCTCCAAGATCTTTCAAATCCTTGTCAGCATTGGTTCAACTTCTTCATTATTCCGGAGTGTCTCAACAATTTGGCGGTGTTCTTCTCGTCATTCTCGGATTTGAAGACCGAAGAAGAGTTCCTCTTAAATTCTTACCCGTTCTTCCAAAGATGCGAAGTTAAAGCTTGATGTCATCCTCTCATAATTGTTTTCGATTGTGAGAATGCTTTTCAACCTTCCGGAGCAATTCAAGAGTCTTTTCAGTTTGATTCTCCGAAGGCCATTATTTCGAGTTTATTCATTCTCAGCTTTCAGCTCTTGTTCTCCAAATCATGCCGGTGCATCGTTCAAGTATTCTCTAGTCTGCTCGTGAGATCTTCGTTCTCATGTATCCAAATTTCCATTAAGTATCGTCATTCGTTCTCAAATTATCCCCGGTGTTTCTTTATCTTTTCTTTGTTCATTTTCAATTCGTACGGTGGTTCGTTCAAGATCTCCATTCCTTCGTTATCGTATCAACTCTTTCATTCTTCCAAATCCTATCGACGATTCGTTGAAGACCTTCCCAAGTTTGCGCTATATCTCTCTTAATCTTTTGTACGAGAACAAGTAGTATGCCAAATCCGTTGCTTGTCATCAATTTAAATTCGTGAAGGATAAGCATAATGTAATTCTTATTCTTGTTTCATCGAGTAAATTCAATTCCTTATTCCGGAGGTTCATCAAAATTCTTGATTTCTTTTGTTCATCTTTTTTTCCGGAGTTTCAGGTCTTCCACTTTATATCGTCGCGAAGCTCCATCTAAATCATCGCAAGGCTTCACCTTGTGTTTTCATTTTCTCTTTCTTTTCGTTATCCTTTTTATTACCAGAGTTCTTCAAGGAGGCTCTACATGACGCCTCATCAAGGATTTAATTCCTTCTCGAAGTGTTCATCGAGATTCTGTTCAAAGGAGCTCAAGCATTCTTCATCTTGTATTCCGAAGTGCAATTCTTTCTAACTCATCTTTTGAGGTGTTGTTATGTCATTGTTGATAATTTTTCCTTCGTGTTTCATGATTCACAAGTTTTTTAGAGTGACATATCTAAATCCATCATTTTCTATTCGCTCAAGACATCTTTTCAATCCATCAATCTCTTCATTGGAGTTATATTGGGTTATATTTCACCTAAAGCTTTCCCTAAGGATTGTTGCTATCATGGTGCTTATAAAGGACCCAAGTTCTTCACTTATCCTCCTGGTGAAATAAGTTTCTCGTCTCCTTGTTCATATCAATCCAATCTATTGTTTCCTTTAGTGGCAGAATTTCACCTCATGATTTCGAGATGTTTTCCATAAGCCCACAACAAGCTTACTCTTTTCATTGTTGGTTTTCCAACAGCTCCGTTCGAACCTTCTCCTAAAGATGCTTTTTCAAGCTCATTTGAGGTAGAAGATGTTGTTTTCTTCTCCGTTCTTTTAATTCCATTCTTCCATTTCTTCCGGAGGCTTTGTGATGTTGTTGCTATTTTCACCCATCATCTAGTTTGGTCAAAGATCATGTTCTTTCCTTTGCTTATACATTCAACCGGAGTGTTGTGTCATCCCTTCAATTTCTTTTCATCTTATCAAGTTTTCTTCTCTTTTCTACCGGAGTGCTCTCCAAATTATATCATTATTATGCCTTCTCTGTCTTGTTTTAACCGGAGTGTTGTGTCATCTGCTCAAGTTCTTTTCGTCTTATAAAGTCTTGCATCTTGTTTCAATCGGAGTGCTTGCATCTACTTCTTGTCCATTGTAACCTTTTCTTATGTCTTTCAACCCACAAGGTTCTCGTAATGTTCCTCCTTTCTAACGGAGTGTTTTCAACCTCATTCATCTTCGTTGTATTCTTTTTTCAATTTGTTCAACCTCTCAAGGTTCTTTGGTTTCTCTCGTTTGTCAAAGAAGCAACTTAGTTTTACCTCTTCTCTTCCTCTCCTGCTTCTCTCCGGTGCCATTCTAGATCTCGGGACGAGATCCTCTCGTAGTGGTGGAGTGTTGTGACGCCCCAAGACCGGAGCTTCAGATGCCTTCCTTGATTTTCGGGTTTCGTCGTGTGAGTTGTTTGGTTTGTTGCATTCATTATTGCATCATGTGCATTGCATCATGTCATCATGCAACCCGGTTTAAAACTCAACTAAATAAATTGCATGGATCTTCGATCCATTTAAATCGAGGGAAATGCACATGGTGATTTCTCTTTACAACATATAAAAGTCTCCCAATATTATTAGGGAGCTATAATAAATATTCTAACACACTTGCAAATATTCCCCAGGCCTTTTCTATTTCAAGTTTGTTCCCCAAACCTTGCCATATTTTTCTTTCATCATATTCCAGAGCTTCCCCAAAAATCCAAACATTTTGGGACCTTCCCAACCCTCACTTCCTATTCAAATCATTTGAACTTAAATCAAATGAGTTTGAATTTAAATATCTCAATCTTGGCCTTTTCTATTTTCCCGGAACAAGCACATTTTTGCGAGCTCAAGAAAATTATCCGTTGCCCAAGTTCGTTCCCTAATCTTTCATGTCTCTCTTTTCTTTCTTTCTTTCCTCTGCTAAAAATAAGATATTTCAGAGAGAGAGATAGCAGTAGTGCCCTTGGGCCTCGCTGTCAAGCCCAGCAGCCTGGGCTTCCCTCCCTCTCGCGCCGGCCCAAGGCCAAGGCCCAGCCAGCCCCACTGCGTAACCCTAGCCCGACTCCACTCTCTCCCGGTCCATCTCTTTCCTGCTCTCCTCCCTTGCGCCGCCACTCCCTTCCCTCGATCCCATCTCTCCCTCCCGCAACGCCTGCTCCTCATCTCTCCCTCCTCGCGCTGCACCCCTCACCCCGATCCCCTCGCCTCCTTCCTCCTTGATCTGGCCCGCCGCCGGCGCCCTGCAGCCGACGCCGTCTTGCCACTGTGCTGCGCCCCACCTCCATGGCCGCCGCGCCCTGCCTCGCCGCCCGGATGCCGCTTCGCCCCGCCGCGCGAACTCGCTGGTCGAGCTCGTCGACTCGCGGCCGAGTCCTCCCCGCACCACCACCCGAGGGGCCAACTCCGGTGGACCCGGCACCCATGCCATGCTGTCGTCAGGTCCCGAGTACCCCCGCAGCAGCGCCTAACCCCGCGCTCGTCTCCTCGCCGGTGACCAGGAGCCACCAGCTACTCCGGCGTGCCCCTGCTCCTTTCTCCTCGCTGACGGCTTCATCGCCACGTCAAGTACCTAGAGCTGATGCTGCTCCCTGCATCGCCCTGCGCTCGCTGGCGCCTTCAGCCACCTGAGGTTCTTCTCCTCGCCACCGCTACTCCAGCGAGCACCACCAGGTCGCGGGCACTTCTCTGCACGAGTGCTCCTGAACGAGACCCTCAAATCCTACCCGTAGCCCAAGCCGGAAGACTCCGTGGATGTGCATCTCACTTGTGCCATTTTGGATCGTCAAGAACATTTCGGGATTCGCCAAGTTCCATTACGGTCGGAGACCTCAGACCCGTCAAGTACCCTTTGGATGTGCCAAGTTCCACGACACCGCATAAGTTTCTTCTTGAACATGTTCGACTACAACATGAACGAGTACCACCACGACCCTCGAAGAGCTCGGATCTATCAAGTTCCACTACCTATGACATGTACCACTACCGTTGTCCCGAAAACGTTGGATTCATCAAGTACCTCTCTGAAAACGAATGTGTACCACTACCATCGTCGAGATCACGAGAACCTGTACCGACGACCTCGGAACGTGTACGACGATTGTTGTCGAAGACCCGTACCTCTACCGCTTCTCAAGCATGTACCATGGCTCCCACAACTTCCGCGAACAACTACTTCCGTCTACTTCCCTTGACGAACTCGATACGCTTTGAAGGTATAACCCCGAGACGACCGTTCGAGAACGATTGCTTGTGGTGTATGAGATGAACCCCGCGTTTGCACCGTGTCTGAAATTGTCGCTTGCATGGTCCTCCTCGTTGCCATGCCATCCACCCGTGGGAACCCGGCAACCGGGACCACCCCACCATCTTGCATGTCACGCTCCCGTCACACTTCCTTTTGCACCGGCATCTCAATCGAGTTACCGGAACCGGAATGTTGTCGTGGCACCATTTCCGTTGTCGTTACCGTGGCACCCCTTTCGTTTTCCGCCACGATGAGAAATGCTTCATATCATGCTCATGTCAACATTTTCATTAAAACTTGCATAAAACTTGCACATGTCATCCGCATCATGATCATAACATTTAATATGTTTAAAATTGTTGTTTGCATTAAATTGCTAAATGCATATGGGGATTTACCGGAATTGTTGTTTGATGTTTCCGGCCTCATTTAAAATGCCTAACTGTGTATTCTACTCATGTTCCACCTCTTGCCATGTTAAGAACATTTAATTTTGTTGGGTGCATAATCGGGAGTGAACTAAATAATTGATGTGGTGTTTTGTCAATATGCAACTCGTTGCATATTGAGCCCCACTTAACTTGTAGTATTGTTTGCGCACTTTGCCATGACATGCCTCATTAAACCGGACATGCATCATACTTGGTTGTGCATCATGCCATGTTTATGTGATGGTTGTTTACCATGTTGTTTGCTTCTTTCCGTTATTGCTTCTTCGGGTTAGTTCCAATAACGTGGCGTTAGTGAGGATCCGTTCGACTACATCCGCTTGTCTTCTTCATGGACTCGTTCTTCTTCCTTGCGGGATCTCAAGCAAGATGAGCATACCCTCAAAATCACTTCTATCTTTGCTTGCTAGTTGCTCGCTCTATTGCTATGCCGCGATTCCTACCACTTTCTATATCATGCCTCCTAGATTGCCATGTCAAGCCTCTAACCCGCCTTTCCTAGCAAACCTTTGTTTCGCTATTTTACCGCTTTGCTCAGCCCCTCTTATAGCGTTGCTAGTTGCAGGTGGAGATGAAGTTTGTTCCATGTTTGGAACATGGATTTGTTGGGATATCATCATTATATCTTATTTACTTTAATGCACCTATATACTTGGTAAAGGGTGGAAGGCTCAGCCTTATGCCTGGTTTTTTGTTCCACTCTTGCCGCCCTAGTTTCCGTCATACCGGTGTTATGTTCCTTGATTTTGCATTCCTTACGCGGTTGGGTTTTATGGGAACCCCCTGACAGTTCGCTTTGAATAAAACTCCTCCAGCAAGGCCCAATTTTGGTTTTACTTTTGCCTCACCTAGCCTTTTGCCCTTGCGTTTCCGGAGCCCGAGGGTCATTTTTATTTTAACCCCCCCGGGTCAGTGCTTCTCTAAGTGTTGGTCCAACCTGAGTGATGTCCGGCGCCCCCTAGGCAACCAGGGTCTATGCCAACCCGACGTCTGGCTCATCCGGTGTGCCCTGAGAACGAGATATGTGCAGCTCCTTTCGGGATTTGTCGGCACATCCGGGCGGCTTTGCTGGTCTTGTTTTACCATTGTCGAAATGTCTTGTAACCGGGATTCCGAGTCTAATCGGGTCTTCCTGGGAGAAGGAATATCCTTCGTTAACCGTGAGAGCTTGTGATGGGATAAGTTGGGACACCCCTGCAGGGTTTTGAACTTTCGAAAGCCGTGCCCGTGGTTATGGTCAGATGGGAATTTGTTAATATCCGGTTGTAGAAAACCTGACACTTAACTTAATTTAAAATGAATCAACCGCGTGTGTAGCCGTGATGGTCTCTTTTCGGCGGAGTCCGGGAAGAGAACACGGTTCTTGTGTTATGTTTGAACGTAAATAGATTCAGGATCACTTCTTGATCACTTCTAGTTCACGACCGTGCATTCTTTCTCTTCTCGCTCTTATTTGCGTATGTTAGCCACCATATATGCTAGTGCTTGCTGCAGCTCCACCTCACTACCTTTTTCCTACCCATAAGCTTAAATAGTCTTGATCTCGCGGGTGTGAGATTGCCGAGTCCTCGTGACTCACAAATACTTCCAAACAGTTGTAGGTGCCGATGATACCAGTGCAGGTGACGCAACCCAGCTCAAATGGGAGCTCGATGAAGATCTTGTCCGTTGTTTTGTGTCTTTCCGGTTGATCAGTAGTGGAGCCCAGTTGGGACGATCGGGGATCTAGCATTCGGACCTTGATTGTATTCTGGATGATGTATGTTATATTATGTATTGTGTGAAGTGGCGATTGTAAGCCGACTCTTTATCCCTTTGTTATTCAGTACATGGGATGTGTAAATATTACCCCTCTTGCGACATGCCTACCATGCGGTTATGCCTCTAAGTCATGCCCCGACATGTGGGAGATATAGCCGCATCGTGGGTGTTTCGGTGCGGTACAGAGAGATCCCTCGCTCCCATGCTCTATAATCCGCAAACTACTCGGTATCCTAAATCCAGCCTTTGAAAAATGGGCTCCAAGTGGTGACAACCAAAAAGTATATAAATGTCGCCATGGGCAGGCCCGACAATGTCATTGAGGCCTTCGTGTGGTATATGTTGATGTTTGAGTCACACCTTGCAAATAAATATAACAGCAACAATCCAGAAACACATCAGATTTTGCTTAAAATCTTGAATATATCTGCAACCACCGCTTGAATTTGTGGATCAACGTTTATATTACTTGTTCGAAATTAGTCAAAACTTGGACTTCATCATCTTATCTCAATGAAACATTTTAACATGCATATTCAAAGAAATTTAACATTAACAACAAAACACAATCGTAAATAGGAACACACAATTGTTTCTAGCATCATATATCTTGTTCCACGCATGCGCCATGACTAAGAAGTTGGGTGTTGGAACGTTGCAACAAGAGAAGGTAATGTGCGTCAATTGATGTAGAGTCCAAAAGGCATTTCTCCTCATTTTGTAAAAAAGCACCCCAACTAATACAAACAAGTAAAGAGCCCTAGGATGTAGTAAACCTATGCATACTCTTGTAAATTTACAAGCCCGAATTTCAACTGTCAAGCCTAGGCCCAATCCTAAGCCGGAACATTGTATTGTAGCCAAGGCTAAGCTCGGCCATGTGTAAAAAACCCATAAACCTATATCAAAGCAAACTAGCAGCAATCCCTTGTAGATATTTATAGATATATGAAAATAAATAAGATATGTATGAGCAACTACAATTAAGATATTACGACCTCTTGTTATTAGACCATAGAACTAATAATATTGTACAAGCTCTTGTACAACCTCCTAGATGGATGACCTACGGGGACGTTTGTCGAATGTAGTTATACTCAAACTCATTGACTATTGCTCTTGTTACCCCCTACTTCCTAGCACGAACAATTGTACGTGGAAGTGGACGCCATCCGGGTTGCATTCTACCAGATTGGTGTATGAAATGTCTTTCGTTGGTCACATCGATTGGAGTTGAGATCTCCACATTTGGAAGCAATGGATCGTCCGCTTGTCTTGTTCTCCGTAACCATGTGTGGTCATCCGATCGCCTTGCCAAGCATGCCCTTCCTCACCAAGCCTTTTGCATGTCCTGGGATGGATCCGCCTGCCGAATTAGACGCCTGACACTACTAGCAACGTCCTCACCTGGTGGCTGGCTCTTTAATACGGCGTCTCTCCCAAGCTGAGGAAAGGTGTTAACTTCGCGATCCTCTGCTCTCTACACTCTCTCTACTTACTACCGCGGTAGCCAATAAGATTCGCGATCATTGCGTAGAGTGGCGGATGGTGAGGAATGATAATCTTAAGCGAAAAGTCACTTGATTAGTATATGGATTTTATGCACCTCTTTGTGTACATTAAAAGTAATATTACCATATATAAAAAGCTTGATAATCTACTATTGTTTTATCTCCATACTCTTGGGAAGGTATTAAATTCCTTGGATACTAGGATTATATAAGTAATACTGTCAATATGGGAATAACTCCGCTATAAGGATTACGAAAGGATAAAAAAATCAAATAAATTTCGCTCATCATATCTCGACATTTGTTGTAGAGTTAATTACATCTATGGTAGACAAACTTTCATGGTGGGTACAAACTCATACAACAACTTGGAAAATGACACAAATCAATCATATAACTTGAGTTTCAATAACATTTGAGTACATTTCCGTCACTTGTCATTGCATGGCACGCCAGCAAGTCCACATTCTCTTCCCTGTCATCATGTGGATCCATCTGAGCAGCAACCAAGAGAAATTAATTGTAACCGGGTTTCAATCCCGAGACATCTGCTCACACAAGAAAAGCGCTACCCACATGCTTCATTCTGGTAAACTATTTTATATCCCTTTTAGGCGAGAAATGCTACATCAACGGGTAAATTACTTAAGGTTTACGCGATGGTGCTCAATTGGCATGTTTTCGTTGCACAGGGGGGTGAGTGACCCCACCCGGGTGAAATTAATGGGGTGGAGAGGATTTAAGGGAGGACTTATAACACTCCGTAAAAGGTCTGTGCGTGTACCATTTTTGCTCTTTAGGCCCAAACTATCTGTCTAATCCATTACATACATATACGTTCTGTACACTCCTTTCTCAAAGCTATAGGAACATACATGCATTACCGAAAAAGGCTTTCTCCCCGCTTTATAAATAAAGCAACCACCAAGCACAAAGTAACATGTAACAACATAACATACAACAAACCAACACAACGCCACTGCAGACAAGGTCCAACACAGACTCACAACGAAACACCCCTAGATGGCGGTGGCAGCGGCGAGAAGACGACAAACTAATCTGGTTCTGGTGGTGGCGGGGGAAGCGGTGGAGCCAACCGGAGAGCCATCGCGCGAAGCTGGGTGATGATGGAGGTGATGGCGTCTCTCTCCCTGGGACGGCTAAGAGGCTGCCAAAGCTGCAAGTAACCAGACCATTTGAACAAAGCGTCAGTAGCACGGCAAAGAGGAATATGCAGAATCACAAGTTTATTCCTAACAGTCCACAGCGTCCAGGCAAGGAACCCAATGGTCAGCCACCTAATGTGGCACAACACGGGGGGGGGGGGGGGGGTTGCCTGGAGTTCAGCAAAGAGAGCGGGGAAGTTGTTATGGTCCCAGCTTCCACCCACAATCTCGTGGAAACAACTCCAAAGGAACTGCGCAGACACGCAGGTGAAGATGATATGGTTCGAATCTTCTTCTGGCCCACAGAGCGGGCAACGCCCATCACTAGGGCCATTGCGCTTCAGAACCTCTACGTTAGATGGAAGGCGGCCGCGAATCCATTGCCACAAGAAGTTCCTAATTTTCAGGGGAAGGCGAATCTCCCAAATGGAGGGGAGCGCCTCATGGCCAAGTGAGGGGCGATGGCCAGGTAGAGCGATTTGATGGAGAATTGACCAGAAGGCTCTAGGTGCCATATGGCGCGGTCATCGTCTGTCGTGAGATTAAGCTCATGGAGTGCAATACAGTCAAGCAACTCCTGCCAGCCCGCATTCTCAGCCGGGCCAAAAGGTCTCCAGAACGCAATCTACCCTAAGTCAATAAGGGCGGTCGCCACAGAGATCTGCGGGGCAACCGTGATGGAGAACATGTCTAGAAAGCGGGCCACAAGGGGCGTGTCACTAGTCCATCGATCGAACCAGAACAGTGTGGCGTTGCCGGAACCAATCTCAATCGAGGTCCCGATCCAAAGGACAAGGAGGAGCTGGATGATGGATAGCCAGAACTGGGAGCCCCCAGATCGCTAGCAGAAGGCGAGAGGCTGGCCGCGGAGGTATTTCTGCTGAATGATGTGAAGCCACATGCCACCATCTCTATTGGCTATCCGCCAGAGCCACCGAGTCAGAAGGGCAATGTTCATGCGTTTGGAGGACATGATCCCGAGTCCACCCTGGTCGCGAGGTTTGCAGATCTCAGACCACCTGACCATGTGGTACTTCTGTTTATCACCCTCGCCAGCCCAGAAGAAACGCCCCTGAATGGTGGTAATCTCATGATGTAAGGTCTCCGAAAGGCTGTAGAAGCTCATGATGAATAATAGGAGGCTGGAGAGGGACGAGTTAATGAGCATCGTACGGGCCGCTTTCGAGAGCCACCAACCCTGCCAGGGCTCGATACGGTGCTAGAGCTTCCCCACTATGGGGCGCAGCTCGGCCACCGTAAGCCTGGAGTCACTAATGGGTATCCCCAGATATGTCATGGGGAAACACCCGAGCTGGGAGTTAAGCCGATCCGCTATGCTCTGTCTCTCGTCTTGGGCGTAACCCAAGACCATTACCTCACTCTTGTCGAAGTTGACCCGAAGGCCGGACATCTGCTGGAAGCACAATAAGAGGAACTTGAGGTTCAAAATATCACTCTCCAACCCCTCCACCATGATAATGGTGTCGTCCGCATATTGGAGAAGGGAGATCCCGTTGCCTCCAACTAGATGCGGAACTATCCCCTTAATGTGACCCGCCGCCTTGGCCTTATCCAGGATGGCCGCCAGCGTATCGACAACCATGTTAAACAAGAATGGGGAGAAGGGGTCGCCCAGGCGCACCCCACAAAATGTGGGGAAGAATGGGCCGATATCCCCATTAATGTTCACCGCGGTGCGGTCCGAGGAAACCATCTGCATCACTCTGGTCACCCACCTATCGTCGAAGCCCTTACGGAGCAGACATTCCCGAAGGAAGGCCCAGCTGACCATGTCATAGGCCTTGTGGAAATCCAGTTTCAGGAAGACTGCCTTGAGGTGCTTGGCGTGCACCTCATGGAGAGCTTCGTGGAACACCAAGACTCCATCAATGATATATCAGCCCTGGATGAAAGCCGACTGGTCAGGGTGAGTGATCTAGTCGGCAATAGGGGCCACCCTAATGGAGTACCCCTTCGCGAGGATGCGAAAGATGACATTAATCACCATAATTGGTCGAAATTGTCGGATGTCCAAGGCTCCCGTCACTTTAGGGATGAGAGTGATTACCCCATAGTTTAGCCGGGCGAGGTCAACGGACCCAACAAGGAAATCGTCAAATAGGGCCATCACCTCAAGTTTTATCACCTCCCAGAAGGTCTGGAAGAACTTCACTGGGAGGCCATCCGGGCCGGGAGCCAAGGAAGGGTTCATGCCCTTAATTGCCTCCTACACTTCCGCCTCAGAGAACGGCGCCATGAGGGCCGCGTTATCCGCAGGCGAGACGCAACAGTGAGCAGGCCAAATGTCTTGCGCTAGTGCAAGACCTCCCCAAGGGCAGGCAGAGAATAGGTCTCTTTAGAAGCCGTCGACATGTGCCCGGATGTCCTCCGGCCGCTGTAGGAGGGTCGGTTCGTCCCACGGGAGGGGGATGGAGTTACGACGTCTACGGTCGTTAGCAATAGCCTGGGAGTAGGCAGTATTAGCGTCCCCCTTGAGGACCCAATTCTGCGTACCCCGCAAGCGCCAGTATGCCTCCTCGTCAGTGTAGATGACCGTGAGCTAGTCTTCCAAGTAGTATCTAAGCATCCATTCGCTTGCCGAGAGGCCAGCGGTGTCAGCCCGCAGATCGAGGGCCTGGATGCCCTGAAGGAGGGCTTTCTTCCGCTCACAGATGTGCCGGCCCACGTTTGCACCCCACCCTTTCATGAATTGTCGTGATCGCTTGGCGCAGAAATTCCAGGAATCAATGGCTGATAGGGCCCGGTGGGGGGCATCCCTCGCCTCGTGCCACCTGGCGGCCACCACTGCGGTAAATCCAGGCTGACGCAACCAGAAGGTTTCGAAGCGAAAGCGCAGAGGGAGGGGTGGGCGCTCATTCTCCGAAGAGAGGAGTAGGGGAACATGGTCAGAGCCAATCCGCTTAATCGCCCGAAGCGAGGCTAGGGGACACCGAATGTCCCACTTAGGGGAGGCGAAGACTCGATCAAGGACCGAGCGAGTCGGATCAACTTGGTGGTTAGTCCAAGTGAACTTGGCCCCGACTTGATCGGGCTCACGCAGCCCCATATCAGCGATGCAATCATTGAACATTTGCATCCGAGGAAAGTTCACTAAATTATTGCTCTTGTCTTCTTCCGTCCGGATGAGGTTGAAATCTCCGCCCACTACCACCGGTAGCTGGGCCGATGCTACCTTCCTCCGGAGCTCAGCGAGGAAGGACTCAGACCGGCGGTGATCGGCCAGACCATAAACCGCAATGATCTCCCATTTGAAGTTTAGGGCCCGCTCGAAGACCTCCATGCTAACAAAGAACTTGCCCTGGTCCATGCTCCCCACCTCAAGGGTGGCATCCTTGACTCCTAGGAAGATGCCACCCGAGTGGCCCGTACTCCCACTAGAAGGGAGCTAGTGCCAGACGAACAAGTCAGAGCTCAGATGTTCAAGTTCCGACAGGGAGAATTTCGTATGCATTGTTTCTTGAATGGCCACAATGTCGATTCGCTCGGTTCGCATGTATTGTATGAGTTGGCGGCGACGACCATCTTGGCCGAAACCGCGGATGTTCCAGAATAGGGCTTGCATCACGCATCCATCGGGGGGCTGCTTGACCCCAAGACACATGAGGCGCTCTGGGCGCGGAGGGCTGCGGTACGGGAGCGGATGCGGCCCCAGATCTCAGCCGAAGCGTCCGCCACGCGAGGAGGGGCGCTCGGGGCAGCCTCGGACGGAGCTCCCGAGGAGGGATGGAGGCGTGCATGGGCCTCGGCAAGCCGACCATCGAGGATTTCCCGTGCACGGATGGCTTCGATCAGAACTAGCGGGGGTGAGGGGGGCAACCTCCCCCCTGAACACTATGGTCGAGTCTGCTGCCACCTTAGCAAGGTGGCCAAGTGGAGCCGACTCCAAAGCAGAAAAGGAGCAAGTAGGAGAGGTGGCCGGGATGGTCATGGTACCTGGCTCGAGGTTCCGGGCAGCGGCCCGGAGAGCGGCCTGCTCGGGGATAGGTAGAGCCGGGCTACCCACCAATCTGGCCGCCTCAATCCGAGCACTGCGGCGCGATGAGGTCACCGGGGTCGAGGTCGATCGACCCCTCCTGGAGTAGGCCGCGGTCCGAGGGGGAGGCGGAGGACCGTCCACCGGGGTGGTCACCACCACCGCCAGTCCCTCGGAAGAGGAGCACGGAGGCGCCAGGGAAGGAGCGGGAATCATCGCGCAGGGAGCGCCAGAGGAAGACGGCGGGTCCGTAGTCACGTCATCCATCGGAGGCAGAATGACCGACCCTGCAGCCGGACCGGCCTCCATCTCCGGGAGCACCGAATGGGGCGAGACCGGGGCCGAGTCCGTCGCCCCCAACGGCTCCATATGGAGATTGGGAGCAGCAGGAGAGGGTGGAGTGAGCAGCGCCGGGACGGCCCGGGCGGGGGAGGAGGCGAAGATGCCAAGGGAGGAGACGTCGGGGAGCAGGGCGAAGAAGCCGGGAAGACCTGAGGGCTAGCATCTGAGGCATCGAGGCCGTCATCGGGGGACGGTGGAGCCGCAACGTGGGTACGGCCCGCCCCAACACCACCCTCGCGGCTGGCGCAGGAGGTTGGTCGTGGGGGGGCTGTCCTTGAAGTCATCGTCCTCGTCCTCATCTGAGCTAGAGGGGTGGCCGTGACGGGGGTCTCGGTCGCTGTGGTGGTCGCCGGCACCTCCCCCATCTGTGCCGCCCCCCAAGAAGATGTCGTCGATGCGGGGGCGGCCAATGTGGTTGGGAGGCTCATGGGAGATGCGGAGGTCGAAGCCCTGGTCGTTGAAGAACACTCGGATCGTGGCACGGAGTCTGGAAGAGTCCAGGGATTTGACCTTGACCCGTACCTCCTCCTCCTTGCGAAGGGAAGCTCGTCGACCACCACCACCTTGCCGAGGATGCGAGACATGTTCCGGATGACCTGCTTGGAGCGGGCGATGTCCAGAAGGCCACCAATGAGGATCCAGGCCGTGTCTAGGACCGGGACCGCCAGGGGGTCCCGCACTGGCACAGAGATGTCCACCACTAGCTTATTGAGGGCCAGGGTGATGTCTCCGCTACGGATGTTGTATCCGTGGCTGACCATGTTCGGGAAGACGATCGAGAACTGGCCTCCAGCCAGCATGGTGACCTGCCAATCTCAGGTGCAATGGTAGAGGTGGTTGAGCTCGGCCTCAATCATCTCCAGTGAGGCCACCCCATCCTTCACGGTGACAATGCCCAGGAGCGATGGTGAGGGAACGGGGATGTCGGGCACCTCGATGTGGAAGTAGCCGAGGCCCTCAATCCCGTGCCCATACATCATCAACTCCTCCGCCACCGGACGGTCGGGGCAAAGGAAGGTGGGGTGGTCCAGGGTCCGAGTAGAGGTAGCAACACTGAGGGCGCATACATGCCACCTGGGAATGGCTGGAGAGGCCGCATTTGAAGCACTTCACGAGGTCGGAGGAGCGTTCATCGGGGAGGAGAGCGGTCGCAGTCGAGGCAGCTAGGTCACGGGTGGAGCCATTGCCCGGGGCAGCGGCATTGGCGCGCCCAAGGCCGCGCTTCTTCTTGCACTTGCCACCGGGGCGGCCCCGGCCCGCACCATTGCCGGCCGGGGGGAAGTTCGGCTCCTCCCGAGGTGGCTGGTACCAGCAAACCGAGGCGGCTGCGGGAGGGGGGCTTGCTAGCCTTGGGAACAGGCGGGGGAGCGGGGCCTGCCGCCGTGGGCCAGGGAGCGGCTGGCCTCCCGCCGGCGCGTCGGGGAAGGCGACTTGCGCCGCGACTCGCGCCGGTCCACGACCGGGGGAGGCGAGCGGGAGCGAGAACAACCACGACAGTCAGCTCGGGGTGGAGATCAGCGGGGAGGGGAGCGGTGGACGTCATGTGCATGAGATCGGCGGTCGCCGCGGGAAGACAGGTGTCGGCGGAGATCGGCCTCATGGCGGAGCGAGTTGGGGGACGGGCGGCTAGGGTCGTGCCGCTCCACCGCACGGGGGGCGTCGGGTCGGCGGTCGGCGGCGCGACGTTCGGGACGCGGCTTTGCATCGTTCCAATTGCGGGGCATGGAGGCCGGCGGCGAATTCGGTCGTGACGGGGGAGGGTGCGAGGTGCTGGCGGCAGGAGACGGGTGCGCGTGGGTTAGGGCACGGGACGATTGAGTGAGGGGGTGAGGGAAGCCCGCCGGAGGCCAAATAGGCCGGATGGCAGGGCAGGCCGACCCACCAGGTCCAAAAACTAGGCTGGGCCTGAATGCATCAAGATCGGCCCAGGCCCATTCCCTGGCCCAACAGGGGGGCCCGCAGCCGGGCGACTGATACGTCTCAAACGTATCTATAATTTTTGATTGCTCCATGCTATATTATCTACTGTTTTAGATATTATTGGGCTTTATTTTCCACTTTTATATTATTTTTGGGACTAGCCTATTAACCGGAGGCCCAGCCTAGAATTGCTGTTTTTGCCTGTTTTAGGGTTTCGAAGAAAAGGAATATCAAACGGAGTCCAAACGGAATGAAACCTTCGGAAACTTGATTTTCTCATCAGATAAGATCCAGGAGACTTGGACCCTCCGTCAAGACAGCCATGAGGTGGTCATGAGGGTGGAGGGCGCGCCCCCCTAGGGCAGGCCCCCCTGCCTCATGGGCCCCTCGAAGCTCCACCGACGTACTTCTTCCTCCTATATATATCCACATACCCCCAAACGATCGGGGACGGAGCCAAAAACCTAATTCCACCGCCTCAACTTTCTGTATCCACGAGATCCCATCTTGGGGCCTGTTCCGGAGCTCCACCGGAGGGGGCATCGATCACGGAGGGCTTCTACATCATCATCCAAGCCCCTCCGATGAAGTGTGAGTAGTTTACTTCAGACCTACGGGTCCATAGCTAGTAGATAGATGGCTTCTTCTCTCTTTTTGGATCTCAATACAATGTTCTCCCCCTCTCTCGTGGAGATCTATTAGATGTAATCTTCTTTTTGCAGCGTGTTTGTTGAGACCGATGAATTGTGGGTTTATGATCCAGTCTATCTATGAATAATATTTGAATCTTCTCTGAATTCTTTTATGTATGATTGGTTATCTTTGCAAGTCTCTTCGAATTATCAGTTTGGTTTGGCCTACTATATTGGTTTTTCTTGCCATGGGAGAAGTGCTTAGCTTTGGGTTCAATCTTGCGTGTCCTTTCCCAGTGACAGAAGGGGCAGCAAGGCACGTATTGTATTGTTGCCATCGAGGATAACAAGATGGTTTTTATCATATTGCATGAAACTATCCCTCTACATCATGTCATCTTGCTTAAGGCGTTACTCTGTTTTTAACTTAATACTCTAGATGCATGCTGGATAGTGGTCAATGAGTGGAGTAATAGTAGTAGATGCAGAATTGTTTCAGTCTACTTGTCTCGGACGTGATGCCTATATACATGATCATACATAGATATTCCCATAACTATGCTCAATTGTGTCAACTGCTCAACAGTAATCTGTTGACCCACCGTAGAATACTTATGCTCTTGAGAGAAGCCACTAGTGAAACCTATGGCCCCCGGGTCTCTTTCTCATCATATCAATCTCCATCACTTTATTATTGCTTTGCTTTTACTTTGATTTTACTTTTTACTTTGCATCTCTATACCAAAAACACCAAAAATATTATTTATCATCTCTATCAGATCTCACTTTCGTAAGTGACCGTGAAGGGACTGACAACCGCTAAGCGCGTTGGTTGCGTTGAGCTATTGTTTTTGTGTAGGTACGAGGGACTCGAGCGTAGCCTCCTACTGGGTTGATACTTGGTTCTCAAAAACTGAGGGAAATACTTATGCTACTTTGCTGCATCATCCCTTCCTCTTCGGGGAAATCCAACGCAGTCCTCAAGAGGTAGCAAGAAGAATTTCTGGCGCCGTTGCCGGGGAGTCTGCACAAAAGTCAACATACCAAGTACCCATCACAATCCCTATCTCCCGCATTACATTATTTGCCATTTGCCTCTCGTTTTCCTCTCCCCCACTTCGCCCTTGTCGTTTTATTCCCCCTCTGTCTCTCTCTATCCTCCCTCTCTCTCTCTCACTATATTTGCCTCTTTTGCCAGTTTGTTTGCTCGTGTGTTAGTTTGTTTGCTTGTCGTCATGGCTAGTCTCATATCTTCTCCATTGTCTCCCGAGAATGAAGTTCTAAATTTTAAACAAAGGGAGGGAGAAAATCTAAAAGATGCTTGGTGTAGAATTTGCAATGCTCAAAATAGATCTACCAGGAAGCAATCTACTTCAGTTCTTCTCCGCAATTTTTATATAGGTGCTAATCCTTGGTATAGATATATCCTTGATACCATTACCAGAGGGAACTTCTTGGGTAGCCATACTTTTGATTCTTATAATGCTATGTTAGATTTATTTGGCTCACCACCTCTTTTGGTTAATGGAACTATGTTAACTTTGGAGCATGTCATGCAAAGACTTGAAATTATTGAAAATAAAGTTGCTACTATTGAATTAATTGAAAATCTAGATAAAAATATCCAAAATCAAATTACCCAATATAGATCTAAGGTAGGAATGACTTTGAAAAATATTAAGGAAAAGGAACCCATAGTTAATGAGAAAATAAACTTAGATTCTACTAGAATCGATAAACTTGAGGGTATCATTACGAACTTGGGAACCACGTTTTCTTCCATAAAGAATACTCCAAGTCCTCCTACTAAAATTGCCAAGCTTATGTATGTTCCTAAAAATAAGGGTGAATCATCTAGTAAGGGAACTGCAGATCTTAAATCTATAAGTATTCATCCCAATCTTTTTGCTATCATTAAGGAACCTTTAGGATCGAAAGTATGTCTAGAGGGGGGTGATTAGACTACTTGACCAAATAAAAATCTATCCTTTTCCCAATTTTAGTCTTTGGCAGATTTTAGCTATCTTAGCACAAGTCAAGCAATCTTAACACAATTCAAGCAAGCATGCAAAGAGTCTATGAGCAGCGGAAAGTAAAGCATGCAACTTGCAAGAATGTAGAGGGAAGGGTTTGGAGAATTCAAACGCAATTGGAGACACGGATGTTTTTGTCGTGGTTCCGATAGGTGGTGCTATCATACATCCACATTGATGGAGACTTCAAACCACGAAGGGTAATGGTTGGGCGAGTCCACGGAGGGCTCCACCCACGAAGGGTCCACGAAGAATCAACCTTGTCTATCCCATCATGGCCATCGCCCACGAAGGACTTCCCTCACTAGCGGTAGATATTCATGAAGTAGGCGATCTCCTTGCCCTTACAAACTCCTTGGTTCAACTCCACAATCTTAGTCAGAGGCTCCCAAGTGACACCTAGCCAATCTAGGAGACACCACTCTCCAAGAAGTAACAAATGGTGTGTTGATGATGAACTCCTTGCTCTTGTGCTTCAAATGATAGTCTCTCCAACACTCAACTCTCTCTCACATGATATGTATTTGGTGTAAAGAAGATTTGAGTGGAAAGTAACTTGGGGAAGGCTAGAGATCAAGATTCATATGGTAGGAATGGAATATCTTGGCCTCAACACATGAGTAGGTGGTTCTCTCTCAGAAAATGTGTATTGGAAGTGTAGGTATGTTCTGATGGCTCTCCCTTCAAATGAAGAGTGGGTGGAGGGGTATATATAGCCTCCACACAAAAACTAACCATTACACACAATTTACCAATCTCGGTGAGACCGAAGTGAAAAACTCGGTCGGACTGATTTAGCAAACCTAGTGACCGTTAGGATTTTCGATGGGACTGAGATGCAACTCGGTAGGACCGATATGGTTAGGGTTAGGGCATAACGTAATCTCGGTGTGACCGATTACACAAACTCGGTGGGACCGATTTTGGTAAGAAGCTAACCAGAGAGTTGGTCAGGTAAACTCGGTGGGACCGATCGCTCATTTCGGTGGGACCGAAATGTTACGAAAGCGAAACAGAGAGTTTACATTGCAATCTCGGTGGGACCGATCGCTCATCTCGGTAGGACCGAAACGTTACGAAGGGAAACAGAGAGATTACAACCCCATCTCGGTGTGACTGAAATCCCTATCGGTGAGACCGATTTGCCTAGCGTTTGTGTAAGTGGCTATGACATTTGAAACTCGGTGGCGCCGGATAGAAAGAATAGGTAGGGCCGAGTTTGACTTTTGGTTTAGGTCATATGTGGATGTGGGAAGGTAGTTGAGGGTTTTGGAGCATATCACTAAGCACTATGAAGCAAGAACCTCATTAAACAACACCTCATCCCTCCTTGATAGTATTGGCTTTTCCTATAGACTCAATGTGATCTTGGATCACTAAAATATAAAATTTAGAGTCTTGAGCTTTGAGCTTGAGCCAATCTTTTTGTCCTTAATATTTTGAGGGGTCCACATTCCTCATCCATGCCATGCCATTCATTGAGCTTTTCCTGAAATATTAATCTTGGAATAGCATTAGCTCAATGAGCTATATGTTGTTAGGAATTACCAAAACCACCTAGGGATAGATGCACTTTCAATCTCCCTCTTTTTGGTAATTGATGACAACATATAGATCAAAGCTTCAACAAATGATAATAAGAGTGAAAAACATTTTCGCTTTGAGAAGTATGTGAAAGGCAAGAGCTCCCCCTAAATTTGTGCATAGTTTATGGTTTGCTTTGGACTGCAAATGCACAAAGAGTTAGGCTCATGGGTTACTCTTCCATGTCACATACATCTTGGTGGAGCGCTCAAAATGATAATAATTAAATGCATGCACTCATCACCAAGCAAAGTGAATGAATATATAGGGATAAAAGATAATGTCATCCAACACGCATTAATGTAGCATATGATCAAACACATGATCATCCAAGTATCACATAGACAAAAGGTATCTCAAACAAGCAAAGCAAATAAAGTTCAACCACCAAAGCAAGAGAGAATAAAAAGCAACACTCTCTCTCGAAGCCTATGATCCATACATTTTCCCCCCCTTCGGCAACAAGTTACCAAAAAGTTCCTAGAAAATGCAAAGCACTAAATCGTCTCTCAGGCTTGGTCTTCAGGTGGTGGTGTTCGCATAACTCCAAGAACGAAGGCTTCAGTCGAAGTAGATGGAGCTGATGGAGTAAGTGCTGGAGCTGGTGGCGCTGAAGTTCTAGCTGGTGCAGATGACATGGCTCTAGTGTCTGGAACAGGCACTGCAGCAGACCTCTGAGCTCTAGGCACTCTGGCATATGCATCAGTGGTTGTCTTGCCCTTCCTCTCCTGCATATCATCTTGAAGTTGCTCCACAACAGACTGAATCTCAGTTACCTTCACATCCAAGTCATAGAATTTCTGCTCCACGATTCTTTCCAAGCTCTCCTGGTTTTGAATTAGGGTGGCCAGTCCCTTCTCAATTCTCAGAGTGGATGCAATCAGGTAGCCAAGCCGATGTTGCTTGCTCTTCAGGAGATACTGAGATGCTTCTTCAGTAGTTGGCATCCTTGTAGCCTTTTCAGCTTTTGCCTTCTCCTTCTTGGCTTGTGCGTGCACAGAAGATGGTTCATCTTCATCCATCACTATAGTGTTGTCCTTGAAGTCTGGGTAGATAGGCATGTGCTCCTTGTCCAGCAGATATGTACCAGGGCCCATCTTGGAGTTGATTAGCTCTTGGATCTGTGGGGCATATCCACAACTCCTCTTCTGATCTGTAGCTATCCTCTTGATAGTTTCAACTATTAGGCTCATGACTTTGAACTTCTGTGGGACATCAAAGATGTGAAGCAAGTTAATTGCATGGCCTCTGATCATCTTGTGATCACCTGACTTTGGCAAGAGAGTGTGCCTGAGGATCCAGTTGATGGTTGGCAAGCTTGACAGAAGGTAATATACAGATCCAAACTTATGTGTCTCAAGAGCAGCATCTGGGATCTCCTTGTACATGTGTGCCATTGTGTTGTGATCCTGCTTCCTGTTGGCATAGACATCCAAGTCATCTTCACTCTCTTTTGGGGCATTGATCAACTTCGCCCATTCAGCAACCGTGGACTGGTACCTCGTACCTTCAGACATCCAAACAATCCTTCCATTTGGGTAGAAATGAGCTGTGGAGTAGAACTGCATGATGAGCTCATCATTCCATTTTGTGAGCTTCTGAGCCACAAACTCATCGACTCCACAAGCCTTGAAACTGTCATGTACACCTGGATAGTGATCCTCATTCTCCTTGATGTAGTCCCAGTCGAACCATCTCATGTCACACACTATGGGCTTCTTGCCAAGGAACACCGTCTCATAAAAGTCCTGTTGTTCCTTTGTATGGAACCTGTAATCCACAGCAGTCCTCCTCCTGGTGGCATATGGATCAGACTCTCTCCATAGCCTCGGACCTGAGTCCTTCCTGATCTTCATGTTCTCAGCGACTGGATGAGCATCATTGTGATCTGGAATTTTTGGCTTCAGCTTCCTCAATACATGTGACTCATCATCTTCTTCTTCCATTTCAGCTTTAGGCACTGGGGCCTTGTTCTTTTCCTCAGCAGGGATGTTCCTGGTGCTCCTCTTTGGTTTTGGCTTTAGAGCTGGAGCAGCAGCCTTTGGAGTAGTCTTAGGCTTAGATGGAACAGCCCCTACCCTGATGGCATCACCCATAATCTTCCGAGCTTTGGGTGCTGGTGCAGCATCTTCTTCCTCTTCCTCTTCAGAATCTCTCATGATTGAGGATCTCCCAAGCACTCTAGCAGTGGTCTTTTTGACCCTCTCCTTCCTCTTCTTCCCTTCTGCAGCAGCCTCTTTGGGTTCAGATTCCAAAGGGACTTGAGTAGATGCTCTGGCCTTAGACATTGGAATTCTCTTTGCAGGAACCTTTTGCTTCATGCCTGGCTTGGTGGCAGCAGCAGTGTTATATTCCTTCTTAACCACTTTCTTCTTGGAAGTGGCCTCATCCTCAACTGCCACATAGTCTTCATCCTCAGATTCAGAGTTCTTCTTCTTTCTGGCCCTGGTGGCAGCTTTGGGTAAGTTGCTTGGGGTGCTCCTGCTACCATCATCTGAACTTCTAGAGGGACTAGTGCCCTCACTCAGGTGAACCTGCTCCTCTGACCTGTTCTGGCTGTCACTCTGATCAGACATATTGCAAGCACTCATAGCAGACCCCTAGTTCGACGGAGAACTCGCTATGGCGGAAACAACGGGGATGATTCTCGTTGACGGCGGCGGAGACCAGCGGCAGGAGGCGGCTGGCGACGAGGAAGATGATCCGGAGACCCTGGAGGCAGAGCGGGCTAAGCGCGGGTCGAGGAGGTTCAGAAAGTTTTCCAAAATTTGACCCGTGGGTATATATAGCCCTACCCTGTCGGTGTGACCGAGTGGAAAAACTCGGTGGCACCGAGATTCATAACTGCAAGCAGTTACTAAAACTCAGTGTGACCGAAAAGTTCGAATCAGTTGCACCGAGGTTGAAAACCTAGATCGACTTAGTGATCTCGGTATGACCGAAATGGGTGAATCGGTCAGACCGAAACGCATAAAGAAGTTTTGGAAGTTTAAGTCTATCACGAATCGGGGACTCCGATTGCTCCTCACACAGAGTGGTTCGAATCTGACTTGATCAAATTTTGTGATGCAGCATGAATAGAGTTTGAGACGAGAAAAGCATAGATAGCTAGAGAAGGTTCTTAGGCATTCTTGTCCATCCACTTGGCCAAAAGAAAAGAAAACCAATTAATCAAAACAACAAGTGGATGTCCTCGAATGAGTAAATTATGCAACCAACATGCTCACCCAATAAAATGGCAAATGAAAGATGTGGCAAAGCATGCACAAACAATTCTAGCATCTATCAAGCAATTGGCGATGACTAGGTCATCTATATATGAGTATATTGACTTAGGAGTCAAATGAGAACATTTGATCATAGGTCATACTCATCGTTTAGGCACAAGTGGGGTCACCACTTTTACATAAAGCGTTGTTGTGTTCACACCATTAGAGTTGCTTTAACTCAATTTGTTAGAGTAAAGCTCCCCCTAGATGTGAGATCCCCCCTAAGAGGGATGAACTAACCTTGGGTTTTGTCGATGATGACTTCATGTAGGTGTTGAATATGTGGATGCTCTATGTTGATGTAGATCATTTGGAGCTATCCTTTGGAGTGAGTTGCACTTTCAATACCTACACGGGTTAGTCCCACAAGGAACAAACAAGGATATCCATAGACATAGAGTGATGCACACACAAGATGATGTATATGAAAGCTTTAGATTACCTTGTCCCTTGTCTTACCAACAAGAGGGTTTGTGACTCCTTGAACTAGTGCAAGATGTGGAAGTTGATTGCACTTGTTCTTGCCAAAATGATAAGAGTGAAGTATATTGGCGGAGTCACCCTCAAGAACTCTTCTAGTTCTTCTTCTTCGAGATCCACACCATCTTGATGGGAATCCTCGAAGTTGTAGTTGTACTTGATGAAGTGGAACTTGATGTAGTCTTGGGAACCCACTTGACCAAGGCCTTAGGAGCTTCTTCAAATGCATCAATTTCCTCTTGAAGCTTGTCCTTGCCTTTTTGCTTGTGGTCTTGTGGTGGAAGATCATCTTGAGCTTGTGTCCCTTTGGATGAAGTAGGATCATACTTCTCTTGTTGAGGAACAAACTTGGTCTTGGGGTATTGATATTCTTCCCACTCAACTCCATTGGCGTTGAACTTTCGTTCAAAACCAATACCTTGATTCTTCCGGTGCCTTCCTTACTTGCATACAATTTCCTCGAATTGCTTACTCCTGGCAAGGCTCTTGTAAATACCTTTCTCTATAATTCCCTTCAATAAGCTATTTTCTTGCTCAAGTGTAACTTGGCTAAGAGAATCATTAGTGGAATCAAGAGAACTACTAGAAGCAACAACATTGAATTTAGCATGATACTACTAGAGGAAGAATCTTTCTTGTTCTTATTACTAGACTTGATTTGAGGCATGTAAGTGGATAAGAGTAAACGCTTAGCAATGTAAGAAGAACTTTTCTTGCGAAGATCATCATTGATTGCATTTAAGAACTCATGCTCTTGCTCAAGGTTGAGCTTTTCAAAACGTAATTTCTCATGAGTCCTTAAAAGTTCTCGATGATCTCCTAAGATAGTTTCATGAGCTAACTTAAGAGTGTTTAGTTCTTTAGTTAGAGACTCAATCTTCTCCTTATCATTGTCATTCGTTTCATCATAGTATTCATCACTATAGTTATCAATGAGTAACTCATCATCACCTAACAAGTCATCTTCATCACTATTGAAATCAACATACTCGGAGTGTGATACCTTTGGACCTTTGGCCATGAAGCATCTTCCAATTCCTTCATTTGGTGAATCAAATATGTCGTAGGAGTTGGTTGACACAAGTGCTAGTCCGGCAACACCTTCATCTTGAGTATATTCGGAGTCAGAGTGATAGCTTCTCTCGGAGTCATTGTCGGAGTCGGAGCCGGATACCCATTCACCAACATGAGCTTGATGTCTTTGTTTTGTGTAGCTCCTTGATGACTTGTCCTTCCTTTCCGAATCCTTGCTTCTCCGAGGGTGTCTTCGTTCATATCAATCATCCCTACTCCTTCTCTCCCTTGATGGTGATTCTTCTCTTCTACTTCTTCCTTTGGGAGAATCTTCTCTTCTCTTGTGGGGAGTTGTACACTCATTGGAGTAGTGTCCGGGTCTTCCACAATTGTAGCAGTTTCGCTCTCGACTAGAAGATCTTTTGTCATTGTAGGACCTTGACTTGGAACTTCATTCCTTACTTCTATTCTTGTAGAACCTATTGAAGTTCTTCACCATTAGGCTCAATTCTTCATTGAAGGTTTGTTTCTCACTTGATGATGTGGGAGCTTCACATGAGGCTTTGTAAGCACCACTTGACTTGTTATGGAGCTCCTCCTTATCCTTGAGTGACATATCATGAGCAACAATTCTTCCAATGACTTCCGTTGGCTTGAGATCTTTGTGATTTGGCATCATTTGGATCAATGTGCATACGGTATCATATTTTCCATCCAAGGCTCTTAGGATCTTCTTAATGATGAATTTGTCGGTCATCTCTTCACTTCCTAAGCCGGTAATCTCATTTGTGATAAGAGCAAGCCTAGAGTACATTTCAGCGACACCTTCACCATCCTTCATTTTGAACTTGTCAAGTTGACTTTGAAGCACATCCAACTTGGATTCCTTGACGGAGTCGGTACCTTCATGCATATCAATCAAAGTATCCCAAATTTCCTTTGCATTCTCAAGATGGCTGATTTTGTTGAATTCTTTGGGGCACAATCCGTTGAAGAGGATATCACAAGCTTGAGCATTGTATTGTAGCATCTTAAACTCATCCGCAGTAGCTTCACGATTCGGTTCTCTCCCATTAAAGAATTCACCTTGCAAGCCAACACACACAATAGCCCAAACGGCGGGGTTATGTCCAAGAATATGCATTTTTATCTTATGCTTCCAACTAGCAAAATTTGTACCATCAAAGTAAGGACCTCTACGGTGATAATTTCCCTTGCTAGACGCCATACTCTCCTAGATTGTGAAACCAAGGCTATGACCACCCAAAGCTACGGAAATCAAAGCAAATGGAGAGCAAAGCTCTAATACCACTTGTAGGATCGAAAGTATGTCTCGAGGGGGGGTGATTAGACTACTTGACCAAATAAAAATCTATCCTTTTCCCAATTTTAGTTTTTGGAAGATTTTAGCTATCTTAGCAAAAGTCAAGCAATCTTAACACAATTCAAGCAAGCATGCAAAGAGTCTATGAGCAGCGGAAAGTAAAGCATGCAACTTGCAAGAATGTAAAGGTAAGGGTTTGGAGAATTCAAACGCAATTGGAGACACAGATGTTTTTGTCGTGGTTCCGATACGTGGTGCTATCGTACATCCACGTTGATGGAGACTTCAACCCACGGAGGGTAACGGTTGCGCGAGTCCACGGAGGGCTCCACCCACGAAGGGTCCACGAAGAAGCAACCTTGTCTATCCCATCATGGCCATCGCCCACGAAGGACTTGCCTCACTAGCGGTAGATCTTCACGAAGTAGGCGATCTCCTTGCCCTTACAAACTCCTTGGTTCAACTCCACAATCTTTGTCGGAGGCTCCCAAGTGACACCTAGCCAATCTAGGAGACACCACTCTCCAAGAAGTAACAAATGGTGTGTTGATGAGGAACTCCTTGCTCTTGTGCTTCAAATGATAGTCTCCCCAACACTCAACTCTCTCTCACAGGATATGGATTTGGTGGAAAGAAGATTTGAGTGGAAAGCAACTTGGGGAAGGCTAGAGATCAAGATTCATATGGCAGGAATGGAATATCTTGGCCTCAACACATGAGTAGGTGGTTCTCTCTCAGAAAATGTGTATTGGAAGTGTAGGTATGTTCTGATGCCTCTCCCTTCGAATGAAGAGTGGGTGGAGGGGTATATATAGCCTCCACACAAAAACTAACCGTTACACACAATTTACCAATCTCGGTGAGACCAGAGTGAAAAACTCGGTCGGACCGATTTAGCAAACCTAGCGACTGTTAGGATTTTCGGTGGGACTGAGATGCAACTCAGTAGGACCGATATGGTTAGGGCATAACGTAATCTCAGTGTGACCGATTACACAAACTCGGTGGGACCGATTTTGGTAATAAGCTAACCAGAGAGTTGGTCAGGTGAACTTGGTGGGACCGATCGCTCATTTCGGTGGGACCGAAATGTTACGAAAGAGAAACAGAGAGTTTACATTGCAATCTCGGTGGGACTGATCGCTCATCTCGGTAGGACCGAAACATTACGAAGGGAAACAGAGAGATTACAACCCCATCTCGGTGTGACCGAAATCCCTATCGGTGAGACTGATTTGCCTAGGATTTGTGGCAGTGGCTATGACATTTGAAACTCGGTGGCGCCGGATAGAAAGAATCGGTAGGGCCGAGTTTGACTTTTAGTTTAGGTCATATGTGGATGTGGGAAGGTATTTGAGGGTTTTGGAGCATATCACTAAGCACTATGAAGCAAGAACCTCATTAAACAACACCTCATCCCTCCTTGATAGTATTGGCTTTTCCTATAGACTCAATGTGATCTTAGATCACTAAAATATAAAATGTAGAGTCTTGAGCTTTGAGATTGAGTCAATCTTTTTGTCCTTAATATTTTTAGGGGTCCACATTCCTCATCCATGCCATGCCATTCATTGAGCTTTTCCTGAAATATTAATCTTGGAATACCATTAGCTCAATGAGCTATATGTTGTTAGGAATTACCAAAACCACCTAGGGATAGATGCACTTTCTGAACCAATTGCTACAAATGAATTTTTTGATCTTGTGCCTAAGAGTTTGATAAACACTAGAAATAAAGAAATTCCTAAGGGAGGTAGATGCCTCATTGAAGAATTGCCTACCAAAGATGGCAATACCTAGATCTATTCTTACTTGTTATGCCTAGCTAGGGGCGTTAAACGATAGCGCTTGTTGGGAGGCAAACCAATTTTATTTTTATTCCTTGCTTTTTGCTCCTGTTTAGTAATAAATAAATTATTTAGCCTCTGTTTTGCTTGTGTTTTTTGTGTTTAATTAGTGTTTGTGCCAAGTAGAACCGTTGGGAAGATTTGGGGAAAGTCTTGTTAAACTTGCTGTAAAAAACAGAAACTTTAGCGCTCACGAGAACTGCTGTCATTTTTATTTGGAAAGTGCTATTTAGTTAATTCTTTTTGAAGATGATTAATAGATAAATTCCTCACGTCCAGAAATTTATTTTTGAATTTTTGACAGATTCTGTTTTTCGTGTGTTGTTTGCTTATGTTGATGAATCTATGGCTAGTAAAATAGTTTATAATCCATAGAGAAGTTGGAATACAGTAGGTACAACACCAATATAAATAAAGAATGAGTTCATTACAGTACCTTGAAGTGGTCTTTTGTTTTTTTTTCGCTAACGGAGCTCATGAGATTTTCTACTTTAAGTTTGTGTTGTGAAGTTTTCAAGTTTTGGGTAAAGATTTGATGGATTATGGAACAAGTAGTGGCAAGATCCTAATCTTGGGGATGCCCATGGCACCCCCAAGATAATCTAAGGACACCTAAAATCCAAAGCTTGGGGATGCCCCGGAAGGCATCCCCTCTTTCGTCTACTTCGATCGGTAACTTTACTTGGAGCTATATTTTTATTCACCACATGATATGTGTTTTGCTTGGAGCGTCTTTTATGATTTGAGTCTTTTCTTATTAGTTTACCACAATCATCCTTGCTGTACACACCTTTTGAGAGAGCCATACTTGATTTGGAATTTGATAGAATACTCTATGTGCTTCACTTATATCTTTTGAGCTTTATAGTTTTGCTCTAGTGCTTCACTTATATCTTTTAGAGCACGGTGGTGGATTTGTTTTATAGAAACTATTAATCTCTCATGCTTCACTTAGATTATTTTGAGAGTCTTAATAGCATTGTAATTTTCTTAAAATCCTAATATGTTTGGTATGCAAGATTAATAATAAAACTTTCATATGAGTGTGTTGAATACTAAGAAAAGTTTGATGCTTGATGATTGTTTTGAGATATGGAGGTAATAATATCAAATTCATGCTAGTTGAGTAGTTGTGAAATTGGGAAGTACTTGTGTTGAAGTTTTCAAGTCCCGTAGCATGCACGTATGGTAAAAGTTATGCAACAAATTTGAAGCATGAGGTGTTATTTGATTGTCTTCTTTATGAGTGGCGGTCGGGGACGAGCGATGGTCTTTTCCTACCAATCTATCCCCCTAGGAGCATGCGCGTAGTGCCGAGGTTTTTGATGACCTGTAGATTTTTGCAATAAGTATGTGAGTTCTTTATGACTAATGTTGAGTCCATGGATTATACGCACTCTCACCCTTCCATCCTTGCTAGCCTCTTCGGTACCGTGCATTGCCCTTTCTCACATTGAGAGTTGGCGCAAACTTCGCCGGTGCATCCAAACCCCGTGATATGATACGCTCTTTCACACATAAACCTCCTTATGTCTTCCTCAAAACAGCCACCATACCTACCTATTATGGCATTTCCACAGCCATTCCGAGATATATTGCCATGCAACTTTCCATCATTCCGTTTATCATGACACATTCATCATTGTCATATTGCTTAGCATGATCATGTAGTTGACATAGTATTTGTGGCAAAGCCACCATTCATAATTCTTTCATACATGTCACTCTTGGTTCATTGCATATCCCCGTACACCGCCGGAGGCATTCATATAGAGTCATCTTTGTTCTAGTATCGAGTTGTAATCATTGAGTTATAAATAAATAGAAGTGTGATGATCATCATTATTAGAGCATTGTCCCAAGTGAGGTATAAAAAAGAAAGGCCATAAAAAAGGAGAAGGCCCAAAAAAGGCCGTAAAAAAGAGAAGGCCCAAAAAAAGAGAAAAAGAGAGAAGGGACAATGTTACTATCCTTTTACCATACTTGTGCTTCAAAGTAGCACCATGATCTTCATAGTAGAGAGTCTCTCATATTATCACTTTCATATACTAGTGGAAATTTTTCATTATAGAACTTGGCTTGTATATTCCAACAATGGGCCTCCTCAAGTGCCCTAGGTCTTCGTGAGCAAGCAAGTTGGATGCACACCCACTAGTTTCTTTTGTTGAGCTTTCATACATTTATAGCTCTAGTGCATCCGTTGCATGGCAATCCCTACTCCTTGCATTAACATCAACCGGTGGGCATCTCCATAGCCCATTGATTAGCCTCGTTGATGTGAGACTTTCTCCCTTTTTGTCTTCTCCACATAACCCCCTCATTATATTCTATTCCACCCATAGTGTTATGTCCATGGCTCGCGCTCATATATTGCGTGAAAATTTATAGGTTTGAGATTACTAAAGTATGAAACAATCGCTTGGCTTGTCATCGGGGTTGTGCATGATGAGAGCATTCTTGTGTGACGAAAATGAAACATGACTAAACTATATGATTTTGTAGGGATGAACTTTCTTTGGCCATGTTATTTTGAGAAGACATAATTGCTTAGTTAGTATGCTTGAAGTATTATCATTTTTATGTCAATATGAACTTTTGTCTTGAATCTCTCGGATCTGAATATTCATACCACAATTAAGAAGAATTACATTAAAATTATGCCAAGTAGCACTCCGCATCAAAAAAATTGTTTTTATCATTTACCTACTCGAGGACGAGCATGAATTAAGCTTGGGGATGGTTGATACGTCTCCAACGTATCTATAATTTTTGATTGCTCCATGCTATATTATCTACTATTTTAGACATTATTGGGCTTTATTTTCCACTTTTATATTATTTTTGGGACTAACCTATTAACCGGAGGCCCAGCCAGAATTGCTGTTTTTTGCCTGTTTTAGGGTTTCGAAGAAAAGGAATATCAAACGAAGTCCAAACGGAATGAAACCTTCAGAAACGTGATTTTCTCATCAGATAAGATCCAGGAGACTTGGACCCTCCGTCAAGAAATCCACGAGGTGGTCACGAGGGTGGAGGGCGCCCCCCTAGGGCGCGCCCCCTACCTCGTGGGCCCCTCGAAGCTCCACCGACGTACTTCTTCCTCCTATATATATCCGCGTACCCCCAAACGATCGGGGACGGAGCCAAAAACCTAATTCCACCACCGCAACTTTCTGTATCAACGAGATCCCATCTTGGGGCCTGTTTCGGAGCTCCGCCGGAGGGGGCATCGATCACGGAGGGCTTCTACATCATCATCCAAGCCCCTCTGATGAAGTGTGAGTAGTTTACTTCAGACATACGTGTCCATAGCTAGTAGCTAGATGGCTTATTCTCTCTTTTTGGATCTCAATACAATGTTCTCCCCCTCTCTCGTGGAGATCTATTCGATGTAATCTTCTTTTTGCGGTGTGTTTGTTGAGACCGATGAATTTTGGATTTATGATCCAGTCTATCTATGAATAATATTTGAATCTTCTCTGAATTCTTTTATGTATGATTGGTTATCTTTGCAAGTCTCTTCGAATTATCAGTTTGGTTTGGCCTACTAGATTGGTTTTTCTTGCCATGGGAGAAGTGCTTAGCTTTGGGTTCAATCTTGCGGTGTCCTTTCCCAGTGACAGAAGGGGCAGCAAGGCACGTATTGTATTGTTGCCATCGAGGATAACAAGATGGGTTTTTTTATCATATTGCATGAAACTATCCCTCTACATCATGTCATCTTGCTTAAGGCGTTACTCTGTTTTTAACTTAATACTCTAGATGCATGCTGGATAGCGGTCGATGAGTGGAGTAATAGTAGTAGATGCAAAATCGTTTCGGTCTACTTGTCTCGGACGTGATGCCTATATACATGATCATACCTAGATATTCTCATAACTATGCTCAATTATGTCAATTGCTCAACAGTACTTTGTTCACCCACCGTAGAATACTTATGCTCTTGAGAGAAGTCACTAGTGAAACCTATGGCCCCCGGGTCTCTTTCTCATCATATCAATCTCCATCACTTTATTATTGCTTTGCTTTTACTTTGCTTTTACTTTTTACTTTGCATCTCTATACCAAAAATACCAAAAATATTATTTATCATCTCTATCCGATCTCACTTTCATAAGTGACCGTGAAGGGATTGACAACCCCTAATCGCGTTGGTTGCGTTGAGCTATTATTTTTGTGTAGGCACGAGGGACTCGAGCGCAGCCTCCTACTGGTTTGATACATTGGTTCTAAAAAACTGAGGGAAATACTTACGCTACTTTGCTGCATCATCCCTTCCTCTTCGGAAAAATCCAACGCAGTGCTCAAGAGGTAGCAGCGACCCAGCCAGCGAAGCGGGGCAGCATCGGCTAGGGTTTCCCCTAGTGCTGCGACCACCGCCGCTGCCGCGGCCGGCGCCGGCGCAGGGGCTCCAGTGGGCAGGGGTCATCGAGGATGGCCAGGCGAGATCCGGAGCGACGAGGAGTCGAACGAAGCGATGAAGGGTCGGAACGGCGACGTGCGGACGATCACCGGCGGAGACGCCGCCGACGGGGAGGGAGCAGTCTGAGAGCTAGGAGGAGCCACCGTCGTGCGCCACAAGCACCGGGCACGACCTAGGTCAGACCGCCCCGCGACGCCCCACGCCGGAGCACGGCGGCGGCGAGCGGTCCGAGATCCAAGGTCGGCCCTTTGGCATGGAGTCGGGAGGAGGGGACGCGATGCATGCCGGCGAGCATGAGGTCGGGAGGGACCGCCCCGGTGCGGCGAGTCGACCAACGCCGGGCGCGGCACAGCTCGGCGAGCCGGAGGCACGCATCGGACGGTGGGACGGCAAGCGGCGGAGTCGTCATCCTCCGCCAAATCGGCCCAGCGCAGCGACATCACCTCCACAACGGGAGCGGCAGCGCACGGGACGGACGGGGCAACGGCCAACGGAAGCGAGGCGTCGGGAGGCGGGTGCGCAGCGGCGAGGTCCGAAGCAAGGCGGGACGGCGGAGGCGGCGGCGCTCGCGAGCCTGCCGCGACCGGCGCGGCGCCGTCCGGATCGCGGGAGCAGGGCGCCATCTTTCCAGCTCTGGTGTTAATTTTCCGGTCAGCGGTATAACATACTCCCTCCGTTCCGAATTACTTGTCTTAGATTTGTGTAGATACAAAGATATCTAGCACTAAAATGAGTCTAGATACATCCGTATCTAGACAAATCCAAAACAATTAATTCGGAATGGAGGGAGTACATGCATTCAGTCCAAGACTACTCTAGAATGCATTGCACGGAGTATCCAGGTCTGCATATACGCTCATCGCTTGTTCATATGTTTTTATTAGTCACTTGTTTTGTTGTAGCTAGTGTACGTGCTCAAGATTAATTTCCTTTCATGCTTCTTTTGGCTGAACTAATTGAGCTATTAAGAAACTTGCTTATCACTTAAACCAAGCTTGTTTAAGCATTGCCGTTTTGAACAACTAGTATTTATCCACTTGACGAGCACAAGCATTATAGCAGCACAAATTGCATGCAAACACAAGGACCGCGGTCCCATTACGTCGTGTGCCATTTTATTTCCTTGGACCAGACGACCGTGCCTGCTTCTTTCTATCTCCCCCACTGAAAGGTGGACCCGCACATATGATCGATAATAATAGAAACTAATCCATCTCTGTATACAACAACTAATCCATCTCTGTATACAACAACTACTTGCTTCGGTTCGCTTGGGTAGCCCGCGCTTGCATGTGAACCTACATCATGCAAGGTCTTGTTGTGCACCATTTTATTCTCTATTTATTTCTCTCCCAGCTGACAGGTGGGGCCTGATGCCATAGTGGTGTGACATATAGGTATTTTCTATTTCTTTTTGTCCCACTGAGAGGTGATACCTGATGCCATGGTGGTGTGGCATATAGGTATTTCTATTTCTTTGTCTCTCCACTGACAAGCGGAACCTGATGCCAGGGTGGTGTGAAATTTGGGCAGACTGCAGTTAATAGTCCACTTGACAGTGACCGACAGAAATGTATTCAAATGTTTAGGAAACCCTATTTAGACAACCAATTTATGTCATTTTTCAAGTTTTTGCATGAATGTGTACATATCATGCAAGTTCATGTACTATATTCGCGGACAGAGGGAGGGAGGGAGTACATGTTCGCAGACGGAGGGAGTACATGTAATTAACTTTTTGTTGCAGCCATAGATGTTGATATGTGTTTTGAATTTATGATTGAACAAACGAATGTCAAGTAGTTAAAGTGTAATTGTCACGACTGACATGACGGCCACGGACACGCCGCTGGAGGGACCCGGCGGTCAGTTGCTGCTAGAAGCATCCGAGGCGTGCGTGGGTGTCAGGGGTGCCTACCTGGCTGTAACGTGTGGGGTGAGAACGTGGTGTTGGCCTGGGTTATAAAGGAACCAAGCACCGAACGTGTGGGGCATGGAAAAACTTTTTGCAAACTGCTATAGAGAGAAGCTGCTCTTCCTCTACCTGGCATCCTACCTACCCCTTCTTTCCCTTCCTTCTTCTCCGGCGAGATCTAGATCGGGCACGTTACAAGTGGTATCAGAGGTCAGGCAACATGGAGACGGCCTACCCCGACCCCGCTACTCCACCAAGCAGGCTCTGAAGACGGCGGCCATGGAGGAGCAGCTCGCCGCGCTCATCAAGTCCGTCAACGAAGGACGGGCCGCCAACGACGCTCGGTTGGATGCGACCCAGACCTCCCTCAAGCTCTGGCGCCCGACGGTGACGAACCTTCAGAATCAAGTCGACGAGCTCCGCACGCAGGTGGGGCGCATCGCCCTCCACCCCGCCCTGGCAGATCCGACGAGGACTGCGGCGGATCTCACCGAAACCGCGCCTGATCCGGGACAATCGGGTGTGGACCAGGTGGTGGGCACCGCGGCGGCAATCTCACCAAGGGCTGACTCGAGGCACCAAGGGCCAAGTGGCCACCGTGACATCGCCGAAACCGGGGGCCTGGCACACGGGGTGGTCACCACCCTAGCGCCGCCTCCGGCCAACGGTACGTTCCCACCCAGTCATCCATCCCCTTCCTTTCGTACGGCTGATCTGAGTGGGAGGGAGAACCACTACGAGTCCTTTCATCAGAGTTTGCATGTCAATTGGTCACTGCCCAAGCTTGATTTTCCTCAATTTGATGGGGATAATCCACAATTCTGGAAAATGAAATGTGAAAAATACTTCGAAGTCTATGATGTCCAACCAGAGTTATGGGTTAGAGTAGCTACCTTGCATTTTAATGGCAACACTGCTAGATGGTTACAATTACATGAAGCTAAGAGTCAACAGTTCACTTGGGGAGAGTTGTGTGAGGCTCTCTGCACCAAATTTGGGAGAGAGCAATACCAGTCTCATATTAGGAAGTTCAATACCCTTCGTCAGAGTGGGTTAGATTACATGCATAGGTTTGAGGAACTTATGCATAACATTTTAGCTCATAATTCGGGGTTTGATTCTGTCTACTTTACAACCCAGTTTTTGGAAGGGCTTAAACCTGAAATCCGAGAAGGTGTTATGTTGCACCAACCCCACGACTTGGACTCTGCGTTTTCCTTGGCATCTATGCAGGAGGAGCGGCTGGAGGCGCTACCTCGCCGCGAATACCGCCGCCAAGACCAGCGTAGCGTGCCTCCTTGTCCGCTCTTGGCGATGGGCGCGCCAGCGCGTCAAATGTTGTCGGGGCCGCCGACGGCAGCGGAGGACCGACGCGGCCTGGACGCGGCGCGAGCTCCAGAGCGCCGGGATCGAGACCAAGATCGTGGTGACGACCGCGTGGCGGCTTTGCGCAACTACCGCCGAGCCCGTGGGTTATGCTTCAAGTGCGGCGAGCGGTGGGGGCAAGGCCACCAATGTGGCCCTACCGTCCAGCTTCACGTGGTCGAGGAGTTGTTGGACCTGCTTCAAGCCAATCCAATGGAGCCAGTGGGTCTCGAGCACGACTTGGATGATGAAGTCTTGATGTCCATCTCTAAACTGGCAACCACAGGACAGACGACTCCGCGCACTGTCAGATTGGTCGGGCGCATTGGTGATCATGAAGTACTGATCCTGGTCGACTCAGGGAGTTCCCACAGTTTCATTAGTGAGTCTGTCGCATCTAAAATTCAGCATCAAGTTCAGTGAACAACACCAACAGTCAAGATCGCTGACGGAGGGGCTCTCCAGTGTTCAGGTTATGTCCCAAACTGTCGATGGGCATCTCAAGGGCACAAATTCACGACAGACCTCCGAGTACTGTCACTGGGCTGTTATGATATGGTGGTCGGCATGGACTGGCTTCAGCAGTGTGGGCCAATGTGGGTTGACCGGACAGCGAAGACTTTAAAATTTATGCATGAAGGGCAGCAGGTTCCTCTTGTGGGAGTGTAGGCTCAACTCGATTCCTTACAACAAATTTCCTTGGACCAGTTGTGCGCCTTGGAAGCATCAAATGCAGTGGCTCACATCGTGGCCCTAACACTATCCCCGTCTGGCGCGACGATTACAGAGATACCGCCTAAGATTCAGCAAGTTTTGGACCAGTTTCAAAGCGTGTTTGACGAACCGACGACACTTCCACCACACAGAGATTGGGATCATTCGATTCCCCTGATTCTGGGGGTTAAGCCTGTTAATGTGCGTCCATACAGATACACGCCTGAGCAGAAAAACGAAATTGAAGCTCAAGTTAAGGAACTGCTTAAGTCAGGACTGATTGTGGAGAGTCTCAGCCCCTTTTCCTCACCTATTCTGTTAGTGAAGAAGAAAGATCAGACATGGCGACTATGTGTGGATTATAGGCACCTCAACGCTGTGACCTTGAAGACTAACTACCCACTGCCAGTGATCGACGAGTTACTTGACGAGTTGGCCGGCTCATGCTGGTTCTCAAAGCTTGACTTGCGTGCTGGATACCACCAAATTCGTCTTAAGGAGGAGGATGAGGCAAAAACTGCCTTCAAAACGCATCAGGGACATTACCAGTTCAGAGTGATGCCATACGGAGTCACGGGAGGTCCTGCGACGTTCCAAGGTGGCATGAACACAGTCTTGTCGCCGTTGTTACGCCATGGTGTTCTTGTTTTTATGGACGACATTTTGATGCATTCCAAAGACCTTGTGGGGCATAGAGAATTGTTGCGACAAGTGTTGCAGTTGTTGTCGGAGAATTAACTCAAGGTCAAGCTTTCCAAATGCACATTTGCTCAACCTCAGATTGATTACTTGGGTCATTGCATCAGTGCGCAAGGAGTGGCCACGGACCAAAAAAAGGTTGCAGCTGTCAGAGACTGGCCAACACCTTCATCAGTACGTGAGTTGAGGGGCTTCTTGGGGTTAGCCGGGTACTACTGGAAGTTCATCAGAAACTTTGGGATTATCAGTCGACCACTCACTTATCTACTGAAAAAGAACACACTCTTTTTCTGGACACCCACAACGGATGCGGCTTTCTCCTCTCTGAAACAAGCCTTGATTGAAGCGCCCGTGCTCGCATTACCGGACTTCGAGAAGGTATTCGTGGTGGAAACGGATGCTAGTGTCACCGGTGTGGGAGCCGTCCTTATGCAAGACCATCATCCCTTGGCATATCTCAGTAAGCCTCTCTGCTCCAAGAATTTGGGATTATCAGCTTATGAGAAGGAATGTTTGGCATTGCTCTTAGCCGTTGACCACTGGAGACCATACCTGCAACACGCACCCTTCATTATCCGCACAGACCGGAAAAGTTTGTTGAACTTGAAAGACCAAAGGTTGAACACACCGATTCAACAACGAGCATTTACTAAATTGGTTGGACTCCAATTTCAGATACAGTATAAGGCAGACACTTCCAATAAGGCGGCGGATGCTCTCTCCAGACGGGTGCATGATGACATGCCCGAAGTGTCAGCTGTGGCAATATGCAAACCGGCATGGTTAGAGGCAGTGCTGGCTAGCTATCGGGAGGACCTGGAGATACAACGACTGGTAGCCCAGCTAGCATTGGACCCAGCTTTCCACAAGGATTACTCTCTTCAAGAAGGTGTTCTCCGCTATCAAAATCGCATCTGGATTGGCAATGACTCTGACACACAGGTTTCCATCATTCGAGCCCTGCATGACAGTGCGGTGGGAGGGCACTCAGGCTTCCATGCAACTTATAACAGAGTAAAGAGACTGTTTGCTTGGAAAGGGCTAAAGGAAATGGTTAAACAGTTCGTTCGTGCCTGCATCACTTGTCAACGTGCCAAAACTGAAAGAGTCTCACCTGCGGGGCTGCTGCAACCCTTGCCGATTCCAAAAAGACCATGGGTCGTCATCTCCTTAGACTTCATCGAAGGATTGCCAAAATCTGGAGGTTACGATGTCATTCTGGTGATAGTGGATAAGTTTTCCAAATATGACCATTTCTTACCGCTGAAGCACCCATACACAGCCTTGACGATGGCGACATCGTTCATGAAAGAAATCTTCAGGCTGCATGGACTTCCTCTGGCTATTATCTCGGACCGTGATCGTATCTTCACCAGCACCATCTGGCAGGAACTGTTCAAGCTATCCAAGACTCAATTACGGCTCAGCTCATCGTATCATCCCCAGACTGAGGGGCAGACCGAGCGGGTGAACCAATGCCTCGAGGGATACCTCCGCTGCTCTGTACATTCTTGCCCAGCCAACTGGGTCAAATGGCTTTTTCTTGCGGAGTAATGGTATAATACATCCTTCTATTCCTCGCTTGGACGGACACCCTTTGAAGTGAACTACGGCCATTTACCCCGAGAGTTTGGCATCGACCAAGTTGAGGAGTGCTCTATTCCTGATCTGACAACATGGCTTCATGAGAGAGAGGTCATGCTCCAGCATTTGCAGCAACAATTTAAACATGCCCAGGACCGTATGAAGAAGCAAGCAGACAAGCATAGGACGAACAGAGAGTTTGAAGTGGGTGACATGGTGTTTCTCAAACTCCAGCCATTCATCCAAACATTGATTGCGCAGAGGCCGTACCAGAAACTAGCATTTCGCTACTACGGGTTGTACTGTGTCGAAGCTCGCGTGGGTGCTGTTGCCTACAAGCTGAAGTTGCCGGAGGGCGCCAAAATACACCCCGTGGTGCATGTGTCACAACTGAAACGAGCGATCGGCGCCGATGTTTCTATAAGTGCTCAACTTCCTCCTGCTAACCACATTCTGCAGGCGAAGCATCAGCCAGAGGCAATCCTTGACAGCAAGAACATCCAAGTCCAAGGGAAGTCTGCATCGCGAGTCTTAGTGTTGTGGTGCAACTTGCCATCATCTTTGCCGACCTGGGAAGACCCTGCAAGGCTTCAATAGCGATTTCCAGCCTTCACAGCGTCTTGGGGACAAGGCGTCTTCCAAGGGGGGGGGGAGGCAATGTCACGACTGACATGACGGCCATGGACCCAGCGGTCAGTTGCTGCTAGAAGCATCCGAGGCGTGAGTGGCGTGCGTGGGTGTCAGGGGTGCCTACCTGGCTGTAATGTGTGGGGTGAGAGCATGGTGTTGGCCTGGGTTATAAAGGAACCAAGCACCGAATGCATGGGACATGGAAAAACTATTTGCAAACTGCTATAGAGAGAAGCTGCTCTTCCTCTACCTGGCATCCTACCTACCCCTCCTTTCCCTTCCTTCTTCTTCGGCGAGATCTAGATCGGGCACGTTACAGTAATCAACCGTTGTGGTAAAAGCTTATCACTAGCATGGTAGGCCAATAAGGCAGTGCACTAATGTACGCGGACCAGTCTACGATCGCGCGTCAATTGTGCACACATGAGTACATGACTAAGGTTCCTTAATTAAACCTGAATCACCCGCAGCCCAACATCAGAGTGGCACTCCCATACATAAGGCCTTGCACAATGGTAGGTGTTTAGAAAAATAAATCAATTTTTTCTGAAGCATCAATGTCTATTTCTACATAAGAGACACTTAGTTAAGCACCTACTCTGTACAAATAGGCGCCGGTGCTTAAGAAAAGTATGATTTATTTCTCTAAGCATCTTGCATTGTACAAGGCCTAACTGCACCACCCATGACCATGGTCGCTTGCTAGCCTTCACTGATTTCAACGAGTAGGGCAGAGTGGATTGTTAGGGCTCATTCGCTTTGGAGGAAATCAAAACGTAGGAATTAGGAGTATTATAGGAATTTGATAGAATGACACTTGCCATCCTAAGAATTTGACTTGCCTCATTCCTACGCACAAAATGAGCTTTGAATGAACGTGTAGTTTCCTCAAAAAACACTAAAAATGGGTAGTATTCCTATAAAATTCATGTACGCATTTCCTACAAACCGAATGCATATATAGAAAAATTTCCTCCGGAATCCTTGTCCCTATGTTTTTCTTACAAAAATCCATCAAACCGAATGAGGGCTTACACGGGCCATAGTGCAAGGCCGAATGGGCTCCACATAGACTGGCACTTGACGCCGTTAAGCATACCCCACCCATGAGCGTCTAGTCGGCAGTCGCCGTCGCACCATTAACTGTCGTCGCCGTATTAACGTCGTGGTTTGCGCGCCAGCCGCGGGTCGGAAATAAGATCGAGATTTTCTTTCGGGGAGAGGGAGAGCCCACTGAATTTGAGGTGTTGCCTGCTTTCGTGGCACCACAATCAAGGGCCCCCCTTCTGAATTACGAGGACGGTTTGGTTAATTATTGCCGCTTTTTGTCCTTGGAGCTTTGAAGGATGTGGGTCTGGTCGTTGCCTCCTTTTTATTTGGGGTAAATTATACTGTATAAATGAGTGGTTTGCCTCCTTGGTGTGGCAACTGATCTGCCCCTGCGACTTGTCTTGAAGGAGAAGCACCATTTTCGAAATAAAAAGACGGCTTGAAATGTCGTATCTGGCGCAACTTATTTGAAATGTCCTTGGAGTATTTTGGAGGCATCTTTCAAATACTTGTGGTGTCGCAGGTGGATTTAACTGAAACCCAAATGGTACGCTCAGTGCCTGTCGAAAACCCACTTTGTTTTCCGGGGAGTCGACAACAACTCGCCTTCTTAGCTTTGCGGGTCCCGGCCAAACGAAAATAAAAGTCCACAGATATTAAAAATGACAAAGAAGGTGTGACTTTGTCACCACTTTGGAGCGACAGCAGAAGCTGACAATAATTGAGCATTTCCAGAAGGCTGCTCCGCCCACATAAATTAAGCGAGAGCTAACAATGCGACCGACTAACTAATTGGATCCACGAATTGTTCTTGGCAGCCGGTCCGACTTCGACCGGCACCACCGTTCCCTGCTGGCTGCGTGCAAAACGCCGTTTTGTCCGCACCTGCGGTCAGCTGTGCAGTGGTCGCGCTGCTGCTCGTGCTTTCTCGTGTGCCGTCGTGCGGTGTGCGCGCCGCGCCGAATTTGGGGTTCGGGTCGGCGTCTGTTCTACGGCGAGGGTCGTTTGGCGGCGCGCCTTTTCGTGCTTGCTTGGACCACCGGCTATCGGGGGCGTTGGGATAAAGGACGGACATCGCGCGTGTGAGTAGTGCTTATTACTTTTTCTGTTCAGAATTACTTGTCGCAGAAATGGATGTATCTAGATGTATTTCTAGTTATATTCATTTCTAAGATAAGTAATTCCGAACGGAAAGGGTAGCTTTTATCATGATTTGACTCTCTGGATTTTGTCTCGTTGTTTCTTTGATTGATGCTTAAGTGCATTAATTGTTTTAGCAACTACTACTACCTTTGGTCCTGGTTTATTAGTCGCCGTATTTTGTGCCAAATTTTGATCATAGGTTTAACTAAGAAAATAATAATGCATGTCATCAAAAATTATATAGTTGGATTCATATTTGAACATAGTATCCAGTGATATTATTTTTGTTACATGCACTAACATTTTGTTAGTTAAATTTAAGGTCAAAATTTAGCACAAAATGCGAAGGGGACCAATAAAGCAGGACAGATGTACTCCTTAGTTCTAAATACATCTATTTCTGTGACGAGTAATTCGGAACGGAGGGAGTAGATGCTTAGCTTTTGTAGCTTAGCTTGTTTTATTCAATTCTTTATCAACAAAACTCCTTCATGCATTGGTTGGTAGGCGTTTTACATAGGTTCACGTGCTTGGAACCATTTCCTCCTGGGATCACTATAATGCACCCTCTCCTCTTTAATGGCTTTGCTACATTATTTATTTGCATGTATGGCATCCTTAGCACCTGTACATGATGGAGCACTGAGACGGGCATTATGCGGTCGATTACCAGCGTTTGCTCTGATTGCGTGTCAATGCATGCGGAGTTAGGGCATCTCGAACGGCAACCCGCAAAAAACCTCTCGCATCCATTCGTGGACAGGGGACCAGTCTGCGGACACGGATGGGGAAGGCAGCCATCCAACGCTGGCCGCATACATTTTCACAACAACTCAAATCAAATGGGTGAAATTTGTTCAAACAAGTTCGGATTTCATATAAACACGACCTGATTTCAATAAACATACCTAATTTCATATAAACATGACAGGTTCATTTCAAATACATCAAAGCGGTCTTGGGCGAGCTCTCGAGTATAATTAATACCTAATCTAAATGATCGATGGCGTCTGGTCCCCCTCTTCGGCCATCAGCCCCGAGAATTGAAGCTTCACCGTCTCTAGTTTCGCCTCGGCACTCTCCAGCTCCGCCTCTGGACCCTTGAGAACCGAAGCTGTCCACCTCGACGTCGCCGCCAAGTGACTAACCGGGCGAAGATGCTGAGCCCATCAAGCTTGGTGTCGACGGGAGGGGAGGAGTGGTGGCCTTCCTGGGTGCCGAGGGGGGGGGGGCTCCTTGTCGTCGGTGTCGACGAACAACGCCTCGCCTGCGTCATCATCGTGCTCCTTGCCGGCGGCCGCCACCTCTGCCACCCGCTGTCGGTACCGCCAGCGGGTGAGTTGGATCTCACGCGTGGAGCAGTAGGACTCGAGCAACGCCTCCTTATCCACTATGTCCTCGTTCGACGCGACCACCCTACCAGCGGCGACTTGCTCCTTCGGGTGCAGATGCTCTTGGAGGAGGTTGTGGTTGTAGTTTGCGTTGGCCTGCGCCTCCCAGAACCGCTCCCCCCGCACATGTCCATATAATGGGCACGAGCCTCGCCGATGGGCATGGTGTAATGCACCCGTTAGGGTGGAGAGGAGGAGGGGGGTGCCGTAGAGGAAGAGGAGGGTGGTGATAGCTCGTCGTCGAAGGCGTCCTCCATTTGCACGTCTCAGGCTTCCTGCCGGCCTACCAGTCGGTAGCAATGGCGGCCACGACCTTCTTCTCCTTCGACGTAAGCCCGTCCCAGTGAGATTTGGCCGCGGAGGGATCCATGGCGGGGAGCGGTGTGGAGAGGGATGACTGTGGCTATGGCTAGGGTACCAGGGCAGTGGTTTATATAGCACCGATGGGCGGCAGAGGGACGGACGAGTGGCACTGGAAGAGGCGTCTCAGCAACCATGTGCCATCAATGCTGGGCAGCAAACGGACGAACGAGCGCCCGTCGGGTCGTTTGAATATGCGCAGTTGCCTGCACCGGGAAGCGGCGCGGGTGGCGCTCTCTCAGCCGACATGCCGCTTCAATGTCAGTGCCAGTGAGCTGTCACGTCCGCTCTTGCCGGGTCTAAGTGCATCTAGTGCCACCCCTAGTTGGTTTTGGAGTATTGACGACAAACCTAGTTGAGGGACTAATGTGTTTGTGAGAATTGCAGGATAACACAGGTAGAAGTCCCTCATTGATTCAGTTTTCCTACCAGAGATGACCCCTAAAAATGAATGAAGACATTGAAGTCAAAGGTGGTATGTGAAGACATTCACATTGAAGACTATGACAAGAGAAGACATCACATGAAGACTATGGAGCGCGAAGACTTAGTTGTTTCGTCGTTCTTTTTCTTCTTTGTTGAGTCATAGGAACCACCGTACTGTTAAGGCGGGTCCAAGTGAACCAGTCAGAATGACTGAAGTGATGCTTAACCAAAATCCTATGTCTTCAAGTGAAGACTATAAGAGCAAATCTTGTCCAGAGTTGGATAAGTCAGCCTTGCTTGTAGCCCAAGTAAAGTTGCCGTGTGTGTTTGAAATCTGACCGTTGGAACACTTGTCAGTTCCTTAATGACCAAGGGTCATTTTGGACAAATCAGGCCGGGTTGCCTAGTGGCTATAAATAGCCCACCCCCTACAACCATAAATGGTTGGCTGCTCAGAGTTAGAGTACGGCTTTTGTCGTTTGAGAGCAACCCACCTCGAAGCCTTTGAGAGAGAATTCCTTGCGAGGATAAAGCCCTAACCACCCAGAGCCAAAGAGTGTTAGGCATCACTGAAGTCTTCCTGTCTGTGTGACCTGAAGACTTATTACACTTGAGGATTGTGAATCCTCCAGCCGGTTAGGCATCACGTTCTAAGCACCCAAG
This sequence comes from Triticum aestivum, assembly GCF_018294505.1. NCBI lineage: Eukaryota > Viridiplantae > Streptophyta > Magnoliopsida > Poales > Poaceae > Triticum > Triticum aestivum. Next base: position 404,903,918 of record NC_057800.1, on the reverse strand, counting down.
AGTCATTGTGGATCGCCGATGAACAAAGTCTGTGAAGGTTTGGAAGTCTACCTTGAAGACTTACCAGAGTGATTGGGCGAGGTCTGTGTCACCTTCACTCAAGGGGAATACGGTGAGGACTGAGTGTCCTAAGCTGCGTGTTCAGGACTGGGTGTCCGGAACTGTGTGTCCTCAGGTTTAAATACCTAGCCGCCCTAACCAGACGTACAACTGTCACATCAGTTGGAACTGGTCTACCAAATCTTTGTCTTCACCAAGCTCACTGGTTCTATCCTTCCCATCTCTTTATTATAGTTGGTCCTTGTGAAGTCATTGCCTATTTGCATTGTCCATTTGTCTTCACTGTGTGACTGTTAGTTCAGATTGGTTTCATATTATCTTCCATCCTGATCCGTACTGCCTAGCTGCTGTTAGTATTTGTACTTTCACTTTATTGAATACTTGACTATGGCTTGTCTCGGGTAGTCTACCTTCTGCTGCAGGTTATATGTTCATTTCTATCGTTTGTCTTCAAAACTCCCATGTTTTGAAGACTTTCATAAAAATCGCCTATTCACCCCCCTCTAGTCGATATAACACACTTTAAATTGGTATCAGAGCTCGGTACTCCCTTGTTCTGTGTGATTCGGTTTAACCACCTAGAGTTTTAGCTATGTTGACTGCAGGGATAATTAAAGTCTCCGCTGCATGCCCCGTCTTCGATGGAACTAAATATCCCTACTGGAAGAATAAGATGCGCATGCATCTTGAAGCCATTGATGTCGACCTATGGTATGTCGTCAAGAATGGCGTTCCCAAGGCTGGTGAAGGTGTCACCGCTGCTGATGTCAAGAAGTTCGTTCAACTGGACTCCACTGCCAAGAACATCATCTGTGGTCATCTGACAAATGACAGTATGGCCGCGTGAGTGCTTTGGAAACATCTAAGCTAGTCTGGGACTGACTCTCCAAGGTTAATGAAGGCGTCTCAACCCAGAGAGATCAGAGAATCAGTGTCCTTCGCAACCTCTTCAACCGCTTCAAGAGAAATGACAATGAGAATGTCCAACTCACGTTTGATCGACTCACTGACATCACAAATGAGCTTCAAGCTCTCGGCGCCACTGAGATCACCAAGCATGAAGTCGTCAAGACACTCCTGAGATCACTTGACAACTCGTTTGACACCCTAGCCCTGATGATTCAAGAACGTCCTGACTTCAAGACACTTGATCCGTCTGACATACTTAAGAGGCTCAACACACACGAGTTTCAGCTTTCTAAGAAAAGAGACATCTACGGTCCCAACTATGGGCGAACTCGTGCCTTGAAGGCAAAAGCTGTCTCCTCATCCGAAGAAGAATCTGACAACAGTTCTGATGATCCTGAAGACATTGGAAAGGAGCTTGCTATGCTTGTGAAGAAGTTCCAAAAATTCACCAAGAAGAAAGGGTTCAGAAAGTATTCACGATCAAGCTCAAGGAATGATGAAGCTTCTGCTCATGACTACAAGAAGAAAACATGCCACAAGTTCAAGAAACCTGGCCACTACATCTCTGAGTGTCCGCAACGGGACAATGAGAAGAAGAAGAAGAAGAAGAAGAAGAAGAAGAAGAAGAAGAAGAAGAAGAAGAGCAAGGAGTATGACTCTGACGACAAGAAGAAGAAGAAATACTCAAAGTCTTCTTCCAAGTCTTCCTCAAAGTCTTCATCACACAAGAAGAGCTCATCTGGCAAGGCACGTGCGTTTGTTGGCAAGGAAATGAATTCAGAGGAGGAGTCCGTTTCTGAGGAGGCGGAGGTGGAGTCTGAGGAGGAGTCCGATTCTGGCGTTGCAAGTCTGGCTACAGCATACGTTGCCAAGTCCATCTTCAACACTGAAGACAATGACTTCATCACCGACACCGATGCAAATGATAAGGACTACTCCGCTCCTACCTACTGCTTCATGGCACGCGGTGCCAAGGTAAAACACTTACTACTCACTATCAAACATCTAGTGAAGATGACTCTGATTGTGGTTCCAAACCCAGCTACAAAACACTTGCTAAAATTGCAACTGAACAACAGAAAGCTATGGAACATATTCAAAAACTGTTAGACAAAAGCGATGATCTGTTAGACGCTGAAATGACTCGGTCTCAATCCTTAATTGAAGACATAAAAAATCTTCACGTTAAGTATGAGGAACTTGAAAGTCGTCATGAAACGCTCTCAACAACTCATGAAAAGCTTTCCTATGATTATCTTCAAAGGAAGCAAGATCTTGAGAAATTGAGAGCGGCTCATGAAGATCTTCAAAAGGAAAACGAGTCACTTCGCGCCGAACAGATCAGTTCAGCTCAGGAAGGATTTGAACCACCATGTCTTAAATGCATTGAGCGTGACAACGCTACTTCTGTTGCTGGGTGTTCTACTGCTGCTACTATTGCAGTATCTTCAACTGTTGATGTGGTAACTAACCCCTCTGTTGAGGATACCACTGCTATTGCTGATGAGAATGCTAGGACATTGCTTGAAACAGGGATGTACAAAAGTCTCAAAGGGCATCAGACACTATGTGATGTCCTCAAAAGGCAGATCCTGAACCGAAACCCTAGGAAAGAGGGTGTTGGGTTCGAAAGGAAAATGAATGTTGATGGCTCTTACTGGAAACCTGAGCAGTACCCCAAAACCACATGGGTTGCTGCAAAGGAACCTTCAGCGGATCCATCCACCCTATTTGGCTTCACTTGTGCTAATCCCATTGTTATTGATGAATCCTTTGATGCAAACTATAAACTGTTTAAGAATCAGATTGGTGAAGTGTTTGCCAGGTATATTGGTAGTAATTGCAGGAATGGGCCGCCTATGAAGAAAGTCTGGGTGCCGAAAAGGTGTTTGGATAATCTTCCTTTGAATCTCGTCATGACACCACAAGTGAAGAAGACAAACCCCAGACTACATGCTTCATAGGATCCAAAGGCTTCATCTAGACAGAGGACTCACCCAAGTCGCACTAACGCAAATGTTTTGCAGGGAAACTATACTCAGGCCTGTGAATATGCGCGCGTTTCATCAAACCGCCATGTTCGTAAGACCAAGAACTATTCTGCTTATTCTTATGAGTACTATTGTCCACCTGCAAGACTTTTTGCTAGGGCTCCAAGGCCAAAGTTCTCAGATGCTGCACTTAGACTCATTGCTTCGAAGCCACCCTTGAAGATGTGGGTGGCTAAGAAAGCTTAACTCTCTTTTGCAGGGAAAGGTCTCTAGCCGAAAACCAAAATCGTCTGATGCTATTGTTGGGGACCTTAAACATCTTGTAGGGCGCAAGATCAAATGCCCAAATGGTCTTATTATGTATTTTGTTCCTGAGTCGCTTGCCACTTTCTCTATCGGTCCTAACCTTGATTTAAGCCTTCATAATCCACTTGCTCGTCAAATGTTTATGCTTCACAATTCTCTTCGTGAAGCCTATCCCCCTAACTGCACTGTAGGGTATGACACCAGCTGCTTCAGAATGGATTATTGATAGTGGGTGTACCAATCACATGAATGGCAAGCGAAGCCTTCTTATGGACTCAACCTTACATCCATCTGACAAAAGTCACATCACATTTGCTGACACTGGTAAAAGCAAGGTATTGGGTCTAGGTAGAGTTGCAATCTCAAAGGATCAACACATGGATAAAGTCATGCTTGTTGAATCCCTTGGTTTCAACTTAATGTCTGTCTCAATGCTTTGCGATTTAAACATGATTGTGATGTTTGGAAAATATCGTTGCCTTGTTCTAATGGAATCTGACAAGTCTCTAGTGTTTGAAGGGTATCCGAAAGATGATTTGTACGTGGTAGATTTCTCAGCAGGACCACAACTTGCCATATGTCTTCTAGCAAAAGCTTCTGAATGCTGGCTCTGGCATCGGAGGCTAGGGCATGCTGGCATGAGGAACCTCCACACCCTTGCAAGGAAGAAGCATTTCATAGGCATCGAGGGCGTCAAGTTCAAGAAGGATCACTTATGCGGTGCCTCTGAAGCAGGAAAGATGATGAGGGCCAAGCATCCCTCGAAGACAATCATGACAACGACTCAACCCTTCAAACTGCTCCACATGGATCTTTTCGGTCCCACTCATTAGTCAACTCTTACTACTACTGCTTGTCTCTATGGCTTTGTCATTGTTGATGATTATTCAAGATATACTTGGGTGCATATAATCCTCTACAAGACTGAAGTGCAGGATGTCTTCAGACGCTTCGCCAATCGAGCCATGAACAACTATGGCGTCAAGATCAAGCACATCAGAAGTGACAATGGCACTGAATTCAAGAACACTGGTCTAGACACTTATCTTGATACATTGGGCATCACACATGAATTCTCAGCTCCGTACACACCACAGCAGAATGGCGTCGTGGAACGCAAGAACAGAACACTCATTGAGATGGCCCGGACAATGCTTGATGAATACAAGACTCCAAGAAAGTTCTGTCCTGAAGCCATTGATACCGCATGCCATATCATCAACCGTGTGTATCTTCACAAACTTCTCAACAAGACATCCTATGAGCTCCTTACTGGCAAGAAACCAAATGTCAGTTACTTCAGAGTATTTGGTGCCAGGTGCTGGATCAAGGATCCACATCACACTTCAAAATTTGCACCAAAAGCACATGAAGGTTTTATGCTTGGATATGGAACGGATTCGCACTCCTACAGAGTCTTCAACCTTTTTCACTATAAAGTGGTTGAAACAGTGGATGTGCGGTTCGATGAGACTAACGGCTCACAAAGAGAGCACGTGCCAAATGCGCTAGATGAAGTTCCATCTAGTGAATCAATCAAACTTATGGGAACTGGAGAAATCATACCTTCTGAAGCTCAGCCTAAAGAGGAACTTATCATCTCCGCACCTGATCAACCTGAAGACAATGATCAACCTGAAGACAATGCTCAGCCTGAAGACAATCCTTCTAACGATGACAATGATCAGCAAGAGCAAAATCTTCGTCCTATACATCCTCGTGTCACAAATGAAGTACAGATTGAGAGAATAATTGATAGCATCAATGCACCAGGTCCACTCACTCGTTCAAGGGCAACACAGCTAGCAAATTTCTGTGGGCACTTCGCATTTTTCTCAATATCTGAACCCAAGAAAGTTGAAGAAGCCTTCATGGAACCTGAATGGATTCAAGCTATGCAAGAAGAGCTTCAACAGTTTGAGCTGAATAATGTATGGGAACTGGTTAAGCGCCCTGATCCTCGCAAGCACAATATAATAGGCACCAAATGGATATATCGCAACAAGCAAGATGAGCATGGTCAAGTTGTTAGAAACAAAGCTCGTCTCGTTGCTCAAGGTTACACTCAAGTTGAAGGGATTGACTTCAATGAAACATTTGCTCCTGTGGCTAGACTTGAAGCCATACGCATACTGCTGGCCTATGCAAATCATCATAACATTCTTCTATATCAAATGGATGTGAAGAGCGCTTTTCTCAATGGCAAGATTGAAGAAGAAGTGTATGTGGCACAACCGCCTGGCTTTGAAGATCCAAAACATCCTGACATGGTGTACAAGCTCAACAAGGCACTGTATGGCCTCAAACAAGCCCCTCGGGCTTGGTATGACACACTCAAATAACCCCACTCTCTTCACAAAGACATATGATGGTGAACTATTTGTGTGCCAAATATATGTGGATGACATTATCTTCGGCTGCACCAATTAGAAATACACTGACGAGTTTGGATATATGACGCAAGAGCAATATCAGATGTCCATGATGGGTGAGCTGAAGTTCTTCCTTGGTCTTCAAATATGTCAGCAATGCAACGACATCTTCATATCTCAAGAGAATTACCTCAAAGATTGCCTGAAGAAATTTGGGATGCAAGACTGCAAAGGCTTCACGACTCCAATGCCAGCCAAACATCATCTGGGTCCCGACAACAATGGTAAAGAGTTAGATCAAAAGGTATACCGCTCCATGATTGGTTCTTTACTGTATCTATGTGCATCTAGGCCAGATATTATGCTTAGTGTTTGCATGTGTGCTCGATTCCAAGCGGCACCAAAGGAATCACATCACTTAGCTGTGAAGCGAATTCTCAGATATTTGGCTCACACCCCAACATTAGGATTATGGTATCCAAAGGGCTTAGAGTTTGATCTAGTTGGGTTCTCGGATGCTGATTATGCTGGTGACAAGGTGGATCGCAAGTCTACATCTAGCACATGTCATTTTCTGGGACGATCACTTGTATGTTGGTCTTCAAAGAAGCAGAACTGTGTATCTCTCTCCACCGCCGAATCTGAATACATTGCTGCTGGATCTTGCTGCGCTCAGCTTCTATGGATGAAGCAAACACTCAAAGACTATGGCATTCATCTGAAGCAAGTGCCACTCTACTACGACAACGAAAGCGCCATCAAGATTGCCAACAACCCAGTTCAGCACTCGAAGACAAAGCACATTGAAATTCGTCATCACTTTCTCAGAGATCATGTTGTGAAGGAAGATATTGATATCATACACGTCAACACTGAAGAGCAATTGGCAGATATCTTCACCAAGCCCTTGGATGAGAAGAGGTTTTGCAAGTTACGGTGTGAGCTAAATATCTTGGAATCCTCAAATGTCCTGTGATCAGGCACACAGCCTAACACTTATGCATACTGATGACTTAGATGTGCAACACACGAAGTAAAGTATATCTTCAATCAATAAAGACTTACATTCTAAGTGTGAATACATTAATGTGGAATTTGACTTTAGAGCGCCACGATATTTGTGCACCGTGTCTGGGTCTAATACTTCCTATATGGTGGGTAATGCCACCACCAAATTTTTCTGTTTGAAGTGTTTCACTCATGGCATTACGTTTGGTATGCCGTCACATTTGGTTTGGCTTCAATCTCAACTTGTCTTCATGATTATCTTCACGATGTTGATTTGATTGTATTTCTTATATATACATATATATATATATATATACTAGTGTTCTGTCCTCTACAACATTCACTTATAGCTATGTCTTCTTGTTGAATCTTTTGAACTAAGTGAATGTGATCGGACCCTAACCTCTCTATGCTTTCTATCTCAAACTCTATCTCTCCAAATCATATGCATTCTATTGAAACTGTCGAATATCTTCTCTGCGTCCTTGTCAGCAGAAGATACAGAGACAAACCTTAAGTCCGTTTTCAATGATAATTCCTTCACCTGAAACCCGAAGAAGTGGGAACGACCACCCGATAATCCAGGCGTGCGTGGGAACGTGGAACAACCTCCGATATGTTGCATGCTGGCCACGTGTCCTTCAGATGTGAATCGCCAGGGGCACCTGTGTAATAACACTGTGCCATCCCTATCCCTATAAATACACGCCTCACCATAGTCATTATCCTTTCTTCCACTCTCGCACAAACCCTAGCGCCACCGCTAGCCCTCGACGACGCTGGTGACGAAGCGCATAGCTTCCTCGACCTCACCGACGCCGTCTTCACGCCGGCCGCGGACATCGTCTTCTCCGCCATCGCCGTAGGTGTCCTCCTTCGCCAAGTTAGGGCACGGACGATCGATCTGCTCGACCTCCTCTCCCACTCCGTCTAGCAGTTCTTTGTGTTAAACAAAACTTCCTTTTTACGGCCCCTTTGATCCTATAGATTCATCACTTTATACCACAAGCAGTTTCTGTTCACACAAGTTGGATCTATTTCATACTGCATCTCATAATATGCCTAGTATGTTCACTTATGCTTCACAAAGTAGTTAGATTCCTCACTTGTACTTATTCGTGGATTCGTACAAATCTGGAACCAACTCTCTATCTATGAGTGAATGTCTTCGCACTATGAGGTCAATGTCTTCTAAACTGATTTATCTTCAAAATCTTCTGAGAATGCATATGACCTCTTCCCCTTCCCTCGCACCTTAATGCTGCCACAGGTACATGTCCATGGGAGAATCCCTTGGTTCTCATAGTCTGCATTCATTTGCAGAATTCTTACAGCATCACATAAATTCTCGCGAAGCCAGTTCCTGCTTGACCAGCAAGTGAAAGCCTTTGAAACCTTTGAACGTGTTGAAGCCATTCAGTTTGAAGATCATGGCTACGGAGAAATCAACAAGGAAGGGTGGCAGACAGCGTCGAGGAGGAACATCAAGAGATCTGCCCGATGACCTCTCAGAGTTGTACAAGACAGATCCAGAAGAGGATGACAATCAGCGCAAGACACGAATCCAATGGATTCAATGATATTGGGCAGAACAATGGTTCAAGTACAGGTTTGTGACCAAGGAATATGCTGAGAAGAATGCTATCAAGCGACCATGGGGAGACATCCTATACAGAAATCTTCAACCTAGGTCCAGAGATGAAGCCATTGAACAAGGCTTCTATCCCTGCATGGTCCGTGGACCACAGCCTGCGTATGCAGACCCATCGTCATTGCTATGGTGTCGTGACGACAATCTGTTCAAGCGCAACTTCCAGTTTGCCAAGAATTCGGCGAAGCAAAACAAGAAGTCATTGGGACTAGACTTCAACCCTGGCCCCTCTGCTCCCCGTGCCGATGGCACCCGCGAAGCTGAACCCAATCTTGTTGGGCCCTTCTACAACCTGGAAGGTCTCATCACTCATATCATGGTTCAAGGGACAGCCGTGGATGAGCCTGCAGATGACGCTGAATCTGATGAAGCGCCTGCACCGCCGAAGCCAAAGAAACTAAAGAAGCCTAAAGCTTCAAAGTCCGCCTCAGCACCAAAAATCTCACATGCGAAGCCACTGGCTACTGCACCTCCTGAAGACAGTGTGTAGTCTGAAGATCTATCACGCATCTCCAAGAAGACTGAGATGAGAAAGAGTACTGATCAGGCACTGACTACTGCTGCTATTCTGCGCAACGACGCCATTGATCTGTCCAGTGATGAAGATCTTGCAGATGATGCTCTTGAGCAACTGATCAAGAGCAAGGAATAAGCAGAGATCTTCAATGATTTGCCTCTCTTTGATGTGGCAATCATCCATGACTTCATTGATGAGTGGTTTGACACTCCCAACCTCAGCTTTGAAGATCTGCAACTTCCAATTGGCCTTAGTGTCGCCTTCACTGGCGCCATTGCTTCTGAGCTGGCTCTAGCTCAACGCATCGTTGAACTGAAGCAAATGATCGACTATGAGAAAGCTCAGTTCAAGAAGCACATGGCCAAGCTCAGCATGCAAGATGTGAAAAACTTCAAGATTATGCTGCACGAGCTCAAGGAAGCCTTTCTTAAGAAGCGTGAAGAAGCTCAAGGTTCTCGTGAGCGCATGAAGAGCCTGGCTGACAAGTGTGTGCAAGCCTACAATGAGGCTGAGAAGCGCAAGGCTCTTGGTCATCCTGGCATCGACCCTAGAATGGCTGCAAAGAAGAAGAAGCCCTCAACTGATCAATCTGCACCTTCAAGGCAGGAAGAACCTCGCATAGTCTTCCCAAGCAGCATGACTGGCTCAAAGCCAAAGGTCAGGTCAACTGCTTCAGAGCTGAAGAAGACGAGGACTGCCGAGGCTGAAGCTAGAAAAAGGAAAAATCCTGAAGCCTCTGATGTCGCTCGCTCTAAGAAGAAGCGCAAAACCAAGAAGGATCAGGCTGCTCCCACAGAGCCCTTAGTTGTTGAACCTATCTCAATGGTTCGCCCTGCATCTGAACACCACGAGCGCCAACTGATTGTTCATGAGCCTGCTTGCACAGAGGCTCATGAAGCTGGAGACATTCCAGCAGTTGATCCCACCACTGCTGAAGACATTGGTCACCATGACAATGTTGAAGATGATGTAGTTCTTCCTCAGATCGAGAACCAACTGGTATCATCGCCTGTGCTCACGCACAGCGAACTCATCAGCATTGTTCGTCCTCTGACGCCAATTGCTCAGGATGCATCGTGGGTTGATCACCCACAACAACAAGACACCCCGAGTACTCCCCAACAGCAACAAGTCACACCACCTGTGCCCGACGAAGAAAACGACTTTGAGGCCTAGCCAACTCCATCTCCACAGGCGTCGCCAGCGCTACGCAGGCTTCGCAAAGGACCAAGGCCTCAAGTCCCCCTTTCGAGTGTTCCAGAAGGAGAAGTGCCCCAATCTGTTGCAGGTCAAGTGTTCCCAGAAGCCACTCCGACTGTGAATGTCTCTGTGTCTAAAGCCAAAGGTGCTGAAGACAATCCGGCTGCATCAGCCGATGACAAACAAGAAGAAGATCGTGCCCCTACACCCCCAATCTCTGATGAAGATGTTCCTGAAGTGAACGTGTCTGTGCCCGACCCTCCAGCTCATCAAGTGGAGGTTGAGAATCTTGAGGCTGCCACCACCAACACAAATGAAGCCAATGACGTAGTCATGGCTGAAGCAAATGTGGAGCCTGCACCAACCAATGTGCCAGAGGCCAATGAAGCCAATGATGCACCTGCACCAACCAATGTGCAGCCTGACGCCTCTGTTGATGCGAGCAAGCATTCAACTATGGCCAACTTGTCACTGTCAAATGGCCCATTCTAACTCCTCCGCTTGCTGCTAGTCCTCAGTTTGACTATCACGTTGAGCACAGGCCTCAGGTTTAGAAGCCAATACCAAGGTTGCCCAGGTTACCAGGCACTGCATCTGCACCCGGATCATTCAATATCAATGGCTTCAAGGCACACAACACCTTCTTTGATAGCGCCAAGAACCCCTACACCAAGGCAAGAATATCTTCTGATCGGTTCTGGAGCTATCAGCAGCGCATTTATTACTCATGCATTCTGTACAATCAAGGCCGCATTTTCCCACATATGCGTCTTGACACTGAAGCCATAACTGGACTGCCCTGTTTGGTAGAAGCTCTGGATTTCTTCAGAGAGTGTGGTTTGCTGCAGTTTGTCACTAATAAGGAGCACTGGAATGAAGAATTGCTACTCCAATTCTATGCCACTCTTCATATCCGTGGCTACAACTGGGATCTGAAGACTTGGGTCCTTGAGTGGATGACAAGCAATGTTCATCATGAAGCCAAAGCCTTCGATATCATTGAGCCTACTAGCCTGCCCACTCCAGGAGATCTGTATGAACCTGGTTGTCAGCTTCACAGTGCTGTTATGGAAAGCATCTTCCACAAGCCTGAGCCCAATATGAGTCATATGCTTAGCATGATGAAGCCTTTGCCTCCAGATGCTGAATATCCTAAGGAGTTCTTTGTTGAAGACCTTGAGTATCTGCCACGTACTATCTATCACATCATAAGGCGAACTCTCTGGCCCATCAAAGGACATTCTCCACATGCCAAGCTAGAAGGCGCAATGAAGACGTTGGTCTTTCATATTCTTCATGGCAAAAGCTTCAATGCACAAGACTTCTTTATTCGCCAGCTTGCTGCATCAGGATCTGACATTTGGCTTGAAGTTTTACGCTCCATGGATTATGCGACTGATCAAACTACACTCAGCTGTCACCTATCAGCCCTCTGCTCGCAATCATCGGATCTTTCTGCCTGACATCGATATGTCAGTTGAAGCCATCTATCCAGAGCCTGCCAAGGAGCCCCTTAGTCTTCAGAATGCTGAGAATCAAAGCTTCTCTCAAAACATTGAAGGAGTTCAAGCAGTCACTCGTGTTTATCCTCTGGCTGGAACTACACGTGCACCTCATCGTGCCCTCACTGAAGCCACTAAAAGCACCATTGCCCAACGGTCCAAGAAGCGCTCCTGTGTTCTCAATGACCGAGAGCTTCTGGTTTCCCTTCATCAGAAACAGGATAGGCATCATGACTGGCTGAAGCGCCAAATGCAAAGCCTCTTGGTGGACGTAAACATGATTCGCAATCTTGCCACCAAGAATGCCTTTGTTGCCCATGAAACCTGTCGGCGTACATGGAAAGGGCTGGCGCTTATGTGCTCTGAGGATGATCTTCAAGAGGATGGCTTCTCTGAATGCTTCAAGTTTGACTCAACACCTCCAAGAAGGACTGTGCTGCGACGAACTCCGTCTCTTGAAGACTCTGAGTTCTCCTCCTCTGCTGCAACTGTGAATGCCCGAGTGATCGATGATGAAGACGATGCTACTTCACCGCCCCCTACTTCTGCATGCATCGACACTGCCCCGAGTTCGTCTGCACCGCCTAACAACACCGACGACCCTACTGCTTCACCTACTCCTCATGGGAACGAGTAGATGCTCTATGTCTTCAAACCTTTTTGGTCCTTACTGACAAAAGGGGGAGAAGCATACGAGTTTGATAGTCTTCAAGCGGGTCCATATGGGCGGTGGTTTTATATTTTGCCTAGTGTTTACAACTCTTGCGTTTTGATACATTTGGTTCTTTGAGTTGTAACACTCAAACTCGATGGTCGTCTACTACTTATTTGCTTTACTGTGATGCGATGATAAATTCTGCATGTACGACGATAAATTCCGCACTTAGATCATTTTGCATACGTCCATTTTTCATTATGCATGTCATTATCTTCACATACTTTTATGCATGATGAATTGTCATCATAAGTTGAAGAGGATCTCCACAAGTATAACCTGCCATGTGCATTTGCATTCCAAAAGCAAATTACTTATATGCACATCTTCAGGGGGAGCCCTTGCAACTTATGAAGACAATCCCCTATCCTTTAAAATTTCACGTATTATACTCCCTGTTGAAAACTTCAACTAGTTTGTCATCAATCACCAAAAAGGTGGAGATTGTAACTGCATCTAGTGCCACCCCTAGTTGGTTTTGGAGTATTGACGACAAACCTAGTTGAGGGACTAATGTGTTTGTGAGAATTGCAGGATAACACAGGTAGAAGTCCCTCATTGATTCAGTTTTCCTACCAGAGATGACCCCTAAAAATGAATGAAGACATTGAAGTCAAAGGTGGTATGTGAAGACATTCACATTGAAGACTATGACAAGAGAAGACATCGCATGAAGACTATGGAGCGCGAAGACTTAGTTGTTTCGTCGTTCTTTTTCTTCTTTGTTGAGTCATAGGAACCACCGTACTGTTAAGTGGGGTCCAAGTGAACCAGTCAGAATGACTGAAGTGATGCTTAACAAACATCCTATGTCTTCGAGTGAAGACTATGAGAGCAAATCTTGTCCAGAGTTGGATAAGTCAGCCTTGCTTGTAGCCCAAGTAAAGTTGTCGTGTGTGTTTGAATCTGACCGTTGGAACATGTGTCACTTCCTTAGTGACCAAGGGTAATTTCGGACAAATCAGGTCGGGTTGCCTAGTGGCTATAAATAGCCCACCCCCTACAACCATAAATGGTTGGCTGCTTAGAGTTAGAGTACGGCTTTTGTCGTTTGAGAGCAACCCACCTCGAAGCCTTTGAGAGAGAATTCCTTGCGAGGATAAAGCCCTAACCACCCAGAGCCAAAGAGTGTTAGGCATCACTGAAGTCTTCCTGTCTATGTGACCTGAAGACTTATTACACTTGAGGACTGTGAATCCTTCAGCCGGTTAGGCATCGCGTTCTGAGCATCCAAGAGTCATTGTGGATCGCCGGTGAATGAAGTCTGTGAAGGTTTGGAAGTCTACCTTGAAGACTTACCAGAGTGATTGGGCGAGGTCTGTGTGACCTTAGCTCAAGGGGAATACGGTGAGGACTGAGTGTCCTGAGCTGCGTGTTCAGGACTGGGTGTCCGGGACTGTGTCTCCTCAGGTTTAAATACCTAGCCGCCCTAACCAGACGTACAACTGTCACAGCAGTTGGAACTGGTCTACCAAATCTTTGTCTTCACCAAGCTCACTGGTTCTATCCTTCCCATCTCTTTATTTATAGTTGGTCCTTGTGAAGTCATTGCCTATTTGCATTGTCCATTTGTCTTCACTATGTGACTGTTAGTTCAGATTGGTTTCATATTATCTTCCATCCTGATCCGTACTGCCTAGCTGTTGTTAGTCTTTGTACTTTCACTTCATTGAATACTTGACTATGGCTTGTCTAGGGTAGTCTACCTTCCGCTGCATGGTTATAGGTTCATTTCTATCGTTTGTCTTCAAAACTCCCATGTTTTGAAGACTTTCATAAAAATCGTCTATTCACCCCCCTCTAGTCGATATAACACACTTTGTCCAGGCATGAATGCAGGCGCCGACGCTCTGAAGCGGCATGATAACCCACAAGTATAGGGGATCGCAATAGTTTTCGAGGGTAGAGTATTCAACCCAAATTTATTGATTCGACACAAGGGGAGCCAAAGAATATTCTCAAGTATTAACAATTGAGTTGTCAATTCAACCGCACCCGAAAGACTTAATATCTGCAGCAAAATATTTAGTAGCAAAGTAATATGGAAGTAGCGGTAGCGGTGGCAAAAGTAACAGTAGTGGTTTTTGTAGTGACTGTAAGAGTGGCAACGGAAAAGTAACTAAGCAAAGATTAATATGTGAAAAGCTCATAGGCAATGGATCAGTGATGGATAATTATGTCGGATGCGATTCCTCATGCAACAGTTATAACATAGGGTGACACAGAACTAGCTCCAGTTCATCAATGTAATGTAGGCATGTATTCCAAATATAGTCATACATGCTTATGGAAAAGAACTTGCATGACATCTTTTGTCCTACCCTCCCGTGGTAGCGGGGTCCTATTGGAAACTAAGGGATATTAAGGCCTCCTTTTAATAGAGTACCTGAACAAAGCATTAACACTTAGTGAATACATGAACTCCTCAAACTATGATCATCACCGGGAGTGGTCCCGATTATTTTCACTTCGGGGCTACCGGATCATAACACATAGTAGGTGATTATTGACTTGCAAAATAGGATCAAAAACTCACATATATTCATGAAAACATAATAGGTTCAGATTTGAAATCATGGCACTCGGTCCCTAGTGACAAGCATTAAGCATAGCAAAGTCATAGCAACATCAATCTTAGAACATAATGGATACTAGGATCAAACCCTAACAAAACTAACTCGATTACATGATAAATTCATCCAACCCATCATCGTCCAGCAAGCCTACGATGGAATTACTCATGCATGGCGGTGAGAATCATGAAATTGGTGATGGAGGAAGGTTGATGATGACGATGGTGACGGATTCCCCTCTCTGGAGCCCCGAACGGACTCCAGATCAGCCCTCCCGAGAGAGTTTAGGGCTTGACGGTGGCTCCGTATCGTAAAACGCGATGAATCCTTCTCTCTAATTTTTTCCTCACCGGACGTGAATATATAGAGTTGGAGTTGACGCCGGTGGAGCCGCAGGGGGCCCACGAGGTAGGGGGCACGCACCAGGGGGTTGGGGGGCGCCTTGCACCCTTATGGACAGGGTGTGGTCCCCCTGGTGTTGATTCTTTCACCATCATTTTTTATTAATTCCAAAACGTGTCTCCGTTGATTTTCAGGTCATTCCAAGAACTTTTATTTCTGCACAAAAATAACACCATGGCAATTCTGCTGAAAACAGCGTCAGTCCGGGTTAGTTCCATTCGAATCATGCAAGTTAGAGTCCAAAACAAGGTCAAAAGTGTTTGGAAAAGTAGATACGCTGGAGACGTATCAACTCCCCCAAGCTTAAACCTTTGCTTGTCCTCAAGCAATTCAGTTGACAAACTGAAAGTGATAAAGAAAAACTTTTACAAACTCTGTTTAATCTTATTGTTGCAAATATGTAAAGCCAACATTCAAGTTTTCAGCAAAGATTATGAACTAACCATATTCACAATAACATTTAGGTCTCATGTTTACTCATATCAATGGCATAATCGACTAGCAAGCAATAATCTCGGATGACAACACTTTCTCAAAACAATCATAATATGATATAACAAGATGGTGTCTCGCTAGCCCTTTCTGAGACCGCAAAACATAAATGCAGAGCACCCCTGAAGATCAAGGACTGACTAGACATTGTAATTCATGGTAAAAGATATCCAGTCACAGTCATACTCAATGTAAATTAATAGTAATGCATGCACATGACAGCGGTGCTCTCCAGCTGGTGCTTTTTAATAAGAGGATGATGACTCAACATAAAAGTAAATAGATATGCCCTTCACAGAGGGAAGCAAGGATTGGAAGAGGTGCCAGAGCTCGAGTTTTGAAACAGAGATAAATAAAATTTTGAGTGGTAAACTTTCATTGTCAACATAACAACCAAGAGATCTCGATATCTTCCATGCTACACACATTATAGGCGGTTCCCAAACAGAATGGTAAAGTTTATACTCCCCCACCACCAACAAACATCAATCCATGGCTTGTCCGAAACAACAGGTGCCTCCAACTAACAACAATCCTAGGGAAGTTTTGTTTGAAATTATTTTAATTTAAGCAAGGGACCGGGCATCCCGGTTACCAGCCATTTTCTCGTGAATGATGAGAGGAGTCCACTCATCTTGAGAATAACCCACCTAGCATGGAAGATATAGACAACCCTAGTTGATACATGAGCTATTCGAGCATACAGAACATAATTTCATTTGAAGGTTTAGAGTTTGGCACATACAAATTTACTTGGAACGGCAGGTAGATACTACATATAGGAAGGTATGGTGGACTTATATGGAACAACTTTGGGGTTTATGGAAGTGGATGCACAAGCAGTATTCCCGCTTAGTACAAGTGATCGCTAGAAAGAGACTGGGAAGCGACCAACTAGAGAGCGACAACAATCATGAACATGCATTAAATTTAATCAACAATGAATGCAAGCATGAGTAGGATATAATTCATCATGAACATAAATATCGTGGAGGCTATGTTGATTTTGTTTCAACTACATGCTTGAACATGTGCCAAGCCAAGCCACTCAAATCATTCAAAGGAGGATACCACCCTATCATACCACATCACAACTATTTTAATAACATGTTGGCACACAAGGTAAACCATTTTGAACTCCTAGCTAATTAAGCATGGCATGAGTGATAACCCACAAGTATAGGGGATCGCAACCATTTTCGAGGGTAGAGTATACAAATCAAATTTATTGATTTGACACAAAGGGAGACAAAGAATATTCTCAAGTGTTAGCAGCTGAGTTGTCAATTCAACCACACCTGGAAACTTAATATCTGCAGCAAAGTGTTTAGTAGCAAAGTAATATGATAGTAGTGGTAACGGTGGCAAAAGGTAACGGTAGCAAAAGTAATGTTTTTGGAATTTTGTAGTGATGATAACGATAGCAACGGAAAATTAAATAAGCGAAGAACAATATATGGAAAGCTCGTAGGCAACGGATTGGTGATGGAGAATTATGCCGGATCTGGTTCATCATGTAACAGTCATAACCTAGGGTGACACAGAACTAGCTCCAATTCATCAATGTAATGTAGGCATGTATTTCGAATATAGTCACACGTGCTTATGGAAAAGAACTTGCATGCCATCTTTTGTCCTACCCTCCCGTGGCAGCGGGGTCCTAGCGGAAACTAAGGGATATTAAGGCCTCCTTTTAATAGAGTACCATACCAAAACATTAACACATAGTGAATACATGAACTCCTCAAACTAAGGTCGTCACTGGAAGTGGTACCGATTATTGTCACTTCGGGGTTGCCGGATCATAACACATAGTAGGTGACTATAGACTTGCAAGATAGGATCAAGAACTCACATATATTCATGAAAACATAATAGGTTCAGATCTCAAATCATGGCACTCAGGCCCTAGTGACAAGCATTAAGCATAGCAAAGTCATAGCAACATCAATATCAGAACATAGTGGATACTAGGGATCAAACCCTAACAAAACTAACTCGATTACATGATAAATCTCATCCAACCCATCACCGTCTAGCAAGCCTATGATGGAATTACTCACGCACGGCGGTGAGCATCATGAAATTGGTGATGGAGGATGGTTGATGATGACAATGGCGACAGATTCCCCTCTCCGGAGCCCCAAATGAACTCCAGATCAGCCCTCCTGAGAGAGTTTAGGGCTTGGCGGTGGCTCCGTGTTGTAAAACACGATGAATCCTTCTCCTTGATTTTTCTCTCTCCGAACACGAATATATAGAGTTGGAGTTGAGGTCGGAGGAGCTCCAGGGGGCCCACGAGGTAGGGGGCGCGCCCAGGGGGGAAGGCGCGCCCCCACCCTCATGGCTAGGGTGTGGCCCCTTGGCCTTGATCTTTTGCCAGTATTTTTTTATTATTTTCAAAAATACGCTCCGTGGAGTTTCAGGTCATTCCGAGAACTTTTGTTTCTGCACATAAATAACACCATGGCAATTCTGCTGAAAACAACGTCAGTCCGGGTTAGTTCCATTCAAATCATGCAAGTTAGAGTCCAAAACAAGGGCAAACATGTTTGGAAAAGTAGATACGACGGAGACGTATCAGCTCCCCAAGCTTAAACAATTGCTTGTCCTCAAGCAATTCAGTTGACAACCTAAAAGTGATAAAGAAAACTTTTACAAACTCTGTTTGCTCTTGTTGTTGTAAATATGTAAAGCCAGCATTCAAGTATTCAACAAAGATTATGAACTAACCATAATCACAGTAACTCTTAGGTCTCATGTTTACTCATATCAATGGCATAATCAACTAGCGGGCAATAATAATAAATCTCGGATGACAACACTTTCTCAAAACAATCATAATATGATATAACAAGATGGTATCTCGCTAGCCCTTTCCGAGACCGCAAAACATAAATGCAGAGCACCTTTAAAGATCAAGGACTGACTAGACATTGTAATTCATGGTAAAAGAGATCCAATGAAGTCATACTCAATGTAAACTAACAGTAATGAATGCAAATGACAGCGGAATAAGAGGATGATGACTCAACATAAAAGTAAATAGATAGGCCCTTCGCAGAGGGAAGCAGGGATTTGTAGAGGTGCCAGAGCTCGGTTTTGAAATAGAGATGAATAATATTTTGAGCGGTATACTTTCATTGTTAACATAACAACCAAGAGATGGTGATATCTTCCATGCTACACACATTATAGGCGGTTCCCAAACAGAATGGTAAAGTTTATACTCCCCCTCCACCAACAAGCATGAATCCATGGCTTGCTTGAAACAACGAGTGCCTCCAACTAACAAGAGTCCTAGGGGGAGTTTGGTTTGCAATTATTTTGATTTGATTTGCATAAAGCATGGGACTGGGCATTCCGGTGACCAGCCACTTTCTCGTGAGTGAGGAGCGGAGTCCACTCCTCTTGAGAATAACCCGCCTAACATGGAAGATACAAACATCCCTAGTTGATACATGAGCTATTCGAGCATACAAAACAGGATATTTATTTGAAGGTTTAGAGTTTGGCACATACAAATTTACTTGGAACGGCAGGTAGATACCATGTATAGGTAGGTATGGTGGACTCATATGGAACAACTTTGGGGTTTATGGGATTGGATGCACAAGTAGTATTCCCGCTTAGTACAAGTGAAGGCTAGAAAAAGACTGGGAAGCGACCAACTAGAGAGCGACAACAGTCATGAACATGCATTAAAATTAATCAACTCCGAATGCAAGCATGAGTAGGATATAATGCACCATGAACATAAATATCGTCGAGGCTATGTTGATTTTGTTTCAACTACATGCGTGAACATGTGCCAAGTCAAGCCACTCGAATCGTTCAAAAGAGGATACCACCCTATCATACCACATCACAACCATTTTAATAGCATGTTGGCATGCAAGGTAAACCATTATAAGCTCCTAGCTAATTAAGCATGGCATAAGCAACTATAATCTCTAATTGTCATTGCAAACATGTTCATTCTTAATAAGCTGAATCAGGAATGATGAACTAATCATATTTACAAAAACAAGAGAGGTCGAGTTCATACCAGCTTCTCTCATCTCAACTAGTCCATCATATATCGTCATAATTGCCTTTCACTTGCACGACCGAATGATGTGAATAATAATAACAGTGCACGTGCATTGGACTAAGCTGGAATCTGCAAGCATTCAGTAAACAGGAGAAGACAAGGCAATATGGGCTCTTTTGTCAGATCAACAATATTGCATATAAGAGCCACTTTAACAATTTAATTAAGGTCTTCTCCTATCGACACCCAAAGAAAAGAAAAGAAATAAAACTATTTACACGGGAAAACTCCCAACAAGCAAAAGAAGAACAAGAAATCTTTTTGGGTTTTCTTTTTAATTACTACTACAAGCATAGAATTTAAAGCTAGCTAAAAGCTACAACTATTTTTTTGGTTTTTCTTAAGGTTTATCAAACACACAAGAAGAAAGCATAAAAAAGAAATAAACTAGCATGGATATTACAATGAAAAAGTATGAGCACCGACATCTAGCAATGAGTGTGTGAACATGAATGTAATGTCAGTGGGAAATTCGTACTCCCCCAATGAATTTGGCACCGACACCACAAGTTGATCTGTTGATCTATTCCAGCCGTGTGTGGTGCCACCTCCACCATAATCCACCTCGGTTATATCGTAGCGGTGCTTAGGTGAAGCCCTGCGTCGGTAGCAACATCATCACCGTCATCATGCTGTCGTGCTGACGGAACTCTCCCGTGAAGCTCTGCTGGATCGGAGTTCGCTGGACATCATCAAGCTGAACGTGTGCTGAACTCGGAGGTGCCGTACGTTCGGTACTTGGATCGGTCTGGTCGTGAAGACGTACGACTACATCAACCGTGTTGTGCTAACGCTTCCGCTTTCGGTCTACGAGGGTACGTGGACACACTCTCCCCTCTCATTGCTATGCATCACCATGATCCTGAGTGTGCGTAGGAATTTTTTTGAAATTACTACGTTACCCAACAGTGGCATCCGAGCCTGGTTTTATGCGTAGATGTTATATGCACGAGTAGAACACAAGTGAGTTGTGGGCGATACAAGTCATACTGCTTACCAGCATGTCACACTTTGGTTCGACGGTATTGTTGGATGAAGCGGCCCGGACCGACATTACACGTACGCTTACGCGAGACTGGTTCTACCGACGTGCTTTGCACATAGGTGGCTGGCGGGTGTCAGTTTCTCCAATTTTAGTTAAAGCCAGTGTGGCTACGCCCGGTCCTTGAGAAGGTTAAAACAACACTAACTTGACGAACTATTGTTGTTGTTTTGATATGTAGGTAAGAACGGTTCTTGCTAAGCCCGTAGCAGCCACGTAAATCTTGCAACAACAAAGTAGAGGACGTCTAACTTGTTTTTGCAGGGCATGTTGTGATGTGATATGGTCAAGGCATGATGCTATATTGTATGAGATAATCATGTTCTGTAACCGAGTTATCGGCAACTGGCAAGATCCATATGGTTGTCGCTTTATTGTATGCAATGCAATCGCCCTGTAATTGCTTTACTTTATCACTAAGCGGTAGCGATAGTCAAGGAAGCAATAGTTGGCGAGACGACAAAGATGCTACGATGGAGATCAAGGTCTCGCACCGGTGACAATGGTGATCATGACGGTGCTTCAGAGATGGAGATCACAAGCACAAGATGATGATGGCCATATCATATCACTTATATTTGATTGCATGTGATGTTTATCCTTTATGCATCTTATTTTGCATAGTTTGACGGTAGCATTATAAGATGATCTCTCACTCACTTTCAAGGTATAAGTCTTCTCTCTGAGTATGCACCATTGGTACAGTTCGTCGTGCCGAGACACCACGTGATGATCGGGTGTGATAAGCTCTACGTTCACATACAATGGGTGCAAGCCAGTTTGGCACACGCAGAATACTCAGGTTAAACTTGGCGAGCCTAGCATATGCAGATATGGCCTCAGAACACTGAGACCGAAAGGTCGAGCGTGAATCATATAGTAGATATGATCAACATAGTGATGTTCACCATTGAAAACTACTCCATCTCACGTGATGATCGGACATGGTTTAGTTGATATGGATCACGTGATCACTTAGATGATTAGAGGGATGTCTATCTAAGTGGGAGTTCTTAAGTAATATGATTAATTGAACTTAAATTTATCTTAGTACCTAATAGAATTTTGCTTGTCCATGTTATTGTAGATAGATGGCCCGTGCTGTTGTACCATTGAATTTTAATGCGTTCCTTGAGAAAGCAAAGTTGAAAGATGATGGAAGCAATTACACGGACTGGGTCCATAACTTAAGGATTATCCTCATTGCTAGATAGAATAATTACGTCCTGGAAGCACCGCTGGGTGCCAGGTGTGACGCCCCAAGGCTGGAGCTTCAGATGCCTTTCAGGGTTTCCGGGTTTTCGTCGTGTGAGTTGTTGGTTTGTTGCATTCATCTTTGCATCATGTGCATTGCATCATGTCATAAATCTTTTGCATCTCAACTAAATAATTTGTGTGGATCTTCGATCCATTTAAATCGAGGGAAGGGTGACTTCTCTTTATAATATATCCTCCCGGTAGTAGGGAGCTATATTAAAATATTTCTTTAATTTGAAATTCACCATAACACACTTGTAAAAATCCCAATGTTGTAGTTATCACAACTCTTGGCCTCTATCTTTGCTATATATCTTTTCTCTATTTTCCGGAGCTCCACCAAGTATCCGAACATTTTTGGACCTCCTATCACCCACTTCCCATTCAAATCATTTGAATTTAAATCAAATGAGTTTGAATTTAAATCTTTCTATCATGGCCTTTTCTATTTTCTCGGAACGAGCATATTTTTGCGAGTCCGGAAAAATATTCTGCATGCCCAAATCCTTCCTCTAATCCTTTCTTTCCTTTCCTTTCTTTCTTTGCGGTTTTCTGATTTCTAGAAGGTTTTTTTAAAGACTTAAGGGAGAAGAGAGACCCAGGCCTCTCTAGGGCCCATCCACTTCCGGCCCAAACCTCCCTAGGCGCAGCCTTTCCTCTCCCTGGGCCGGCCTCCCTAAGGCCCAGTAAAGCTCCCCCCGTAACCCTAGCTCGATCCCCATCTCCCCTCTCTCTCGTTCCCTCCAGTGCGCCGCTACCTCGTACGAACGCATCGAGCCAGGAGGCGTGCTCGATCCCATCTCTCCCTCTTGTGCCGCCTTGTCTCTCCCTTTGCATGATCCCCTCTCCCTCCTCTTACTCTTCCTTGCGCCGAACCCCATGGTCCTGCTGCAGCTGCTCTTCCCGGCTCCTCCCGTGGCGCCCGCGTCCCTGTTCACCTCCACTGCCTCCGTGATAGGGTCCCTCGCAGGCTCCTCCTAGTCGACTTGCCTCGCCGCCGCGCGTCCCTGCCCCGCCGCTTTCTCCTTGTCGGCGCCCAGGCCCCGCTAAGCTCACTGCTGCACATCATCACGTCACTGCTGCATCCTCGCCGCCGGCCATCCTCGCCGCCGCTCGGGATCCTCCTTCCACCTCGCCTCTCTGATACCCCCGCAGATTGTTTTTTTCAATCCTTTTTAACCGGTGTGCTTCTCTTCAAGTGGGTCCGATCATTTCAACATCCGCAAGATCAAGTATCAGTTTCTTTTGAACGGTGTTTGTTTCATCCGTCTCCAAGTTGCCTTTGTTTTTCCCGCCCACCCACCCTTTTCCTTCAAGGATTCAGATTTCTTAATCAAGTATCCATCTTATTGATGTGAAGTCTTTCCATTCTTTTCCGTCAATTTCTTATCCGGTGATTCTCACGAAGATGCTAAGGGAGCTTCAAGTTCATCTTTCTTCATTCTTGTCTTCTCTGATGGTTTCAAATCAAGCTTTTGGTGTTGATCATATCCGTTTTCCTCGTTTCAAATGCCTTCTCTTGCCGGTACACCTCATAACCATTCATTTCTTGCTATTCATTTATGCCGGAGTGCTCAAGATATCTCGAAGATTCGTGCTTACACTCTGCTTTCGTTCAAGCTCTTTCGAGGATGTTCCCTCATTCAAGTCATTTAATTCAACCGGTGCTTTCTCTCTTTTGAATCGTTCAACGGTGTTTCTTTTGAGTGGGCCCTAACCCACAGGTGTTTTCCCAGGATCTTACCTGACTCTTCTTATTTTCCCGGAGCTAGCCTAAATTCTTTCGAAGTATGACGTAAGAATGAATTATCATCAGTCTTATGTTTTCTCCAAGATCCGTCGAATTCTATTCATCATTGGCTCAACCTCTTTGTTTTGATTCTTTTAGAGTGTCTAAACAATTCATGGTGGTGTTCCTCATCGTCATTCTCTGCTTTTGAAGACCGAAGAAGATTCTTCTCTCAATACTACTCCATTCTCTTCAAGATTCATGATTCTAGCTTGTTGCCATCCTCTTATAATTATTTTCGATTGTGGGAATTCTTTTCACCCATCCGGAGAATTTCATGAGTTTTTTTCCATTTCTTTTCCCCGAAGACCATCTTTTCAAATATCACTCATTCCCAGCTTTCAGCTCTCATACTCTAAATCATACCGGTGCTTAAATCAAGGATTCTCTAATCAGCACGTAATCTCTTCATTCTCATGGATCTAAATTCTCTCAAGCATCTTCGTTTATTTGCTAATCCTTCTCGGTGTTTCTTCATGTTTTATTCGTTCTTTTTCAATTCTTACGGTGCTTTGTTCAAGAGTGCTTCTCTTTTGTTATCATACAAATTCATTCGTTGTTTTAATCCTACCGGTGTTTCATTGAAGACCTTCCCAAGTCTGATGTTATACTCTCTTAATCTTTTCTACAAGAATAAGTAATATGCCAAATCCGTTGATTGTCATCAATTTAATTTGGTGAAGGATAAGCATAATGTAATTCTTATTCTTGTTTCATCCTAGTGATTTAATTCCTTATTCCGGAGGCTCATCAAGCTCTCGGTTTTCAATTGTTTTCATCTCCTCTTTTTTCCCGGAGTTCCAAGCTCTAATTATCACGGAGATCCATCTAAATCATTACAAGGTTTCACCTTGTGTTTCCAACTTCTCTTCATTTTCGTTTACCGGAGTTCTTCATGAAGGTTCTTCATGATGGTTCATCAAGGATTTAATTCCTTCTCGAAGTGTTCGTCAAGATTCTTTTCAGGGGAACTCAAGTTTTCTTCTTCTTGCTATCAGGAGTGCAATTCTTTCGTCCGTATCATTGGAGGTGGTATTATGTCATTCTTGATAATTGAGTTCATGTTTCATGTTCCATATGTTGTTAAGAATGAGGTATTTTAAATCCATCAACCTCTTCTTTGGAGTTATCTTTGGATATATTTCACCTAAAGCCTTCCCTGAGGAGTGTTGCTATCCATGGTGCTTATAAGTGACCCAAGTTCTTCAGCTATACTCCCGGTGAAATAAGTTTCTTGTCTCCTTGCTCATACCAATCCAATTCTTTTTCTCGTGAGTGGCAGGTTGTCACCTCATAATTTGAGATGTATTCCATAAGACCATATCAAGCTTATTCTTTTCGTTGTTGTTTTTTTCCAACAACTCCGTTCGACCCTTCTCCTAAGGATACCTTTTCAAGCTCTTTTGTAGCAGAAGTTGGCATTTTCTTCTACATTCTTTTGTCTCAATTATCTTTATTCTATTCTTTCTCCCGGAGGTCTAGTGATGTTGTTTTTTTTCACTCCTCATCTCGGTTTGTCAAGATCATGTTCAATTTCTTCCATTTACAGTCGAAGTGTTGTCCAAATTATATCAGTCTTATTCCTTCTCTATCTTGTTTAACCGGAGTGTCGTGTCCTCTGCTCAAGTTCTTTTCACCGTATCAAGTCTTGCATAACTTCGCAACCGGAGTGCTGCTCGAAGTTGTTCTTCCTTGTCCCTCTTTTCTAACGGAGTGTTTTCAACTTCGTTCATCTCCGTTGTATTCTTTCTTTCAATTTGTTCAACTTTTCAAGGTTTCTTGGTTTCACTCGTTTGTCAAAGAAGCAACTTAGTTTTACCTCTTCTCTTTCTCTTCCGTTTTCCCTCCGGTGCCATTCTAGATCTCGGGACGAGATCCTCTCATAGTGGTGGAGTGTTGTGACGCCCCAAGGCCAGAGCTTCAGATGCCTTCCAGGGTTTCCGGGTTTTCGTCGTGTGAGTTGTTGGTTTGTTGCATTTATCTTTGCATCGTGTGCATTGCATCATGTCATAAATCTTTTGCATCTCAACTAAATAATTTGTGTGGATCTTCGATCCATTTAAATTGAGGGAAGGGTGACTTCTCTTTATAACATATCCTCCCGTTAGTAGGGAGCTATATTAAAATATTTCTTTAATTTGAAATTCACCATAACACACTTGTAAAAATCCCAATGTTGTAGTTATCACAACTCCTGGCCTCTATCTTTGCTATATATCTTTTCTCTATTTTCCGGAGCTCCACCAAGTATCCGAACATTTTTGGACCTCCTATCACCCACATCCCATTCAAATCATTTGAATTTAAATCAAATGAGTTTGAATTTAAATATTTCTATCATGGCCTTTTCTATTTTCTCGGAACGAGCATATTTTTGCGAGTCCGGAAAAATATTCTGCATGCCCAAATCCTTCCTCTAATCCTTTCTTTCCTTTCCTTTCTTTCTTTGCGGTTTTCTGATTTCTAGAAGGTTTTTTTAAAGACTTAAGGGAGAAGAGAGACCCAGGCCTCTCTAGGGCCCATCCACTTCCGGCCCAAACCTCCCTAGGCGCAGCCTTTCCTCTCCCTGGGCCGGCCTCCCTAAGGCCCAGTAAAGCTCCCCACGTAACCCTAGCTTGATCCCCATCTCCCCTCTCCCTCGTTCCCTCTAGTGCGCCGCTACCTCGTACGCACGCATCGAGCCAGGAGGCGTGCTCGATCCCATCTATCCCTCCTGCGCCGCCTTGTATCTCCCTTTGCCCGATCCCCTCTCCCTCCTCTCGCTCTTCCTTGCGCCGAACCCCATGGTCCTGCTGCAGCTGCTCTTCCCGGCTCCTCCCATGGCGCCCGCGTCCCTGTTCACCTCCACTGCCTCTGTGACAAGGTCCCTCGCAGGATCCTCCTCTTCGACTTGCCTCGCCACCGCGCATCCCTGGCCCGCCGCCTTCTCCTTGTCGGCGCCCAGGCCCCGCTGAGCTCACTGCTGCACATCATCGCGTCACTGCTGCATCCTGGCCGCCGGCCATCCTCGCCGCCGCTCGGGATCCTCCTTCCACCTCGCCTCTCTGAAACCCCCACGGATGCCATCTTCCAGCCTCGCCGGATGCCGTCCAGGGAACGCATGGCGCCGTCAAGGTCAGCGTCGCCAGCATCGTCCTCCTCTGCCTGGACCTGCTCGTCATCCTTGGGATCTGTGAGAAGCAGCTCCGAAGTGCTCCAGCAGCCCGTGGTTGTAGCAGCATCGGTCCAGGCGTGTCGGGCTCCCGAGCGCCTCCTCCTGCGGGCCTGGCGTGCAGCAGCAGCGTACTACTTCGCCCTTCGTGCATCTCCGCTTTCTGTTGATGCTAAGACCATGGCTCTAAGACCGTATCCGGATTCGCCAAATGCCACGACGCCCCCCGAAGAGTTCGGGTTCGACAAGTTCGATGACGCTATTGTACAACCACATTACCGAGACCGGCAAGACCGACGGAACGAGACAGCCAAGTACACCACCGACAAGACCTTGGATGTCCGAACGAGTACCGAACGAAATGCCAAGTACCACCACCGCCGAGTACGACCACTTCCACAATGATACGAGAACAACTACCATCGACCCTCGGAGCCTCCGTGGACGTCAAGTCCCTCGTCGTGATCCCGAACATCTATGAAAAATTGTGCAACTAAGAACGTGAACGACTACCATCGCCGTGAACCACTACCATCGCCGATGAACGATAGGACGACTACTTCGACTACCGTCTCGTGAACCACTACTTCCCTCGACGTCCGAGAACGTCTGCTTCCACTACTTCCTCTACGCCGACTCGGACCGCTCCAATAATGCACGCTTCAAAGGTATAACCGCCGAGATGACCGCCCGTGAACTAATGCATGTGTGATGTATGAGATGCTCGTGCTTGCTCCGTGCTCGAATTGTCGATGCATGTTGCCCCTCTTTTGCCTTGTTACCGTCGTCTCGTGGGACACCCGGAATCCGGGAGCGCCCACCATCTTTTGCACGCATCCGCACACTTCTCTTTGCATGGGTATCTCAATCGAGTTACCAGAACCGGAACGCTGTCATGGCACCGTTTTCGTTATCGTTGCCGTGGCACCCCTTCCTTTCCACCACGGTGACAAGTGCTTCATAATGCTCGTATCAACATTTTCATAAAAATTTCATAAACTTGATTCATGCCATCTGCATCATGATAACAACAATTAGAATTTTTAAAATTTTTGTTTGCTTTAAATTGCTAATTGCATATGGGGTTTTACCGGAATTGTTGTTTGGCGTTCCGGCCTCATTTAAACTTGCCTAAATAGATGATTTCCTTATGCTCTCCTCTTGCCATGTTTAGCAACATTTAATATTGTTGAGTACCTAAACGAGATCGAACTAAATAAGGCATGTGGTGTTCCGTCAATATGCAACTCGTTGCATATTGAGCTCCACTTAATTTGTAGGATTGCTTGTGCACTTTGCCATGCCATGCATATTAAACCGGACATGCATCATACTTGGTTGTGCATCGTGCCATGCTTATGTGGTGGTTGTTTATTATGTTGTTTGCTCCTTTCCAGTGTTGCTTCTTCGGGCTAGTTCTGATAACGTCGCGTTTGTGAGGAACCGTTCGACTACGTCCGTTTGTCTTCTTCAGGGACTCATTCTTCTTCCTTGCGGGATCTCAGGCAAGATGACCATACCCTCGAAATCACTTCTATCTTTTCTTGCTAGTTGCTCGCTCTTTTACTATGCCTATGCTGCGATACCGACCACTTGCTTATCATGCCTCCCATATTGTTAAACCAAGCCTCTAACCCACCTTGTCCTAGCAAACCGTTGTTTGGCTATGTTACCGCTTTGCTCAACCCCTCTTATAGAGTTGTTAGTTGCAGGTGAAGATTGAAGCTTGTTCCATGTTGGAACATGGATATTTTGTTGGGATATCACGATATATCTTATTTAATTAATATATACTTGGTAAAGGGTGGAAGGCTCGGCCTTATGCCTGGTGTTTTGTTCCACTCTTGCCGCCTTAGTTTCCGTCATATCGGTGTTATGTTCCCGGATTTTGCGTTCCTTACGCGGTTGGGTTATAATGGGAACCCCTTGACAGTTCGCTTTGAATAAAACTCCTCCAGCAAGGCCCAACATTGGTTTTACCATTTGCCACCTAGCCTTTTTTCCCTTGGGTTAGGCCAGCCCAAGGGTCATCTTTATTTTAACCCCCCCGTGCCAGTGCTTGTCTAAGTGTTGGTCCAAACTAGAGCCCCTTGCAGCTCCACCTCGGGGAAACTTGAGGGCTGGTTTTAGTTGTACGGATTGCTTATCCGGTGTTGCCCTGAGAACGAGATATGTGCAGCTCCTATCGGGATGTCGGCACATCGGGTGGTCTTGCTGGACTTGTTTTACCATTGTCGAGGATGTCTTGTAACCGGGATTCCGAGTCTGATCGGGTCTTCCCGCTAGAAGGAATATCCTTCGTTGACCATGAGAGCTTGTGATGGGCTAAGTTGGGACACCCCTGCAGGGTTTTGAACTTTCGAAAGCCGTGCCCGCTATTATGGGCAGATGGGAATTTGTTAACGTCCGGTTGTAGAAAACCTGAAGTTGACCTTAATTAAAATACATCAACCGCGTGTGTTACCGTGATGGTCTCTTCTCGGTGGGGTCCGGGAAGTGAACACGGTGTTGGAGTTATGTTTGACGTAGGTTGTGCTAGGATCACTTCTTGATCATAGCTTCTCGAACGTGCTTTGCCTTCTCTTCTCGCTCTCATTTGCGTATGTTAGCCACCATATATGCTAGTCGCTTGCTGCAGCTCCACCTCATACCACTACCTTACCTTTAAGCTTAAATAGTCTTGATCACGAGGATGTGAGATTGCTGAGTCCCTGTGGCTCACAGATACTTCCAAAACCAGCTTACAGGTGCCGAGGTTACCGTGCAGATGATGCAACCAAGCTCAGGAGGAGCTCGATGAAGATCTTGTCCTTTGTGTTGTTTCGTTCTAGTTGATCAGTAGTGGAGCCCAGTTGGGGTCGATCGGGGATCTGTGTAGCTTTTGGGGTAGTCTTCTTTTATTTTGGTTCCATAGTCGGACCTTGATTGTATCTGGATGATGTAATGCTTTATTCATGTATTGTGTGAAGTGGCGATTGTAAGCCAACTATGTACCTCTGTCCCTTATGTATTACATGGGTTGTGTGAAGATTACCTCACTTGCGACATTGCTTTGAATGCGGTTATGCCTCTAAGTCGTGCTTCGACACGTGGGAGATATAGCCGCATCGAGGGCGTTACAAGTTGGTAATCAGAGCCTTCCCCGACCTTAGGAGCCCCACTGCTTGATCGAATTAGTTGCCGTTGTTGAGTCCAGAAAAATGTTTTGAGTCATTAGGAATTATATATTGGAGAGTTTAGGAATTCTTTTTACTCCCCAGTCCCTTCATCGCTCTGGTAAGGCGTCCTGACGTAGAGTTTTGACTCTTCTCTTCTCAAATTTTCACTAAATTTTTTTAGGATCACGCGGGTATTTTGGAATCGTTCCGATGGTTTTGTGACGAGAACATTGTTCTTGGTGCATCCTGACATTTAGGGGTTGTGGCAGTGTCCCGAGGAGTTGAGCTTCGAGGTGTTGTCGTCACAATTTTATCGTTGCAGTTCTGGAATACCTGAGTTTAGTTTCGCCGACATCGAAAATCTCTTTTATGCAGTTGTTGGTGAGATAACCTCGACGCCACCCAGTACTGGGGCGGGAGTTCGGGAGTATCGCCATAACTCGTATAACGGATGCTTTTTGAAGGTTGAGGTAGATGATTTCCGAAGGTTTCTTGGTTATGTGTTGAAGGATGGATACAGCTGGATGTAGGATTTGTTAGTTTTGGGTGAGATATTATGCTTCCCCTGTATCCCCAACACCTGATTGCATAACCGGAAAATTTCGGGAGTTTATAAGTGGGAATTCAAGTAGCTCTTAGGATATCTTTTCGACAGATGTATGATATGAAATTGGGGTTCGACGTCTAGTGGTCCGCCTATCCACGGCTGGTTTTACAGTGGTCTCGTTGTGTCTTAAAGAGTCCTTGGCTATGCCGGCTCGGGGACGCTTCGTATGTCATGTGCACTGCCTTGTACATGATGGTGCTATACGATCGAGCCCGTGTAGGCCCCACCACGAAAACTTCGGACGAAATCTCTATCATATGTTTGTTCTGGCTTATTCCGCAAGCCAATCCTTGTTTTGTTTTGAGATGTGGTATTCGAGTTGCTTCGAAGTCAAATGTTGATTCTATACCTTTCTCATAGTGGTGTTCTCATACTCCGATGTGAATACAAATCCTTCATGTTCATCAAGATTGTTTTTGTCAATCCTTTTTAATCGGTGTGCTTCTCTTCAAGTGGGTCCGATCATTTCAACATCCGCAAGATCAAGTATCAGTTTCTTCTGAACGGTGTTTGTTTCATCCGTCTCCAAGTTGCCTTTGTTTTTCCCGCCCACCCACCCTTTTCCTTCAAGGATTCAGATTTCTTAATCAAGTATCCATCTTATTGATGTGAAGTCTTTCCATTCTTTTCCGTCAATGTTCTTATCCGGTGATTCTCACGAAGATGCTAAGGGAGCTTCAAGTTCATCTTTCTTCATTCTTGTCTTCTCTGATGGTTTCAAATCAAGCTTTTGGTGTTGATCATATCTGTTTTCCTCGTTTCAAATGCCTTCTCTTGCCGGTGCACCTCATAACCATTCATTTCTCGCTATTCATTTATTCCGGAGTGCTCAAGATATCTCGAAGATTCGTGCTTACACTCTGCTTTCGTTCAAGCTCTTTCGAGGATGTTCCCTCATTCAAGTCATTTAATTCAACCGGTGCTTTCTCTCTTTTGAATCGTTCAACGGTGTTTCTTTTGAGTGGGCCCTAACCCACAGGTCTTTTCCTAGGATCTTACCTGACTCTTCTTATTTTCCCAAAGCTAGCCTAAATTCTTTTGAAGTTTGACGTAAGAATGAATTATCATCAGTCTTATGTTTTCTCCAAGATCTGTCGAATTCTATTCATCATTGGCTCAACCTCTTTGTTTTAATTCTTCCGGAGTGTCTAAACAATTCATGGTGGTGTTCCTCATCGTCATTCTCTGCTTTTGAAGACCGAAGAAGATTTTCTCTCAATCCTGCTCCATTCTCTTCAAGATTCGTGATTCTAGCTTGTTGCCATCCTCTTATAATTATTTTCGATTGTGGGAATTCTTTTCACCCATCCGGAGAATTTCATGAGTTTTTTTCCATATCTTTTCCCCGAAGGCCATCTTTTCAAATATCACTCATTCCCAGCTTTCAGCTCTCATACTCTAAATCATACCGGTGCTTAAATCAAGGATTCTCTAATCAGCTCGTAATCTCTTTGTTCTCATGGATCTAAATTCTCTCAAGCATCTTCATTTATTTGCTAATCCTTCCCGGTGTTTCTTCATGTTTTATTCGTTCTTTTTCAATTCTTACGGTGCTTTGTTCAAGAGTGCTTCTCTTTTGTTATCATACAAATTCATTCGTTGTTTTAATCCTACCGGTGTTTCATTGAAGACCTTCCCAAGTCTGATGTTATACGCTCTTAATCTTTTCTACGAGAATAAGTAATATGCCAAATCCGTTGATTATCATCAATTTAATTTGGTGAAGGATAAGCATAATGTAATTCTTATTCTTGTTTCATCCAAGTGATTTAATTCCTTATTCCGGAGGCTCATCAAGCTCTCGGTTTTCAATTGTTTTCATCTCCTCTTTTTTCCCGGAGTTCCAAGCTCTAATTATCACGGAGATCCATCTAAATCATTACAAGGTTTCACCTTGTGTTTCCAACTTCTCTTCATTTTCGTTTACCTGAGTTCTTCATGAAGGTTCTTCATGATGGTTCATCAAGGATTTAATTCCTTCTCGAAGTGTTCGTCAAGATTCTTTTCAGGGGAACTCAAGTTTTCTTCTTCTTGCTATCCGGAGTGCAATTCTTTCGTCCGTATCATTGGAGGTGGTATTATGTCATTCTTGATAATTGAGTTCATGTTTCATGTTCCACATGTTGTTAAGAATGAGGTATTTTAAATCCATCAACCTCTTCTTTGGAGTTATCTTTGGATATATTTCACCTAAAGCCTTCCCTGAGGAGTGTTGCTATCCATGGTGCTTATAAGTGACCCAAGTTCTTCAGCTATCCTCCCGGTGAAATAAGTTTCTTGTCTCCTTGCTCATACCAATCCAATTCTTTTTCCCGTGAGTGGCAGGTTGTCACCTCATAATTTGAGATGTATTCCATAAGACCATATCAAGCTTATTCTTTTTGTTGTTTTTTTTCCAACAACTCCGTTCGACCCTTCTCCTAAGGATACCTTTTCAAGCTCTTTTGTAGCAGAAGTTGGCATTTTCTTCTACATTCTTTTGTCTCAATTATCTTTATTCTATTCTTTCTCCCGGAGGTCTAGTGATGTTGTTTTTTTTCACTCCTCATCTCGGTTTGTCAAGATCATGTTCAATTTCTTCCATTTACAGTCGAAGTGCTGTCCAAATTATATCAGTCTTATTCCTTCTCTATCTTGTTTAACCGGAGTGTCGTGTCCTCTGCTCAAGTTCTTTTCACCGTATCAAGTCTTGCATAACTTCTCAACCGGAGTGCTGCTCGAAGTTGTTCTTCCTTGTCCCTCTTTTCTAACGGAGTGTTTTCAACTTCGTTCATCTCCGTTGTATTCTTTCTTTCAATTTGTTCAACTTTTCAAGGTTTCTTGGTTTCACTCGTTTGTCAAAGAAGCAACTTAGTTTTACCTCTTCTCTTTCTCTTCCGTTTTCCCTCCGGTGCCATTCTAGATCTCGGGACGAGATCCTCTCATAGTGGTGGAGTGTTGTGAAGCCCCAAGGCCGGAGCTTCAGATGGCTTCCAGGGTTTCCGGGTTTTCGTCATGTGAGTTGTTGGTTTGTTGCATTCATCTTTGCATCATGTGCATTGCATCATGTCATAAATCTTTTGCATCTCAACTAAATAATTTGTGTGGATCTTCGATCCATTTAAATCGAGGGAAGGGTGACTTCTCTTTATAACATATCCTCCCAGTAGTAGGGAGCTATATTAAAATATTTCTTTAATTTGAAATTCACCATAACACACTTGTAAAAATCCCAATGTTGTAGTTATCACAACTCTTGGCCTCTATCTTTGCTATATATCTTTTTCTATTTTCCGGAGCTCCACCAAGTATCCGAACATTTTTTGGACCTCCTATCACCCACTTCCCATTCAAATCATTTGAATTTAAATCAAATGAGTTTGAATTTAAATATTTCTATCATGGCCTTTTCTATTTTCTCGGAACGAGCATATTTTTGCAAGTCCAGAAAAATATTCCGCATGCCCAAATCCTTCCTCTAATCCTTTCTTTCCTTTCCTTTCTTTCTTTGCGGTTTTCTAATTTCTAGAAGGTTTTTTTTAAAGACTTAAGGGAGAAGAGAGACCCAGGCCTCTCTAGGGCCCATCCACTTCCGGCCCAAACCTCCCTAGGCGCAGCCTTTCCTCTCCCTGGGCCGGCCTCCCCAAGGCCCAGTAAAGCTCCCCCGTAACCCTAGCTCGATCTCCATCTCCCCTCTCCCTCGTTCCCTCTAGTGTGCCGCTACCTCGTACGCACGCATCGAGCCAGGAGGCGTGCTCGATCCCATCTCTCCCTCCTGCGCCGCCTTGTCTCTCCCTTCGCCCGGTCCCCTCTCCCTCCTCTCGCTCTTCCTTGCGCCGAACCCCATGGTCCTGCTGCAGCTGCTCTTCCCAGCTCCTCCCGTGGTGCCCGCGTCCCTGTTCACCTCCACTGCCTCCGTGACAGGGTCCCTCACAGGCTCCTCCTCGTTGACTTGCCTCGCCGCCGCGCGTCCCTGCCCCGCCGCTTTCTCCTTGTCGGCGCCCAGGCCCCGCTGAGCTCACTGTTGCACATCATCACGTCACTGCTGCATCCTCGCCGCCGGCCATCCTCGCCGCTGCTCGGGATCCTCCTTCCACCTCGCCTCTCTGAAACCCCCGCGGATGCCATCTTCCAGCCTCGCCGGATGCCGTCCAGGGAACCCATGGCGCCGTCAAGGCCAGCGTCGCCAGCACCATCCTCCTCTGCCTGCACCTGCTCGTCATCCTTGGGATCTACGAGAAGCAGCTCCGAAGTGCTCCAGCAGCCCACGATTTTAGCAGCATTGGTCCAGGCGTGTCGGGCTCCCGACCGCCTCCTCCTGCTGGCCTGGAGTGCAGCAGCAGCGTACTACTTCGCCCTTCGTGCGTCTCCGCTTTCTGTTGATGCTAAGACCGTGGCTCTAAGACCGTATCCGGATTCGCCAAGTGCCACGACGCCCCCCAAAGAGTTCGGGTTCGACAAGTTCGATGATGCTATTGTACAACCACGTTACCGAGACCGGCAAGACCGATGGAACGAGACAGCCAAGTACACCACCGACAAGACCTTGGATGTCCGAACGAGTACCGAACGAAACGCCAAGTACCACCACCGCCGAGTACGACCACTTCCACAATGATACGAGAACAACTACCGTCGACCCTCGAAGCCTCCATGGACATCAAGTCCCTCGTCGTGATCCCGAACATCTACGAAAAATTGTGCAACTAAGAACGTGAACGACTACCATCGCCATGAACCACTACCATCGCCGATGAACGATAGGACGACTACTTCGACTACCGTCTCGTGAACCACTACTTCCCTCGACGTCCGAGAACGTCTACTTCCACTACTTCCTCTACGCCGACTCGAACCGCTCCAATAATGCACGCTTCAAAGGTATAACCGCCGAGATGACCGCCCGTGAACTAATGCATGTGTGATGTATGAGATGCTCGTGCTTGCTCCGTGCTCGAATTGTCGATGCATGTTGCCCCTCTTTTGCCTTGTTACCGTCGTCTCGTGGGACACCCGGAATCCGGGAGCGCCCCACCATCTTTTGCACGCATCCGCACACTTCTCTTTGCATGGGTATCTCAATCGAGTTACCAGAACCGGAACGCTGTCATGGCACCGTTTTCGTTATCGTTGCCGTGGCACCCCTTCCTTTCCACCACGGTGACAAGTGCTTCATAATGCTCGTATCAACATTTTCATAAAAATTTCATAAACTTGATTCATGCCATCTGCATCATGATAACAACAATTAGAATGTTTAAAATTTTTGTTTGCTTTAAATTGCTAATTGCATATGGGGTTTTACCGGAATTGTTGTTTGGCATTCCGGCCTCATTTAAACTTGCCTAAATAGATGATTTCCTTATGCTCTCCTCTTGCCATGTTTAGCAACATTTAATATTGTTGAGTACCTAAACGAGATCGAACTAAATAAGGCATGTGGTGTTCCGTCAATATGCAACTCGTTGCATATTGAGCTCCACTTAATTTGTAGGATTGCTTGTGCACTTTGCCATGCCATGCATATTAAACCGGACATGCATCATACTTGGTTGTGCATCGTGCCATGCTTATGTGGTGGTTGTTTATTATGTTGTTTGCTCCTTTCCGGTGTTGCTTCTTATGGCTAGTTCCGATAACGTCGCGTTTGTGAGGAACCGTTCGACTACGTCCGTTTGTCTTCTTCAGGGACTCGTTCTTCTTCCTTGCGGGATCTCAGGCAAGATGACCATACCCTCGAAATTACTTCTATCTTTGCTTGCTAGTTGCTCGCTCTTTTCCTATGCCTATGCTGCGATACCGACCACTTGCTTATCATGCCTCCCATATTGTTAAACCAAGCCTCTAACCCACCTTGTCCTAGCAAACCGTTGTTTGGCTATGTTACCACTTTGCTCAGCCCCTCTTATAGAGTTGTTAGTTGCAGGTGAAGATTGAAGCTTGTTCCATGTTGGAACATGGATATTTTGTTGGGATATCACGATATATCTTATTTAATTAATGCATCTATATACTTGGTAAAGGGTGGAAGGCTCGGACTTATGCCTGGTGTTTTGTTCCACTCTTGCCGCCCTAGTTTCCGTCATATCGGTGTTATGTTCCCGGATTTTGCGTTCCTTACGCGGTTCGGTTATAATGGGAACCCCTTGACAGTTTGCTTTGAATAAAACTCCTCCAGCAAGGCCCAACATTGGTTTTACCATTTGCCACCTAGCCTTTTTCCCTTGGGTTAGGCCAGCCCAAGGGTCATCTTTATTTTAAACCCCCCGGGCCAGTGCTTGTCTAAGTGTTGGTCCGAACTAGAGCCCCTTGCAGCGCCACCTCGGGGAAACTCGAGGGCTGGTTTTAGTTGTACGGATTGCTTATCCGGTGTTGCCCTGAGAACGAGATATGTGCAGCTCCTATCGGGATGTTGGCGCATCGGGTGGTCTTGCTGGACTTGTTTTACCATTGTCGAGGATGTCTTGTAACTAGGATTCCGAGTCTGATCGGGTCTTCCCGCTAGAAGGAATATCCTTCGTTGACCGTGAGAGCTTGTGATGGGCTAAGTTGGGACACCCCTGCAGGGTTTTGAACTTTCGAAAGCCGTGCCCGCTGTTATGGGCAGATGGGAATTTTTTAACGTCCGGTTGTAGAAAACCTGAAGTTGACCTTAATTAAAATACATCAACCGCGTGTGTTACCGTGATGGTCTCTACTCGTCGGGGTCCGGGAAGTGAACACGGTGTTGGAGTTATGTTTGACGTAGGTTGTGCTAGGATCACTTCTTGATCATAGCTTCTCGAACATGCTTTGCCTTCTCTTCTCGCTCTCATTTGCGTATGTTAGCCACCATATATGCTAGTCGCTTGCTGCAGCTCCACCTCATACCACTACCTTACCTTTAAGCTTAAATAGTCTTGATCGCGAGGGTGTGAGATTGCTGAGTCCCTGTGGCTCACAGATACTTCCAAAACCAGCTTGCAGGTGCCGAGGTTACCGTGCAGATGACGCAACCAAGCTCAGGAGGAGCTCGATGAAGATCTTGTCCTTTGTGTTGTTTCGTTCTAGTTGATCAGTAGTGGAGCCCAGTTGGGGTCGATCAGGGATCTGTGTAGCTTTTGGTTAGTCTTCTTTTATTTTGGTTCCATAGTCGGACCTTGATTATATCTGGATGATGTAATGCTTTATTCACGTATTGTGTGAAGTGGCGATTGTAAGCCAACTATGTACCTCTGTCCCTTATGTATTACATGGGTTGTGTGAAGATTACCTCACTTGCGACATTGCTTTCAATGCGGTTATGCCTCTAAGTCGTGCTTCGACATGTGGGAGATATAGCTGCATCGAGGGCGTTACACCAGGCCTGCTATAGATGCTGCTGATGACGTTAAGAACGTCTGGCAGAGTAAAGCTGATGAACTCGATAGTTCAGTGTGCCATGCTTTACGGCTTAGAACTGGGACTTCAACGACGTTTTGAACGTCATGGAGCATATGAGATGTTCCAAGAGTTGAAGTTAATATTTCAAGCAAATGCCCGGATCGAGAGATATGAAGTCTCCAATAAGTTCTATAGTTGCAAGATGGAGGAGAATAGTTCTGTTAGTGAACATATACTCAAAATGTCTGGTTATCATAATCACTTGACTCAACTGGGAGTTAATCTTCCTATTGATAGTGTCATTGAGAGAGTTCTTCAATCACTGCCACCAAGCTACAAGAGCTTCGTGATGAACTATAATAGGCAAGGGATGAATAAGACAATTCCCGAGCTCTTCACAATGCTAAAGGCAGCGGAGGTAGAAATCAAGAAGGAGCATCAAGTGTTGATGGTCAACAAGACCACCAGTTTCAAGAAAAAGGGTAAAGGGAAAAAGAAGGGGAACTTCAAGAAGAACAGCAAACAAGTTGCTGCTCAGGAGAAGAAACCCAAGTCTGGACCTAAGCCTGAGACTAAGTGCTTCTACTGCAAACAGACTGGTCACTGGAAGCGGAACTGCCCCAAGTATTTGGCGGATAAGAAGGATGGCAAGGTGAACAAAGGTATATGTGATATACATGTTATTGATGTGTACCTTACCAGAGCTCGCAGTAGCACCTGGGTATTTGATACTAGTTCTGTTGCTAATATTTGCAACTCGAAACAGGGACTACGGATTAAGCGAAGACTGGCTAAGGACGAGGTGACGATGCACGTGGGAAATGGTTCCAAGGTCAATGTGATCACCGTCGGCATGCTACCTATACATCTACCTTCGGGATTAGTTTTAGACCTAAATAATTGTTATTTGGTGCCAGTGTTAAGCATGAGCATTATATCTGGATCTTGTTTGATGCGAGACGGTTATTCATTTAAATATGAGAATAATGGTTGTTCTATTTATATGAGTAATATCTTTGATGGTCATGCACCCTTGAAGAGTGGTCTATTTTTGTTGAATCTCGATAGTAGTGATACACATATTCATAACGTTGAAGCCAAAAGATGCAGAGTTGATAATGATAGTGCAACTTATTTGTGGCACTACCGTTTGGGTCATATTGGTGTAAAGCGCATGAGGAAACTCCATACTGACGGACTTTTGGAATCACTTGATTATGAATCACTTGGTACTTGCGAACCATGCCTTATGGGCAAGATGACTAAGACGTTGTTCTCCGGAACAATGGAGCGAGCAACATATTTGTTGGAGATCATACATACTGATGTATGTGCTCCAATGAATATTGAGGCTCGCGGCGGGTATCGTTATTTTCTCACCTTCATAGATGATTTGAGCAGATATGGGTATATCTACTTGATGAAACATAAGTCTGAAACATTTGAAAAGTTCAAAGAATTTCAGAGTGAAGTGGAAAATCATCGTAACAAGAAAATAAAGTTTCTACGATCTGATCGTGAAGGAGAGTATTTGAGTTACGAGTTTGGTCTACATTTGAAACAATGCGGAATAGTTTCGCAACTCACGCCACCTGGAACACCACAGCGTAATGGTGTGTCCGAACGTCGTAATCGTACTTTACTAGATATGGTGCGATCTATGATGTCTCTTGCTGATTTACCGCTATCGTTTTGGGGTTATGCTTTAGAGACGGCTGCATTCATGTTAAATAGGGCACCATCAAAATCCTTTCAGACGATGCCTTATGAACTATGGTTTGGCAAGAAACCAAAGTTGTCGTTTCTTAAAGTTTGGGGCTACGATGCTTATGTGAAAAAGCTTCAACCTGATAAGCTCGAACACAAATCGGAGAAATGTGTCTTCATAGGATACCCAAAGGAAACTGTTGGGTACACCTTCTATCACAGATCTGAAGGCAAGACATTCGTTGCTAAGAATAGATCCTTTCTAGAGAAGGAGTTTCTCTCAAAAGAAGTGAGTGGGAGGAAAGTATAACTTGATGAGGTAACTGTACCTGCTCCCTTATTGGAAAGTAGTTCGTCACAGAAACTGGTTCCTGTGACACCTACACCAATTAGTGAGGAAGCTAATGATGATGATCATGAAACTTCTGATCAAGTTACTATCGAACCTTGTAGGTCAACCAGAGTAAGACCCACACCAAAGTGGTACGGTAATCCTATTCTGGAGGTCATGTTGCTAAACCATGACGAAGCAACGAACTATGAGGAAGCGATGATGAGCCCAGATTCCGCAAAATGGCTTGAGGCCATGAAATCTGAGATGGGATCCATGTATGAGAACAAAGTGTCGACTTTGGTTGACTTGCTCGATGATCGGCAAGTCACTGAGAATAAATGGATCTTGAGGAAGAAGACATACTCCAATGGTAATGTTACTGTCTACAAAGCTCGACTTGTTGCGAAAGGTTTTCGACAATTCAAGGAGTTGACTACAATGAGACCTTCTCACCCATAGCGATGCTTAAGTCCGTCCGAATCATGTTAGCTATTGCCGCATTTTATGATTATGAAATTTGGCAAATGGATAAATAGACTGCATTCCTGAATGGATTTCTGGAAGAAGAGTTGTATATGATGCAACCTGAAGGTTTTATCGATTGAAAAGGTACTAATAAAGTGTGCAAGCTCTAGCGATCCATTTATGGACTGGTGCAAGCTTCTCGGAGTTGGAATAAACACTTTGATAGTGTGATCAAAGCATATGGTTTTATACAGACTTTTGGAGAAGCCTGTATTTACAAGAAACTGAGTGGGAGCTCTGTAGCATTTCTAATATTATATGTGGATGACATATTGTTGATTGGAAATGATATAGAATTTCTGGATAGCATAAAAGGATACTTTAATAAGAGTTTTTCAATGAAGGACCTCGATGAAGTTGCTTACATATTGGGCATCAAGATCTATAGAGATAGATCAAGACGCTTAATTGGACTTTCACAAAGCACATACCTTGACAAAGTTTTGAAGAAGTTCAAAATGGATCAGGCAAAGAAAGGGTTCTTGCCTGTATTACAAGGTGTGAAGTTGAGTAAGACTCAATGCCCAACCACTGCAGAAGATAGAGAGAAAATGAAAGATGTTCCCTATGCTTCAGTCATAGGCTCTATCATGTATGCAATGCTGTGTACCAGACCTGATGTGTGCCTTGCTATTAGTTTAGCAGGGAGGTACCAAAGTAATCCAGGAGTGGATCGATTCTAAATTGCAAACCGGATACGTGTTTATACTAAACGGTGGAGCTGTCAGTTGGAGCAGTTCTAAACAGAGCATCGTGGCCGGATCTACCTGTGAAGCGGAGTACATTGCTGCTTCGGAAGCAGCAAATGAAGGAGTCTGGATGAAGGAGTTCATATCCGATATAGGTGTCATACCTAGTGCATCGGGTCCAATGAAAATCTTTTGTGACAATACTGGTGCAATTGCCTTGGCAAAGGAATCCAGATTTCACAAGAGAACCAAGCACATCA
This sequence comes from Triticum aestivum, assembly GCF_018294505.1. NCBI lineage: Eukaryota > Viridiplantae > Streptophyta > Magnoliopsida > Poales > Poaceae > Triticum > Triticum aestivum. The sequence continues at coordinate 404,862,267 of NC_057800.1, read as the reverse complement.
AGAGACGCTTCAACTCCATCCGGGATCAAGTCCAGGTGGGATACATAGAGATTTGCAAGATACATACGGATCTGAATGTTGCAGACCCATTGACTAAGCCTCTTCCACGAGCAAAACATGATCAGCACCAAGGCTCCATGGGTGTTAGAATCATTACTATGTAATCTAGATTATTGACTCTAGTGCAAGTGGGAGACTGAAGCAAAATATGCCCTAGAGGCAATAATAAAGTTATTATTTATTTTCTTATATCATGATAAATGTTTATTATTCATGCTAGAATTGTATTAACCGGAAACATAATACATGTGTGAATACATAGACAAACAGAGTGTCACTAGTATGCCTATACTTGACCAGCTCGTTGATCAAGGACGGTTATGTTTCCTAGCCATAGACATGAGTTTTCATTTGATTAGTGGGATCACACCATTAGGAGAATGACGTGATTGACTTGACCCATCCCGTTAGCTTAGCACTTGATCATTTAGTATGTTGTTATTGCTTTTTCATGACTTATACATGTTCCTATGACTATGAGATTATGCAACTCCCGTTTACCGGAGGAACACTTTTTGTGCTACCAAACGTCAAAACGTAACTGGGTGATTATAAAGGTTCTCTATAGGTGTCTCCGAAGGTACTTGTTGAGTTGGTGTATTTCGAGATTAGGATTTGTCACTCTGATTGTCGGAGAGGTATATCTGGGCCCTCACGGTAATGCACATCACTATAAGCCTTGCAAGCAATGTGACTAATGAGTTAGTTGCGGGATGATGCATTAGGAACGAGTAAAGATACTTGCCGATAATGAGATTGAACTATGTATTGAGATACTGATGATCGAATCTCGGGCAAGTAACATACCGATGACAAAGGGAACAACGTATGTTGTTATGTAGTTTGACCGATAAAGATCTTCATAGAATATGTAGGAGCCAATATGAGCATCTAGGTTCCGCTATTGGTTATTGACCAGAGACATGTCTCGGTCATGTCTACATAGTTCTCGAACCCGTAGGGTTCGCACGCTTAAAGTTTGGTGACGATCGGTATTATGAGTTTTTGTGTTTTGATGTATCGAAGGTAGTTCGGAGTCCCGGATATAATCATGGACATGACGAGGAGTCTCGAAATGGTCGAGACATAAAGATTGATATATTGGATGACTATATTCGGACACCGGAAGTGTTCCAAGTGGTTTCGGATAAAAATCGGAGTACGGGGGGTTACCGAAACCCCCCGGGGAGTTAATTGGGCCTCATGGGCCATAGTGGGAGAAGAGGAGGGGCGGCTAGGGCAGCCATGCACCCCTCCCCCTCTAGCCCGAATTGGACAAGGAGGGGGCGCCCCCTTTTTTCCTTCTCCTCCTCTCTCCCTTCCTTCCCTCTCCTACCCCAACAAGGAAAAGGAGGAGTCCTACTCCCGGTGGGAGTAGAACTCCCCCTTGGCGCGCCTTCCTCCTGGCCGGCCGCCTCCCCCCTTACTCCTTTATATACGAGGGAAGGGGGCACCCTAGAACACACAAGTTGATCTATTGATCTATTCCAGCCGTGTGCGGTGCCCCCCTCCACTATATTCCACCTCGGTTATATCGTAGCGGTGCTTAGGCGAAGCTCTGCGTCGGTAGCAACATCATGACCGTCATCATGCTATCGTGCTGACGGAACTCTCCCGTGAAGCTCTGCTGGATCGGAGTTCGCGGGACGTCATCGAGCTGAACGTGTGCTGAACTCGGAGGTGCCGTACATTCGGTACTTGGATCAGTCGGATCGTGAAGGCGTACGACTACATCAACCGTGTTGTGCTAACACTTCCGCTTTCAGTCTACGAGGGTACGTGGACACACTCTCCCCTCTCGTTGCTATGCATCACCATGATACTGAGTGTGCGTAGGATTTTTTTTGAAATTACTACGTTCACCAACACTCTCGACCCCCAAAGAAAAGAAATAAAACTATTTACACGGGAAAGCTCCCAACAAGCAAAAGAAGAACAAGGAATCCTTTTGGGGTTTCTTTTAGTTACTACTACTACAGGCATAGAAAGTAAACTAGCTAAAAGTTACAAGTATTTTTTTGGTTTTTATTAAGTTTTTTCAAACACACAAGAAGAAGGCCTAGAAAAGATATTAAACCAGCATGGATAGTACAATGAAAAAGTATGAGCACTGACAACTAGAATGAGTGTGTGAAGATGAATGTAAGGTCGGTGAGAAATACGTACTCCTCCAAGCTTAGGCTTTTGGCCTAAGTTGGTCTATGGCCACTGATCGAAGCTACTCCCTCCTGTGTACTGAGGAGGGTCCCTTAAGGTGCCACTGGTTGGCGATCTCCTCCGGATCCGACTGATAAACAGACTGATGATAAGGATCAAGTGGTGGCTCCGACTCAGGCTCTGGGACTCGTGTCAGCCTCCAATATGCATAAATGGCCTCGGGTAAGATGAGGTACGTGCCTAAAAGTAAGTTAAACAGAGAGGGTGCAGGCAAGGTAATAATCTCACAACAAGTTTTATCAAATAATTTATACTTAAACATCTTCTTCTTATCTTTAACAATAAAATCATGTGCTACCACACTCTTATAATCTAGAAAAATAGGGGCATCAACTTTTCCTCTTTCTCATAATGCCTAATAGGTATCCCAAAGTATTCAGCAAGGCATGAAGCAAAGATGCCTCTGAAGATGGGATCCTTTGTTCGGTTCAGATTTAATCGTTTAGCAACAATAGTGCCTAAGCTGAAAGTAGTATCACGAAACAAAGCATGGCGCAAAATGAAAATATCAGGGGCACTAAGATTTCACTGTTCCCGCAACCAATTAAGCATCTACTAGCAAATATCACAAAGTAACGTAGAAGAGGAAAATGTATGCTGGTAATTCTTGCATCTAAAATTTTCCTAGTTTATCCTACAACAATTCAATCAATAAACCCATCCACATCGCTACGATGTGGTTCCTCGATGCTGCCCTTAAAGGGTATCTTGCATACCCGACAAAAATCATGAAGTGACATCTCCTTAACCTCATCATATAAGTGAAACTCTACTGAAGGTGGTGACTTCTTAGCATGGAAATTAAAATTTTGCACGAAAATATTAGTGAGTAGAAGATACTGTTCGTGCTGGTCGCAGAGGAAGTCGGCGAGGCCTGCATTCTCAGCCAAATAATAAAAGTCCTTGTAAATCCCGGCTGCTCTCAAGAACTCATCACACGGCCATTCGCACGGCCGAGCCTCTACAGTGCAAGGAAGATTGTATGTGGGCTTTTTATTCTCCTCATTCTGCTTATCCTTCAAGATTCGGCTCGAGGAGCCCCTCAACAATCTCTTCATCATTTTCTTTCTCTGAAAAATTTCTGAAATTTTTAGCGATTCAAAATAGAAGTGAACCAAACTGAACAAGATTGATGGAAACTACTCCTACAAGCGCCTAGAGGCCATATCATGCATTAAAACTACTTTGGACCATATAAATTTGACATGCAAGCTCAAGAACAGGGTCACCTTAGCAGCAAAAATTTGCAATAAATAAAGCACTAGAACAAAAACTAATTGGACCATTGGAGGAGTCACATACTGAAGAACATCCCCCCTAAGCAGTTTTGTGAATGGAGCTTTGAGCAAGGAGATCGAAAATGGCAGCAAGATGAGCTAGAACACGGGTTTGAGCTATGGGATGATTTTTTCTGGAGGAAGACGAAGTGTCTGGGTGCTGGAATAAGTGGAGGGGGTCCACGTGGGGTCCATGAGGTAGGGGGGCGCGCCCTGGACCCTCATGGCCAGATGGTGGGTCCCCCTAGTGTGTTCTCAGTGCGAATAATTCTAAAATATTCTACAAAATTCATATATCATTTTCAGGACATTTGGAGAACTTTTATTTTCGGGGTATTTTTATTGCAAGGATTTCAGAAAACAGACAGAAAATACTATTTTTGCTTTATTTAATCTAAATAACAGAAAGTAAAAGGAAGGTACAGAGAGTTGTGCTTTCTAACTTCATCCATCTCATGCTCATCAAAAAGGAATCCACTAACAAGGTTGATCAAGTCTTGTTAACAAACTCTTTTCGAATAACATGAAACCGGAGAATTTTCGAATAACACTAAGTTACCTCAACGGGGATATGCATGTCCCCAACAATAAGAATATCATATTTCTTCTTGACAGTAGGAAGAGGGAATTCAAAACCTCCAATAGTAATCGTTGAAATCTTTCCAACAGAATTGATACTGTTGACTTGGGGTTGTTTCCTCGGAAAGTGTACTGTATGCTCATTACCATTAACATGAAAAGTTACATTGCCTTTGTTGCAATCAATAACAGCCCCTGCAGTATTCAAAAAGGGTCTACCAAGGATAATCGACATACTATCGTCCTCGGGAATATCAAGAATAACAAAGTCCGTTAAAATAGCAAGGTTTGCAACCACAACAGGCACATCCTCACAAATACCGACAGGTATAGAAGTTGATTTATTGGCCATTTGCCAAGATATTTCACTAGGTGTCAAATTATTCAAATCAAGTATGCGATATAAAGAGAGAGGCATAACACTAACACCGGCTCCAAGATCACATAAAGCAGTTTTAACATAGTTTCTTTTAATGGAGCATGGTATAGTTGGTACTCCTGAATCTCCTAGTTTCTTAGGTATTCCACCTTTAAAAGTATAATTGGCAAGCATGGTGGAAATTTCAGCTTCTGGTATCTTTCTTTTATTTGTAACAATATCTTTCATATACTTAGCATAAGGATTCATTTTAAGCATATCAGTCAAACACATACGAAAAAAGATAGGTCTAATCATTTCAGCAAAGCGCTCAAAATCCTCATCATCCTTTTTCTTGAATGGTTTAGGAGGAAAAGGCATGGGTTTCTGAACCCATGGTTCTCTTTCTTTACCGTGCTTCCTAGTAATGAAGTCTCTCTTATCATAACGTTGATTCTTTGATTGTGGGTTATCAAGATCAACAATAGGTTCAATCTCTACATCATTGTTATTGCTAGGTTGAGCATCAACATGAACATCATCATTAACATTATCACTAGGCTCATGTTCATTACCAGATTTTGTTTCAGCATCGGAAATAGAAATATCATTTGGATTCTCACGTGTGCCAACAACAGGATCACTAGAAGCATGCAAAGTCCTATCATTTTTCTTTTTCTTCCTCTTAGAAGTACTAGGTGTATCAACATTAGTTCTATTGAGGATCTTTCTCAACTCTCTTAGGGTGGCCCTCAGAATACAAAGGTTCTTGAGTCATTCTACCCCCTCTAGTCACAACTCTAACAACATTATCATTTTTCTTGGTATTTAATTCATTGAGCAAATCATCTTGTGCTTTAAGCACTTGTTCTACTTGAGTGGTAACCATAGAAGCATGGTTACTAATAAGTTTAAGTTCACCTTTAACTCTAGACATATAATCACTCAAGTGCTCAATCACATAAGCATTACGTTTCAACTGTCTACCAACATAAGCATTAAAGTTTTGTTGTTTAACAATAAAATTATAAAACTCATCAAAGCATTATCTAGCAGACTTATTATGAGGAATATCACCTTCATCAAATCTATAGAGAGAATTTACCTTTACTACATGTGTAGGGTTATCAAGACCATGTATCTCTTCAATAGGCGGTAAATTCTTAACATCTTTAGCTTTAATACCTTTTTCTTTCATAGATTTCTTTGCCTCTTACATATCTTCAGGACTGAGAAATAGAATACCCCTTTCCTTCGGAGTTGGTTCAGGAAGTGTCCAATCATTATCATTACTCAACATATTATTCTATAGCAATTCAGCTTGCTCAACAGTTCTTTCCTCGAAAATACAACCAGCACAACTATCCAGGTGGTCTCTGAAGCATCAGTTAGTCCATTATAAAAGATATCAAGTATTTTATTTTTCTTGAGAGGATGATCAGACAAAGCATTAAGTAATCAGAGAAGCCTCCCCCAAGCTTGTGGGAGACTCTCTTCTTCAATTTGCACAAATTTATATATTTCCCTTAAGGCAGCTTGTTTCTTATGAGCGGGGAAATATTTAGCAGAGAAGTAATAAATCATATCCTGGGGACTACGCACACAACCAGGATCAAGAGAATTAAACCATGTTTTAGAATCACCCTTTAATGAGAACAGGAATAACTTAACGATATAGTTGTAACGAATTTTTTCCTCATGAGTGAATAGGGTGGCTATACCATTCTTTTTAGTAAGATGTGCCACAACAGTTTCAGATTCATAGCCATAAAAAGGATCAGATTCAACCAAAGTAATTAACTCAGGATCGATAGATAAACCATAATCCTTATCAGAAATATACATAAGTGAAGTAGCAAAAGCAGAGTCATATTTCATTCTAGTATTCAAAGATTTTTCTTTCAGCTTAGCTAACAGTTTCTTAAGATCACATCTATCTTTGCAAGCCAAAAGATCTCTAGCAGTTTCTTCATCCATAACATAACCCTCAAGCACATTAGGCAATTCATATCTAGGGGGAGAATCTTCATCATCACTTTCATGAATATTATCAGTTTCAATAATTTTATTCTCTCTAACCCTAGCAAGTTGTTCATCAAGAAATTCACCTAATGGCGCAATATTATCAAACATAGAAGTAGTTTCATCATAAGCATAATGCATAGCAGAAGTGGCATCATCAATAACATGCGACATATCAGAATCAATAGCAGGTGTAGGTGTCGCAAGTTTACTCAAAACACAAGGTGAATCAAGTGCAGAGCTAGATGGTAGTTCCTTACCTCCCCTCGTAGTTGAGGAAAAAAAATCTTGGTGCTTTCATCTTTCAAGTTCCTCATAGTGATCAACATATATAAATCCCAAGTGACTCAAAGAATAGAGCTATGCTCCCCGGCAATGGCGCCAGAAAATAGTCTTGATAACCCACAAGTATAGGGGATCACAACAGTTTTCGAGGGTAGAGTATTCAACCCAAATTTATTGATTCGACACAAGGGGAGCCAAAGAATATTCTCAAGTATTAACAGTTGAGTTGTCAATTCAACCGCACCTGAAAGACATAATATCTGCAGCAACATATTTTGTAGCAAAATAATATGGAAGTAGCGGTAACGGTGGGAAAAGTAACTGAGGGAGTCCTGGATTAGGGGGTCTCCGGACAGCCGGACTATGTCCTTTTGCCGAACTGTTGGACTATGAAGATACAAGATTGAAGACTTTGTCTCGTGTCCGGATGGGACTCTACTTGGCATGGAAGGCAAGCTAGGCAGTACGGATATGGATATCTCCTCCTTTGTAAGCGACCTTGTGTAACCCTAACCCTCTTTGGTGTCTATATAAACCGGAGGGTTTTAGTCTGTAGGACAATAACATACAATCATACCATAGGCTAGCTTCTAGGGTTTAGCCTCTCCGATCTCGTGGTAGATCAACTCTTGTAATACCCATATCATCAAGAATAAATCAAGCAGGACATAGGGTTTTACCTCCATCAAGAGGGCCCGAACCTGGGTAAAACATCGTGTCCCTTGCCTCCTGTTACCATCCGCCTTAGACGCACAGTTCGGGACCCCCTACCCGAGATCCACCGGTTTTGACACCAACATTGGTGCTTTCATTGAGAGTTCCTCTGTGTCGTCGCCGTTAGGCTTGATGGCTCCTTCTATCATTGATAGCGATGCAGTCCAGGGTGAGACTTTTCTCCCTGGACAGATTTTTGTATTCGGCGGCTTTGCACTGCGGGCCAATTCGCTTGGCTATCTGGAGCAGATTGAAAGCTACGCCCCTAGCCATCAGGTCAGGTTTGGAAGCTTAAACTACACGGGCGATATCCGCGGAGACTTGATCTTTGACGGATTCGAGCCCCTGCCGAGTGCGCCCCACTGTCATGATGGGCATGATTTAGCTCTGCCGCCGAACAGTGCCCTAGAGGCCGCACCCGCATCCGGTCCGACCTTCAATTCGGAGCCAACTGCGCCAACCGAGGGCGGGTGGCTAGACCCCACCGCGGAGGCTGCAGCCTCAACGGCGATCGAGCTGAACACCAACCTTATCCTTCGCGAGGCCCGTGACTCCACATTGCCGGACTCTCCTCCGAACTCTGAACCATCCGCGCCCCTGCCAATCGAATCCGATTGGGCGCCGATCATGGAGTTCACGGCCGCAGATATCTTTCAGCACTCGCCCTTCGGCGACATACTGAATTCACTAAGGTCTCTCTCTTTGTCAGGAGAGTCCTGGCCGGATTATGACCGGCATGATTGGGATGCGGACGACGAAGAAATTCGACGGACACCCACCACCCACTTCATAGACACTATCGACGATTTGACCGACATGCTCGACTTCAACTCCGAAGAGATCGACGGTATGGACGACGACGCAGGAGACGAACAGGAACAAGTGCCTATAGGGCACTGGAAAGCCACCTCATCATATGATATATACATGGTGGACACACCCAAAGAAGGCAATGGCAACGATACAACGGAGGATGACCCCTCCAAGAAGCAACCCAAGTGCCAACGTCAGCGGCGCCGCTCTAAGTCCCGCCAAAGCAGAAGTAGTGATACCAGCACAGGAGATAATAACACTCCGGATAGTGCCGAAGATGGCAACAATCCCCTCCAGCACGATCTAGGACAGGAGGATGGAGAGGCCAGCCCTCCAGAGCGAGCAGCAGATGGAGAGGCGGAGGATGATAATTGCATGCCCCCTCCGAAGACGAGGCAAGCCTCGACGATGACTAATTCGTCGTGCCAGAGGATCCCGTCGAACAAGAGCGCTTCAAGTGCCGGCTTATAGCCACGGCAAATAGCCTGAAGAAAAAGCAGTAGCAGCTTCAAGCTGATCAAGATCTGCTAGCTGACAGATGGACTGAAGTCCTCACGGCCGAGGAATATAAACTCGAACACCCCTCCAAGAGTTACCCAAAATGCAGGTTGCTACCCAGACTAGAGGAAGAAGCATATGACACGGTTGATCGGCCAACTCGTGGCCACGATAAAGAGGCATTCCAGCCAAAAGCTCAGCCTGTACCCTAACGCCATTCAAATAAAAAGGCATGGGGAAATACGCCAGACCTGCGAGACGTATTGGAGGACAAAGCTGAAGGAAATATGCCCTAGAGGCAATAATAAAGTTATTATTTATTTCCTTATATCATGATAAATGTTTATTATTCATGCTAGAATTGTATTAACCGGAAACATAATACATGTGTGAATACATAGACAAACAAAGTGTCACTAGTATGCCTCTACTTGACTAGCTCGTTAATCAAAGATGGTTATGTTTCCTAACCATGAACAATGAGTTGTTATTTGATTAACGGGATCACATCATTAAGTGAATGATCTGATTGACATGACCCATTCCATTAGCTTAGCACCCGATCGTTTAGTATGTTGCTATTGCTTTCTTCATGACTTATACATGTTCCTATGACTATGAGATTATGCAACTCCCGTTTGCCGGAGGAACACTTTGTGTGCTACCAAACGTCACAACGTAACTGGGTGATTATAAAGGAGCTCTACAGGTGTCTCCAAAGGTACATGTTGGGTTGGCGTATTTCGAGATTAGGATTTGTCACTCCGATTGTCGGAGAGGTATCTCTGGGCCCTCTCGGTAATGCACATCACTTAAGCCTTGCAAGCATTGCGACTAATGAGTTAGTTGCGGGATGATGTATTACAGAACGAGTAAAGAGACTTGCCGGTAATGAGATTGAACTAGGTATTGGAATACCGACGATCGAATCTCGGGCAAGTAACATACCGATGACAAAGGGAACAAGGTATGTTGTTATGCGGTCTGACCGATAAAGATCTTCGTAGAATATGTAGGAGCCAATATGGGCATCCAGGTCCCGCTATTGGTTATTGACTGGAGACATGTCTCGGTCATGTCTACATTGTTCTCGAACCCGTAGGGTCCGCACGCTTAAGGTTATGATGACAGTTATATTATGAGTTTATGCATTTTGATGTACCGAAGTTTGTTCGGAGTCCCGGATGTGATCACGGACATGACGAGGAGTCTTGAAATGGTCGAGACATAAAGATTGATATATTGGAAGCCTATGTTTGGATATCGGAAGTGTTCCGGGTGAAATCGGGATTTTACCGGAGTACCGGGAGGTTACCGGAACCCCCCGAGAGGTACATGGGCCTTAATGGGCCTTAGTGGAAGAAGAGGAGAGGCGGCCAGGGCTGGGCCGCGCGCCCCTCCCCCCTAGTTCGAATAGGACAAGGAGAGAGGGGGCCGGCGCCCCCTTCCTTCTCTCTCTCTCTTTTCCCACCTCGCGAGTCCTATTCCAACTAGGATTGGGGGAGAAGTCCTACTCCCGGAGGGAGTAGGACTCCTCCTGGCGCGCCCTATGTGGCCGGCCGGCCTCCCCCTCTTGGTCCTTTATATACAGAGGCAGGGGCACCCCAGAGAGACACAAGTTGATCCACGTGATCTTATTCTTAGCCGTGTGCGGCGCCCCCAGCCACCATAGTCCTCGATAATATTGTAGCGGTGCTTAGGCGAAGCCCTGCGACAGTAGTACATCAAGATCGTCACCACGCCGTCGTGCTGACGGAACTCTTCCCCGACACTTTGCTGGATCGAAGTCCGGGGATCGTCATCGAGCTGAACGTGTGCTAAAACTCGGAGGTGCCGTAGTTTCGGTGCTTGATCGGTCGGGCCGTGAAGACGTACGACTACATCAACCAAACGCTCCTGTTGTCGATCTACAAGGTATGTAGATCACACTCTCCCCTCGTTGCTATGCATCATCATGATCTTGCGTGTGCGTAGGATTTTTTTTGAAATTACTACGTTCCCCAACAGTGGCATCCGAGCCTAGGTTTTATATGTTGATGTTATATGCACGAGTAGAACACAAGTGAGTTGTGGGCGATATAAGTCATACTGCTTACTAGCATGTCATACTTTGGTTCGACGGTATTGTTGGACGAAGCGGCCCAGACCGACATTACATGTACGCTTACGCGAGACCGGTTCTCCCGACGTGCTTTGCACAGAGGTGGCTTGCGGGTGACAGTTTCTCCAACTTTAGTTGAACCAAGTGTGGCTACGCCTGGTCCTTGCGAAGGTTAAAGCAGCACCAACTTGACAAACTATCGTTGTGGTTTTGATGCGTAGGTAAGATTAGTTCTTGCTTAAGCCCGTAGCAGCCACGTAAAACTTGCAACAACAAAGCAGAGGACGTCTAACTTGTTTTTCCAGGGCATGTTGTGATGTGATATGGTCAAGACATGATGCTGAATTTTATTGTATGAGATGATCATGTTTTGTAACCGAGTTATCGGCAACTGGCGGGAGCCATATGGTTGTCGCTTTATTGTATGCAATGCAATCGCGATGTAATGCTTTACTTGATCACTAAGCGGTAGCGATAGTCGTGGAAGCACAAGCTTGGCGAGACGACAACGATGCTACGATGGAGATCAAGGTGTCACGCCGGTGACGATGGTGATCACGACGGTGCTTCAGAGATGGAGATCACAAGCACAAGATGACGATGGCCATATCATATCACTTATATTGATTGCATGTGATGTTTATCTTTTATGCATCTTATCTTGCTTTGATTGACGGGAGCATTATAAGATGATCTCTCACTAATTATCAAGAAGTGTTCTCCCTGAGTATGCACCGTTGCGAAAATTCTTCGTGCTGAGACACCACGTGATGATCGGGTGTGATAGGCTCTACGTTCAAATACAACGGGTGCAAAACAGTTGCACACACGGAATACTCAGGTTAAACTTGACGAGCCAAGCATATACAGATATGGCCTCGGAACACGGAGACCAAAAGGTCGAGCGTGAATCATATAGTAGATATGATCAACATAGTGATGTTCACCAATGAAACTCTTCCATCTCACGTGATGATCCGACATGGTTTAGTTGATTTGGATCACATAATCACTTAGAGGATTAGAGGGATGTCTATCTAAGTGGGAGTTCTTTAAGTAAATTAACTAAACTTAAATTTATCATGAAACTTAGTACCTGATAAGTATCTTGCTTGTTTATGCTTGATTGTAGATAGATGGCTCGTGCTGTTGTTCCATTGAATTTTAATGTGTTCCTTGAGAAAGCAAAGTTGAAAGATGATGGTAGCAATTACACGGACTGGGTCCGTAACTTGAGGATTATCCTCATTGCTGCACAGAAGAATTACGTCCTGGAAGCACCGCTGGGTGCCAGGCCTGCTGCAGGAGCAACGCCGGATGTTGTGAACGTCTGGCAGAGCAAAGCTGATGACTACTCAATAGTTCAGTGTGCCATGCTTTACGGCTTAGAATCGGGACTTCAACGACGTTTTGAACGTCATGGAGCATATGAGATGTTCCAGGAGTTGAAGTTAATATTTCAAGCAAATGCCCGAATTGAGAGATATGAAGTCTCCAATAAGTTCTATAGCTGTAAGATGGAGGAGAATAGTTCTGTTAGTGAGCGTATACTCAAAATGTCTGGGTATAATAATCACTTGATTCAATTGGGAGTTAATCTTCCAGATGATTGCGTCATTGACAGAATTCTCCAATCACTGCCACCAAGCTACAAGAGCTTCGTGATGAACTATAATATGCAAGGGATGAATAAGACTATTCCCAAGCTCTTCGCGATGCTGAAAGCTGCGGAAGTAGAAATCAAGAAGGAGTATCAAGTGTTGATGGTCAACAAGACCACTAGTTTCAAGAAAAAGGGTAAAGGGAAGAAGAAGGGAAACTTCAAAAAGAACAGCAAGCAAGTTGCTACTCAAGAGAAGAAACCCAAAACTGGACCTAAGCCTGAAACTGAGTGCTTCTACTGCAAGCAGACTGCTCACTGGAAGCGAAACTGCCCCAAGTATTTGGCGGATAAGAAGGATGGCAAGGTGAACAAAGGTATATGTGATATACATGTTATTGATGTGTACCTTACTAATGCTCGCAGTAGCACCTGGGTATTTGATACTGGTTCTGTTGCTAATATTTGCAACTCGAAACAGGGACTACGAATTAAGCGAAGATTGGCTAAGGACGAGGTGACGATGCGCGTGGGAAACGGTTCCAAAGTCGATGTGATCGCAGTCGGCACGCTACCTCTACATCTACCTTCGAGATTAATATTAGACCTAAATAATTGTTATTTGGTGCCAGCGTTAAGCATGAACATTATATCTGGATCTTGTTTGATGCGAGACGGTTATTCATTTAAATCAGAGAATAATGGTTGTTCTATTTATATGAGTATTATCTTTTATGGTCATGCACCCTTGAAGAGTGGTATATTCTTATTGAATCTCGATAGTAGTAACACACATATTCATAATGTTGAAACCAAAAGATGCAGAGTTGATAATGATAGTGCAACATATTTGTGGCACTGCCGTTTAGGTCATATCGGTGTAAAGTGCATGAAGAAACTCCATACTAATGGACTTTTGGAACCACTTGATTATGAATCACTTGGTACTTGCGAACCGTGCCTCATGGGCAAGATGACCAAAACACCGTTCTCCGGTACTATGGAGAAAGCAACAGACTTGTTGGAAATCATACATACAGATGTATGTGGTCCAATGAATATTGAGGCTCGTGGCGGATATCATTATTTTCTCACCTTCACAGATGACTTAAGCAGATATGGGTATATCTACTTAATGAAACATAAGTCTGAAACATTTGAAAAGTTCAAAGAATTTCAGAGTGAAGTTGAAAATCATTGTAACAAGAAAATAAAGTTTCTACGATCTGATCATGGAGGAGAATATTTGAGTTACGAGTTTGGTGTACATTTGAAAAATTGTGGAATAGTTTCGCAACTCACGCCACCTGGAACACCACAGCGTAATGGTGTGTCCGAACGTCGTAATCGTACTTTACTAGATATGGTGCGATCTATGATGTCTCTTACTGATTTACCGCTATCGTTTTGGGGATACGCTCTAGAGACGGCCGCATTCACGTTAAATAGGGCACCATCAAAATCCATTGAGACGACGCCTTATGAACTGTGGTTTGGCAAGAAACCAAAGTTGTCGTTTCTGAAAGTTTGGGGCTGCGATGCTTATGTGAAAAAGCTTCAACCTGATAAGCTCGAACCCAAATCGGAGAAATGTGTCTTCATAGGATATCCAAAGGAGATTATTGGATACACCTTCTATCATAGATCCAAAGGCAAGACTTTGGTTGCTAAATTCGGAAACTTTTTGGAGAAGGAGTTTCTCTCGAAAGAAGTGAGTGGGAGGAAAGTAGAACTTGACGAGGTAACTATACATGCTCCCTTATTGGAAAGTAGTACATCACAGAAAACTGTTTCTATGACACCTACACCAGTTAGTGAGGAAGCTAATGATGATGATCATGAAACTTCAGAACAAGATACTACTGAACCTCGTAGATCAACCAGAGTAAGATCCGCGCCAGAGTGGTACGGTAATCCCGTTCTGGAAGTCATGCTACTAGATCATGATGAACCTACGAACTATGAAGAAGCGATGGTGAGCCCAGATTCCGCAAAATGGCTTGAGGCCATGAAATCTGAGATGGGATCCATGTATGAGAACAAAGTATGGACTTTGGTTGACTTGCCCGATGATCGGCAAGCAATTGAGAATAAATGGATCTTCAAGAAGAAGATAGACGCTGACGATAATATTACTGTCTACAAAGCTCGACTTGTCGCAAAAGGTTTTCGGCAAGTTCAAGGGATTGACTACGATGAGACCTTCTCACCCGTAGCGATGCTTAAGTCTGTCCGAATCATGTTAGCAATTGCCGCATTTTATGATTATGAAATTTGGCAGATGGATGTCAAAACTGCATTCCTGAATGGATTTCTGGAAGAAGAGTTGTATATGATGCAACCAGAAGGTTTTGTCGATCCAAAGGGAGCTAACAAAGTGTGCAAGCTCCAGCGATCCATTTATGGACCGGTGCAAGCCTCTCGGAGTTGGAATAAACACTTTGATAGTGTGATCAAATCATTTGGTTTTATACAGACTTTTGGAGAAGCCTGTATTTACAAGAAAGTGAGTGGGAGCTCTATAGCATTTCTGATATTATACGTAGATGACATATTACTAATTGGGAATTATATAGAATTTCTGGATAGCATAAAGGGATACTTGAATAAGAGTTTTTCAATGAAAGACCTCGGTGAAGCTGCTTACATATTAGGCATTAAGATCTATAGAGATAGATCAAGACGCTTAATTGGACTTTCACAAAGCACATACCTTGACAAAGTTTTGAAAAAGTTCAAAATGGATCAAGCAAAGAAAGGGTTCTTGCCTGTGTTACAAGGTGTGAAGTTGAGTAAGACTCAATGCCCGACCACTGCAGAAGATAGAGAGAATATGAAAGATGTACCCTATGCTTCAGCCATAGGCTCTATCATGTATGCAATGCTGTGTACCAGACCTGATGTGTGCCTTGCTATAAGTCTAGCAGGGAGGTACCAAAGTAATCCAGGAGTGGATCACTGGACAGCGGTCAAGAACATCCTGAAATACCTGAAAAGGACGAAGGATATGTTTCTCATATATGGAGGTGACAAAGAGCTCATCGTAAAAGGTTACGTTGATGCAAGCTTTGACACTGATCCGGACGATTCTAAATCGCAAACCGGATACGTGTTTACATTAAACGGTGGAGCTGTCAGTTGGTGCAGTTCTAAACAAAGCATTGTAGCGTGATCTACATGTGAAGCGGAGTACATAGCTGCTTCGGAAGCAGCAAATGAAGGAGTCTGGATGAAGGAGTTCATATCCGATCTAGGTGTCATACCTAGTGCATCGGGCCCAATGAAGATCTTTTGTGACAATACTGGTGCAATTGCCTTGGCAAAGGAATCCAGATTTCACAAGAGAACCAAGCACATCAAGAGACGCTTCAATTCCATCCGGGATCTAGTCCAGGTGGGAGATATAGAGATTTGCAAGATACATACGGATATGAATGTAGCAGACCCGTTGACTAAGCCTCTTCCACGAGCAAAACATGATCAGCACCAAGGCTCCATGGGTGTTAGAATCATTACTGTGTAATCTAGATTATTGACTCTAGTGCAAGTGGGAGACTGAAGGAAATATGCCCTAGAGGCAATAATAAAGTTATTATTTATTTCCTTATATCATGATAAATGTTTATTATTCATGCTAGAATTGTATTAACCGGAAACATAATACATGTGTGAATACATAGACAAACAAAGTGTCACTAGTATGCCTCTACTTGACTAGCTCGTTAATCAAAGATGGTTATGTTTCCTAACCATGAACAATGAGTTGTTATTTGATTAACGGGATCACATCATTAAGTGAATGATCTGATTGACATGACCCATTCCATTAGCTTAGCACCCGATCATTTAGTATGTTGCTATTGCTTTCTTCATGACTTATACATGTTCCTATGACTATGAGATTATGCAACTCCCGTTTGCCGGAGGAACACTTTGTGTGCTACCAAACGTCACAACGTAACTGGGTGATTATAAAGGAGCTCTACAGGTGTCTCCAAAGGTACATGTTGGGTTGGTGTATTTCGAGATTAGGATTTGTCACTCCGATTTGTTGGAGAGGTATCTGTGGGCCCTCTCGGTAATGCACATCACTTAAGCCTTGCAAGCATTGCGACTAATGAGTTAGTTGCGGGATGATGTATTACAGAACGAGTAAAGAGACTTGCCGGTAACGAGATTGAACTAGGTATTGGAATACCGACGATCGAATCTCGGGCAAGTAACATACCGATGACAAAGGGAACAACGTATGTTGTTATGCGGTCTGACCGATAAAGATCTTCTTACAATATGTAGGAGCCAATATGGGCATCCAGGTCCCGCTGTTGGTTATTGACCGGAGACATGTCTCGGTCATGTCTACATTGTTCTCGAACCCGTAGGGTCCGCACGCTTAAGGTTACGATGACAGTTATATTATGAGTTTATGCATTTTGATGTACCGAAGTTTGTTCGGAGTCCCGGATGTGATGACGGACATGACAAGGAGTCTCGAAATGGTCGAGACATAAAGATTGATATATTGGAAGCCTATGTTTGGATATCGGAAGTGTTCTAGGTGAAATCGGGATTTTACCGGAGTACCGGGAGGTTACCGGAACCCCCCGGGAGGTACATGGGCCTTAATGGGCCTTAGTGGAAGAAGAGGAGAGGCGGCCAGGGCTGGGCCGCGCGCCCCTCCCCCCCTAGTCCGAATAGGACAAGGAGAGAGGGGGCCGGCGCCCCCTTCCTTCTCTCTCTCTCTCTCTCTCTCTCTCTCTCTCTTTTCCCACCTCGCGAGTCCTATTCCAACTAGGATTGGGGGAGAAGTCCTACTCCCGGAGGGAGTAGGACTCCTCCTGGCGCGCTCTATGTCGCCGGCCGGCCTCCCCTCTTGGTCCTTTATATACGGAGGCAGGGGCACCCCAGAGAGACACAAGTTGATCCACGTGATCTTATTCTTAGCCGTATGCAGCGCCCCCAGCCACCATAGTCCTCGATAATATTGTAGCGGTGCTTAGGCGAAGCCCTGCGATAGTAATACATCAAGATCGTCACCACGCCATCGTGCTGACGGAACTCTTCCCCGACACTTTGCTGGATCGAAGTCCGGGGATCGTCATCGAGCTGAACGTGTGCTAAAACTCGGAGGTGCCGTAGTTTCGGTGCTTGATCGGTCGGGCCGTGAAGATGTACGACTACATCAACCAAACGCTTCCGTTGTCGATCTACAAGGTATGTAGATCACACTCTCCCCTTGTTGCTATGCATCATCATGATCTTGCGTGTGCGTAGGAAATTTTTTGAAATTACTACGTTCCCCAACAAAAGCAAAACATGCAAGATCGATCTACGGATCATGAGGGCGCGCCACTATGCGAGACGATAAACGTCATGCCGGATACAGTAAAAGTAAATACGACCGGGCCGAACACAGCGGGCAAGACTCATTGGAGCTGCATCACGATATAGCCCAGTACAGAGGCGCCGCACACCCCTTATGCTTCACAGACGAAGCAATGGATCATCAAATCCCAGAGGGTTTCAAACCCGTAAATATAGGATCATACGACGGCACAACAGATCCTGCGGTATGGATTGAGGATTTCCTCCTGGATATCCACATGGCCCGCGGTGATGATCTACACGCCATTAAATACCTCCCACTCAAACTCAAAGGACCAGCTCGGCATTGGCTCAATAGCTTTCCAGCATAGCCCATTGGCTGTTGGGAGGATCTGGAAGCCGCATTCCTCGACAACTTTCTAGGCACTTATGTGCGACCACCAGCTGCTGATGACTTGAGCCACATAATTCAGCAGCCAGAGGAATCGGCCAGGCAATTCTGGACACGGTTCCTAACAAAGAAAAATCAAATCGTCGACTGTCCGGATGCAGAGGCTCTAGCAGCTTTCAAGCACAACATCCACGATGAGTGGCTAGCCCGACACCTTGGTCAGGAAAAGCCGAAATCTATGGCAGCCCTCACAACACTCATGACCCGCCTTTGTGTGGGAGAAGACAGCTGGCTGGCTCACAGTAACAACATATCAAAGAACCATGGTACTTTGGATACCAAGGATGGCAGTAGCAGGTCACATCGCAACAAACATAAGCACCGCATTAATAGCGACAATACCGAGGATACGGCAGTCAATGCCGGATTCAAAGGCTCTAAACCCGGTCAGCGGAAAAAGCCATTCAAAAGAAGCACTCCGGGCCTGTCCAGTTTGGACCGTATACTCGATCGCTCGTGTCAAATACACAGCACCCCCGACAAGCCAGCCAACCACACCAATAGGGATTGTTGGGTGTTCAAGCATGCCGACAAGTTAATTGCCGAAAACAAAGATAAGGGGCCACATAGCAATGACGAGGAGGAGCCCCGGCAGCAAAATACCGGAGGACAGAAGAGGTTCCCCCCACAAGTGCGGACGGTGAACATGATATACGCAACCCACATCCCCAAGAGGGAGCGGAAGCGTGTGCTCAGGGACGTATATGCATTGGAGCCAGTCGCCCCAAAGTTCAACCCATGGTCCTCTTGTACGATCACCTTCGATCGCAGGGACCACCCCACTAGTATCCGTCATGGCGGATTCGCCGCACTGGTCGTAGACCCAATTATTGACAGATTTCACCTCACTCGAGTCCTTATGTATGGCGGCAGCAGCCTGAACTTGCTTTACCAGGACACGGTGCGCAAAATGGGTATAGACCCCTCAAGGATCAAACCCACAAAAATGACCTTTAAAGGCGTCATACCAGGTGTAGAGGCCCATTGCACAGGCTCAGTCACACTGGAAGTGGTCTTCGTATCCCCGGATAACTTCCGAAGCGAAGGGTTAATCTTCGATATAGTCCCATTCCGCAGTGGTTATCATGCACTGCTCGGGCGAACCGCATTCGCGAGATTCAATGCGGTATCGCATTATGCATACCTCAAGCTCAAGATGCCAGGACCTCAGGGGGTCATTACAGTTAATGGAAACACAGAGCGCTCTCTCCGAACGGAGGAGCATACTACGGCCCTCGGAGCGAAAGCGCAAAGCAGCCTCTTAAGGCAACCCACTAGTTCGGCGTTTAAGGACCCGAACACCTTCAAGCGCGCCCGGAGTAATCAGCAAAAGGACCACCTGACACGTTCCGAGCTCGCATAGCAATGTGGCCCCCACCCCGGCCCAAGCCAAACGGCGAAACTCGTGCCATGCGTACATAATTACGCATTAAAAATACCATGGGCACATGTAGGGTGGGGGCATGATTACGGCACGCCCCAAGACGCGGCTTAAACCGCACTAGGGGCTTCCTGCTTTGTTATTTTTCTCTTTTAGGACTTCAATCTCTAGAAATCCTGTCCGGCAGCGTGATTGCTGAACACATGATGCAGCATCCAAGGAGGCAGAAAGCCACGTCACACCACGGAACTCCCAGGTGGATTACGATAACGAGTGAAATATTTTCTTTACTACTATTCCTCAGCTTGCCCTTGGAGGGGACATAGTCCTACTTTTTGCTTATCGCACTACCTGTATCATTCTGCTCTAATGCACATTTTTTAATAAACAATGCATTGTACTAAGACTATTATTGCATTCTTCTTTTATATATATATATATATATATATATATATATATATATATATATTCATTCATGACATCCAGCACCCGTACACTCTGGTACGGCCAATACGCTAGGGGCTTAAGCATACCCCACAATACGGCGTGAGAAGTCTGGACACTTTCAACAGTGTGGCACCCCGAACTTATAGCATTATATGCATCAGCTCCGAATCATGTCTTGGGTCAATAGTTGGGTTTGCCCGGCTCCCATGTTTTGGTACCTTACGTTCCGCTATATCGGCTAAGGTAGCACTGGGAGAACTACTGTGATTGTGCCCCGATTCTGCTGGGCTATGCACCTCAGTAGAGAAAGCTAAAACTGACTGTCATGATAAGGCGAGAGACTGGTCGCTGTTCGAGAGGTTTTCGAGTCCTTAAAGACTTATGCCGCTTAGAGCGAGGAGTCGGCCCTGTCCGGCTTAAGGCGTGTATCACGCCCCAGATTCGTCTTCCGAATACTAGGGGCTTCGCCGAAATTTAAAATTATAGAATTCTATGGCTAACTGAGAGTGATAACGCATTATAGTCTGATTGCCTTGTTTGTTGTGCTGAGCACCTCCCTCGAAGGACCCAACAATGGGAACAAGAGTGCTCAGGTTTATCCCGAACACCCCAGCACTCGTGGCGTGGGGGCAGAAGCTGACGACTAGCCATCTCTCAGATTTGATAAATAGCCGAACAGAAGGTAATATTTTAAATTCAAACAAGCGTGCATAGCGCATATGAACAAGTTTTCATAAATACAGGATTACACGAGCGAATTTACTCGAATATTATATCTTTCATACACTCATCCGCTACGAGACGAGCACCCTTCAGGACACCCTCATAGTACATCTCGGGGTGGCGATGCTCCTTGCCCTCCGGTGGCCCTTCCTTAATCAGCTTCACAGTGTCCAGCTTGGCCCATTGCACCTTCACACAGGCGAAAGCTCGGCGTGCACCTTCGATGCAGACAGACCGCTTGATGACTTCCAGCCGTGGGCAGGCATCCACAAGCCGCCTCACCAGGACGAACTAGCTATTGGGAAGGGCGTCGCCAGGCCATATCCGAACTATAAAGCCCTTCATGGCCTGTTCGGCCGCCTTGTGCAGCTCGACCAGCTGCTTCAGCTGGTCGCTCAGAGGCATCGGGTGTTCGGTCCCAATATACTGAGACCAGAACAGCTTCTCCGTTGAGCTTCCCTCCTCGGCCTGGTAAAACTATGCGGCATCCGACACGCTGCGGGGCAAATCTGCGAATGCTCCTGGAGAGCTCCGGATTCGGGTAAGTAACAGGCAATTTACTTTCACATGCTTGCTTTGCATATAGAATGCCTTAACCGCCGCTATCTTCTTCATCGCATCAATCTCCTGGAGGGCCTTTTGGGCTTCGGCCTTGGCATTCTTTGCGCTCTCGAGGGCCGCGGCAAGCTCGGACTCTCGCGTCTTCAAGTCAAGCTCCAACGCCTCGTCTTTGTCACGAGAACGTGGAGCTCTTGCTGCACCTCGCCCACCCGAGCCTCCTGCCTCTCCTGCTCGGTGCGCTCCTTGGCCGCTTTGTTTTCGGCCTCGGGTAGCGCTTGCTTCAGGGTCGCCACCTCGGTCGTGGCCCCTGGCAAATTTACGATAATCCTGTCATTTTGCAATCGTGTCTTCTTTTATACATACCTATCTATCGACAGGGTATTACTTACCCTTGTTCTCCTCAAGCTGCCTCTTGGCAAGGCCGAGCTCTTTCTTGGACCCCTCGAGGTCCTGCTTCAATGCAGCAACCTCCGCAGTCTGTGCAGCAGAGGCCAGCAGCGAAGCCTGCATACGCATATAGACATACTTATGTTAGACTCCTGCGATATTGTTTGATCCTCTATTCGGCTTTTCTTTTTGAACACCGAACAGAGCATCAGGGGCTAATGTCTATGCGGTAATACTTTTCCTATATTTCAAACACTTACCTCAAAGCCTGTTAGAAGGCTGGCACAGGCTTCAGTCAATCCGCTCTTGGCGGACTGAACCTTCTGGACCACCGCACTCATAATAGTGTGGTGCTCTTTGTCGATGGAAGCGCTGCGAAGCGCTCCCAACAGATTGTCCAGTGCCTCTGGTTGGACAGAGGTCACCGGCATAGGCGTCTTGCGCCTTTTGGAGGGAGGCCGCATGCCTGAGTCCGGAACCATTGGAGGTTCCGGGACGGTGTTCGGCTGAGGGCCGAACTCGGAGCCCTCGGGGGCTTTGCTCCCTCTGCTCCTAGAGTCCGGAAAGTCGCTTTGAGGCGCCTCTGGGACTGTCTCCCCTCGACCCAGTTCCTCTTGAGACAACACCTCGGCGTTGTCCGTAGGGCAAGGGGAGGTGGCGGTCGGAAGTGGATCGCTATCAATATCCGACAAGCCCAGGGAGCGTCCAACGAGGATACGTCGATACAGGTTCGGTGTGGTC
Organism: Triticum aestivum; assembly: GCF_018294505.1. NCBI lineage: Eukaryota > Viridiplantae > Streptophyta > Magnoliopsida > Poales > Poaceae > Triticum > Triticum aestivum. The sequence continues at coordinate 404,839,727 of NC_057800.1, read as the reverse complement.
TGCACAATCATAATTCGGTGTTAGGAGAAGCAGTGCGACAAAGGAATGCTATGAGTTACTCTGGTATCCGGATACTTACGATTTTGCCAGGGGCTTGGCCCTAAGCAGCCACTTGTCTTCGCCTTCGGCGGCGGTGGTGGAGTAGTCTGGAAGGAGAGTCCTTCCCTTCTTGGACCCTTCGCCCCCCAGTAGGGGCGGCCTTCCTTTTCTTGTCTCCCCCGACTGGAGGGGGAACATCTTCATCCTCCTCCTCATCTTCGGGGGAGGAGTGCATCGCGGAGTTATCAGACGATGAGTCCAATAACACCTGGCGCCGGGAGCTCTTTCGGGTTCCCTTGGCCTTCTTGGTCCTCTCCGGCACCTTGTAAGGAGACGGAGTTAGCATCTCCGTCAGGAGAGTGTCCGCAGTGTCTTCAGGCAGAGGGGCCGGACAGTTAATCTGCCCCGACGTCTCCACCCATTCCTGTCAAAGGCATGGAGATCAGACCCTGCACATGGTTAAGCTAGGGGAAATAAATATCCTACCGGATGTATAGAACTCACCGAATGCGCTCGGCGCTTCGCGCTTAGCCCGCGGTCCTCGGTGAGAGAGGGAGGGACCTCTACGCCCTTGAACAGCACCTTCCAGACGTCCTTGTGCGTCATGTCGAAGAGCTAGCTCGGAGTCTGGTGCTGGGCCGGGTCGAACTCCCACAAGTTGAAGTCCCGTTGTTGGCACGGGAGGATCCGGCGGATGAGCATGACCTGGACTATGTTGACAAGCTTGAGCTTCTTGCTTGCCATACTCCGGATACACTTCTGGAGTCCATCCAGCTCCACTGATGAATCCCACGACAAGCCCTTCTCTTTCCAGGAAGTGATCCGTGTAGGGAACCCGAATCGAAACTCGGGGGCCGCCGCCCATTTGGTGTCGCGCGGCTCGGTGATGTAGAAGCAGGCCGATTGCCACCCCTTTATGGTCTCCACGAAGGAGCCCTCAAGCCAAGTGACATTGGGCATCTTGCCCACCATGGCTCTGCCGCATTCTGCTTTGTTGGCTTCCCACCACCTTCGGCTTTATGTTAAAGGTCTTCAGCCACAGGCCGAAGTGGGGCCGGACGCGGAGGAAAGCCTCACAGACAATGATGAACGCCGAAACATTGAGGATGAAGTTCGGGGCCAGATCATGAAAGTCCAGCCCGTAGTAGAACATGATACCATGGATGAATGGATGAAGGGGAAACCCCAGTCCATGGAGGAAGTGGTGGAGGAAAACTACCCTCTCATGAGGTTCCGGGGTAGGAACGATCTGCCCCGCAGCGGGTAGCCGATGCGCGATATTCGCGGCTAAGTATCCGGGGCCGCGCAGCTTTTTGATGTGCCCCTCCGTAACGGAGGAAGCCATCCATTTGCCCCCCGCTCCAGACATGTTTGGAGAAGGTTGAGGGGAAGGATGTGGACTTGGGCATTGGAGCTCGAGTGTGCAAGAACGGATAGGCAAGGAGGAAGAAGGCGTGGGTAGAAAAAGGTTAAACCTTATCCCTTTATAAGGGCGGCCGTAGCCATGCGCCCCCATAGCCTGGTAAAACTCGCTTGTCCCCCAAGCGCCATAATCGATGGCGCGGTTGGGTTACCCACGCCCGTATTGATGAGAATCCCATAATAAGGGGAACATGATCTCTGCTTTGACAAGACGTGTCAAGAAACTGCCTCACGTTGTGTGCGGGGCTAGTTAAAGGAAACGGATCGAATAATTACCGGGCCGTGACTTAATGTCATGTTGCCAAAACGTGTCAGCAGATTAGATTTGTGGAAATATTATTCTCTCTACGGTGGTATGTGGAACTTATTTTGCAGGGTCGGACACTATCCTTGTATTCAAATTCTTCCGTGATGTATTTGGAGGAGGAACCCGCCTTGCAATGCCGAAGACAATACTGCGCGCCGGACTCATCGTCATTGAAGCCTGGTTCAGGGGCTACCGAGGGAGTCCTGGATTAGGGGGTCTACGGACAGCCGGACTATATCCTTTTGCCGGACTGTTGGACTATGAAGATACAAGATTGAAGACTTCGTCTCGTGTCCGGATGGGACTCTACTTGGCGTGGAAGGCAAGCTAGGTAGTACGGATATGGATATCTCCTCCTTAGTAACCGACCTTGTGTAACCCTAACCCTCTCCGGTGTCTATATAAACCGGAGGGTTTTAGTCCGTAGGACAATAACATACAATCATACCATAGGCTAGCTTCTAGGGTTTAGCCTCTCCGATCTCGTGGTAGATCAACTCTTGTAATACCCATATCATCAAGAATAAATCAAGCATGACGTAGGGTTTTACATCCATCAAGAGGGCCTGAACCTGGGTAAAACATCGTGTCCCCTGCCTCCTGTTACCATCCGCCTTAGACGCACAGTTCGGGACCCCCTACCCGATATCCGCCGGTTTTGACACCGACAATAACATTAGTGGTTTTTGTAGTGATTGTAACAGTGGCAACGGAAAAGTAACTAAGCAAAGATCAATATGTGAAAAGCTCGTAGGCAATGGATCAGTGATGGATAATTATGTCGCATGTGATTCCTCATGCAACAGTTATAACATAGGGTGACACAGAACTATCTCCAGTTCATCAATGTGATGTAGGCATGTATTCCGAATATGGTCATATGTGCTGATAGAAAAGAACTTGCATGACATCTTTTGTCCTACCCTCCTGTGGCAGCGGGGTCCTATTGGAAACTAAGGGATATTAAGGCCTCCTTTTAATAGAGTACCGGAACAAAGCATTAACACTTAGTGAATACATGCACTCGTCAAACTATGGTCATCACCGGGAGTAGTCCCGGTTATTGTCACTTCGGGGTTACCGGATCATAACACATAGTAGATGACTATTGACTTGCAAAATAGGATCAAGAACTCACATATATTCATGAAAACATAATAGGTTCAGATCTGAAATGATGGCACTCGGGCCCTAGTGACAAGCATTAAGCATAGCAAAGTCATAGCAACATCAATCTTAGAATATAATGGATACTAGGGATCAAACCCTAACAAAACTAACTTGATTACATGATAAATCTCATCCAACCCATCACTGTCCAGCAAGCCTACGATGGAATTACTCACACATGATGGTGATCATCATGAAATTGGTGATGGAGGAAGGTTGATGATGATGATGGCGACAGATTCCCCTCTCCGGAGCCCCGAACGGACTCCAGATCATCCCTCCCGAGAGAGATTAGGGCTTGGCTGCAGCTCCGTATTGTAAAATGTGATGAATCCTTCTCTTTGATTTTTTTCTCCCGAACGTGAATATATAGAGTTGGAGTTGACATCGGTGGAGCCTCAGGGGGCCCACGAGGCAGGGGGGCGCGCCCTGCACCCTCGTGGACAGGTTGTGGCCCCCTGGTGTTGATTCTTTCGCCAGTATTTTTTATTAATTGCAAAATGTGTCTCCGTTGATTTTCAGGTCATTCCAAGAACTTTTATTTCTGGACAAAAATAACACCATGGTAATTCTGCTGAAAACAACGTCAGTCCAGGTTAGTTCCATTCAAATCATGCAAGTTAGAGTCCAAAACAAGGTCAAAAGTGTTTGGAAAAGTAGATACGTTAGAGACATACCACGGCGTTGACCAAAAACGCGCGGGAGGGGGGACAGGTTTTGGTGGGCCAGGGCGGTCAGAAATGGGCTTGGAATCGGTTCGGACTCCCGCAAATCTCCCCCACTTTTGTCTCCGGTTTGCGGGAGAAATCGCGTCTGGATTGCGCCATGGACCGATACAGGCCCGCGTTGGATGGCTTCCACAGTCCGGATAGCACGGTCCGGACCATTGCGAGAGGTTTACAGGTCGGCGTTGGGGATGCCCTGAGCATGTATAACCGAACCCCATGCCCATCCCAAACGTTCAGACAGACTGCCCGGTCATTACCCAGATGCAAAAACGTTAGCCAACTGGCCTCCTCATATCAGGCTCAAATGTCTAGACTGACAAACACTTCCCATATCCGACCCAAATCTGCGGTGGATGTGGGAAGGCCCGGACGCGCCCTGGCATGCCCGTCACATTGTACCGATGGATAGGGCTCACGCGGGCATTTAGAGAGACCGATGGTTTGACGGATGCCTCCTCCGCTATGCGCCATGTGGCGCCGCTCCGGCGTGCCGCCCGAGGGAGGAGGAGCAAGCGAGGGAGGAGGAGGGGGATCAGCCGCCGAAGTGGAGCCCATGGAGGTGGAGGCGACGGGGTCGGGGGAGGAATCTCGGTGAGGCCGACCCGTGTAAAAGATTCAAACATTAGGAATCTCAGTGAGACCAAACGGATCCACTCGGACGGACCGCTTCGCGATGACCTAAGCAAAACCTTGTTTCGGTAATTTCGATCAAAACATCTTGGCCGAAATAGAATTGATGGGTTACAAAAACTTGCTCATTGCACTTTGGTGTGGCCAAATGTCATCGTAGTTCTACCAAGTTTCTAGGGTTTGGCTATGGTTTTGTCTAGGTTGAACTCGGTGGGTCCGTGAGTAGGTGTATCGGTAGGACCGAGTTTGATATTTAGGATTATGACAGAATGGAATGTGGGAAAGTGACCGAGGGTTTGGGAGCAATATCTTCAAGCACTTTGAGAAACTAAGTCATGATCAAAACCTCATCCCCTTTTAATAGTATTGTCTTTCCTATGGACTCAACATGATCTTGGATCACTTAACAAAAAATAAAGAGTCTTGGAGCTTTTGCCAATATGTTTCCATAACCTTTTGAGGGGTCCACCACTACAAAAAAAGACACATCCGTGACATTATGGCCTGAACGAAAACTTTTTCTGTCATGGTTATGACACCTCTATGACGATAATTGTGAAAAAAACATGTATCATCATAGATGTGGTGGGCTCCTACTTCTATGACAAAAAATATGATAGAAAATGGGATTTTCATCCTGGGCAGGCCGGAGACGCACCCGCATGACATTCTTTGGTCCGTCCATGTTGTAAAAAAATCATGGTAGAAGTGAGGGCGAGGAAAATTTCAGGGAGTTCCCGATTATGGTGGGTGGTCAGGGCTGAGTGATGTAGCGTGGTTCACGCGTTTCTCTCGTACATGCGTGTGTGCGAGGCATTCGCTACTGAATCTAGCTACTTACTGAAGCCGATCGATCCCTTGGCTGCTAACTGAACCCGAGCAATTCCTTCGCCGCTAACTGAACCCAATCGATTCCTTCAGTGCCGCTGCTAACTAAACCTGAGCAATCAATCATTGTTGCTGCTTACTGAAGCGGATCAAGCCCCAGTGCGAGACTTAGCTAGCTAGCCGGTTGGGTTGCCTCTGGATGAACAGTGCCCACTGCTACCACACGCGTGATATGTAGAACGAGTCGAGACGTACGTGTGGTGAGTCCAGCCGGTTTGTTGGCTATGGATGAATAGTTCCCGATGGGGGGTTGGATGAAAAGGAGCCCGTGTTAGTAGGAGGTTGCCGCTGGATGAACAAGACCCTGAGGAAGCCGTGCCGCGGTACACCAAACCCAGCTGGTTGGGGTGGATGAATAGGACCCCATGGAGACTGGATGAACTGCAACCAGTGAAGGATGGATGAAGTCCACGGTGGATGAACAGTAACCCTTGGAGGCTGTAACGAGGCAGTAGACGGCGGATGAACAGTAGCCCGTGGAGTCCCATTTTGCGGTACACTACACCCCCGATGAACAGGACACTGTTTTGACCATAGGCGGATGGAGAGAAGTCTGTTTCCTTCATTTTGCGATACGCCACACCCCTCCCGATGAACATGACCCCATTTTGACCGTAGGTGGTTGGAGAGAAGTCGGTTTCCTCCGTTTTACGGTACGCCGGACCCCTCTCGATGAACAGGATCCCGTTTTGACCGTAGGAGGTCGAATAGAAGGCCGTTTCCCCCGTTCTATGCTATGCCAGACCCCATTTTGACTGTTCCATCCAAGTTGGTTGGCTCCTATTAAATAGGACGCATCCTGACCTAGTCGGTTCTCTCCAGATGAACACAACACCGTTTCTCCATTCTGACCCAGCTGGTTGGCTACCGATGAACAATACGTCGTCACTGTACGCATTTGAGACCACGCCTGTATGTACGTATCTGGCCGTCTTTTTTGCAGCATGGTTGTATGTATGTCTACACGATTTAGACGGGACTGCCTGAACTGCTACCGCTCCTTACTCGGCCATGGTTCATCGTGGCAGACATACCGATCGACCGGTATGTACGTACATGTTTGCGACCTGACACACAATGCTACATACGCTTCGACCAGGTAGGTCCCAGCTGTCAGGGAGGATAAGGATGCACTTCCTTGCATGAGAAGATATAGCTGGTGGGTCCCAGCTATCACTAGAAGGAATCATTTTTTCATGTAATAAGGAGGCACTTCCTTATGTGCGAAGATGTAGTTGGTGAGTCAAGCTGTCAGCCTCACGACATACAATCCTCTTCAATGGTTGTCTCTTTTTGACCATGTTAACCACGCCGCGCAGACAACACCAACGCGGTGGACGATGGTGAGGCCTAGGAAGGGAATGACCCGAAGCCGGGGAAGACACAACAGTGGTTTCCCACGTGGAAGGGAGTACGAAGGTTGACTGGTTCGGCTGCGGTGTGAGGCTATCGTCGCCGAAAAATAACAGGGGTGTGCGTGAATAAAGGGAAAGCCTGACCAACGGTGGGAGTAGGATGGGGTGGTGAGGCCTATGATGCAGCACAGCCGGCCACGAGAGGCAAGAGTAGGCGGTATGGCTGGCGTTTTTTTGGATGGCTGGAGCAAGAAGATCAGAGTTTTAAGAAGCAACACAACGGTTGGATTAACATCCAACGGTCTCTGCTCCTAGAACCATTAGTTGACTAAGTTGACAAAGCCCTGCATACATGATGCGGCTTGAACTACGTCGGTATTTCCCCAATGAGGAAGGGATGATGCAGCACAGCTACGGTAGGTATTTCCCTTAGTGATGACACCAAGGTTATCGAACCAGTAGGAGAACCACGCAACACTACGTGAACGACACTTGCACACAAATAAAAAATACTTGCAACTCGACATATTAAAGGTATTGTCAATCCCTTTCGGGTAACGGCGCCAGAAATTGGCAAGTAGACGGGAGAAAAATTGTGATAGATTGATAAATGCAAATAAAAGCAAATAAAATTCAGCGAGGTATTTTTGGGTTTTTGGATTAATAGATCTGAAAATAAAAGCAAATCAAAATAGACCGCGAAGGCAAATATAATAAATAAGAGACCGGGGGCCGTAAGTTTCGCTAGTGGCTTGACTCGTGAAAAATAGCAAACGGTGGGTAAACAAATTACTGTTGCGCAACTGATAGAATTTCAAATAATCATGATGATATCCAGGCAATGATCATTATATAGGCATCATGTGCAATATTAGTAGACCGACTCCTGCCTGCATCTATTACTATTACTCCACACATCAACCGCTATCCAACATACATCTAGTGTATTAAGTTCATGGAGAAACGGAGTAATGCAATAAGAACGATGACATGATGTAGACAAGATCTATTTATGTAGAAATAGACCCCGTCTTGTTATCATTAATAGCAATGATACATATGTGTCGGTTCCCGTTCTGTCACTGGGATCAGGCACCATAAGATCGAACCCATCACAAAGCACCTCTTCCCATTGCAAGATAAATAGATCAAGTTGGCCAAACAAAACCCAAATATCGGAGAAGAAATACGAGGCTATAAGCAATCATGCATATAAGAGATCAAAAGACTCAAAGAACATTCATGGATAAAAACATAGATCTAATCATAAACTCAAAGTTCATCGAATCCCAACAAACACACCGCAAAAAGAGTTGCATCATATGGATCTCCAAGAGACCATTGTATTGATAATCAAACAAGAGAGAGGAAGCCATCTAGCTACTAACTACGGACCCGAAGGTCTACAAAAGACTACTCATGCATCATCGGAGAGGCACCAATGAGGATGATACACCCCTCCGTGATGGTGTCTAGGTTGGATCTGGTGTTTCTGGAACTTGCGGTGGCTGGAATTGATTTTCGTCGACTCCCCTAGGGTTTTTGGAATATTGGGGTATTTATATAGCAAAGAGGTGGTGCGGGAGGCCACCGAGGTGGGCACAACCCACCTAGGCGCGTCGGGGGCCCAGGTGCGCCCTTGTGGGTTGTGCCCCCCTTGGGGCACCCCGCAGGTGCTTCTCCGGCCCATTGGGTGTCTTTTGGTCCATAAAAAATCCATAAAAAGTTTCACTGCATTTGGAGTCCGTTTGGTATTGATTTCCTGCGATGTAAAAAACAAGCAAAAAATAGCAACTGGCACTTGGCACTATGTCAATAGGTTAGTACCAAAAAATGATATAAAATGATTATAAAACACCCAAGAATGATAATATAACAGAATGGAACAATCAATAATTATAGATACGTTGGAGACGTATCAACATCTCCAAGCTTAATTCATGCTCGCTCTCGAGTAGGTAAATGATAAAAACAGAATTTTTGATGTGGAATGCTGCCTAACATGTTCATCACATATTCTTTCTTTTATAGCATGGACATTTGGACTTTTATATGGTTCAAAGCAATAGTCTAGTTTTGACATGAAGACTTTAATACTCAAGCATATCAACAAGCAACCATGTCTTTCAAAATATCAGTGCGAAAGCCAATTGTCCCTAGCCCATTATTCTCAATCATTCATCCATTCATGAAACAAACTCGCATATTAGCTACACCCAATGCTCAAGTACGATCATAGTGCCCCTTAGTTGGTGCTTTATAAGAGAAGATGGAGACTCAAGTAAAAATAAAAATTGCATAAAGTAAAAGAAAGGCCCTTCATAGAGGGAAGTAGGGATTTGTAGAGGTGATAGAGCTCAAAGCGAAAAAGATAGAGATAAAACATTTTGGGAGGCATGCTTTTCTTGTCAACGAAAATGATCGAGTAGTTCCCAATACTTTCTATGCTAGATATATCATAGGCGATTCCCAAACAGAAAATAAAGTTTATTCCTTTTTCCACCATACTTTCACTTTCCATGGCTAACCGTATCCACAGGTGCCCTCCATACCAACACTTTCCAAGGAATTTATTATTTGAAAACATGAAGTAAATTCATTTTTCATTTCGGGACTGGGCATCCCTAATACCTTTGCCATACTCTCGTGCAATGACAAGTGAATAAACACTCATCGTGAGAATAACACGTCTAGCATGGAAATATATCAGCCACCCCCTACCATTTCATGAGCGGTACGAGCACACAAAAGAGAAGTTTATTTTGAAAATCAGAGATGGCACATACAAATTTTCTTAGAATGGCAAAAGAATACCGCATATAGGTAGGTAGAGTGGACTCATGTGGCAAAACTGGTTTAAAGGATTTTGGATGCACAAGTAGTGAACATACTTAGTGCAAAATGAAGGTTAGCAAAAGATTGAGAAGCGACCAACCAAGAAACAAAAAATCTCATAAGCGAGCATTAATCATAACTAACACCGAATAATGCACCACAAGTAGGATGCAATTTCATTGCATAACTAGTGACTTTCGTGCTTGCATAGGGAATCACAAACCTTAACACCAATATTCTTAGCAAAGCATTATTACCCATCAACATGACTCACATATTATATCGACATATCTCAGAACTATTACAAGAAATCAAGTTTATTTTGTCAAATGATCTTCATGAAAGTTTTTATTATATCCTCCTTGGATATCTATCACTTTGGGACTAGTTTCATATGTTGCTTTTGATAGCTCAAACAAATCTATGTGAAGAACATGAGCATGGACATTTTCTTCTCTCAAATTAATATAAGTGAAGCAAGAGAGAATTACTTAAATATAAGTGAATCATGAGAGCATTTCTTCAAAAATACTAAAGCACACCATGCTCAAAAAGATATAAGTGAAGCACTAGAGCAATTCCATAGCTCATAAAGATTTAAGTGAAGCATAGAGAGCAATTCTAAAAAGTCATGGCATAATTTTGGCTCACTCAAAAAGGTGTGTCCAGCAAGGATTCATGACTAATAACACAAGGCAAAACAAGCAAAGACTCATATCATACAAGACGCTCCTAGCAAAACTCATAATATGTAACGAATAAAAACATAGTTTTCAAGTAAAATACCGATGGTTGTTAGAAGAGAGAGGGGATGCCACTCGGGAGCATCCCCAAGCTTAGTTGCTTGATACTTCTTGAATATTATCTTGGGGTGCCATGGGCATCCCCAAGCTTAGCATTTTGCTAATCCTTATTCCTTCATCCATCGTTAAGTCACCCAAAACTTGAAAACTCCAATCACACAAAACTTAAAAAAACCTTTGTGAGATCCGTTAGTATAAGAAAGCAAATCACTACTATAAGTACTGTTGCAAACCCATTCACTATAGCAAAAAATCTTCAAAGAAAATCATAGAATCATCAAAACAAGCACACAACACAAAGAAAACAGAATCTGTCAAAAACAGAACAATCTGTAGCAATCTGGAGATTTCGAATACTTCTATAATTCCAAAAATTCTGAAAAATTAGGATAACATGAGAAATTTGTATATTAATCTTCTAAAAAAGCAATCAATATTTTATCGCACTTCTGTTAAAAACGAAAATTATTTTCCTGAGTGCAAAAGTTTCTGTTTTTCAGCAAGATCGAATCAACAGTCACCCAACATGATCCTAAAGGCTCTACTTGGCACAAACACTAATTAAAACACAAAAAACACAATCATAACAATAGCATAATTGTTCAAACACTCAAGAACAGAAATAAAAAGACAAAAAATAAATTTTATTCATTGGGTTGCCTCCCAACACACGCTATTGTTTTATGCCCCTAGCTAGGCATAATGCAAATGATCTAAGTATTGTCATCTTTATTTCTAGATCCATATGATGCCCTCATGATTGATTCATCTGGTGGCTTAATTCTAGTTCTAGGGAAGTGTTCCATACCCTTTCTTAGTGGAAATTGAAATTGAATATTTCCTTCTTTCATATCAATCACGGCACCAATAGTACATAAAAACGGTCTACCAAGAATAATTGGACGAGACATATTGCAATCAATATCAAGAATAATAAAATCTATGGGCGCATCATTCCTATTTGCAATAATAAGAACATCACTAATTCTTCCATTGGCTTTTTTAAAGGAAATATGCCCTAGAGGCAATAATAAAGTTGTTATTTATATTTCCTTATATCATGATAAATGTTTATTATTCATGCTAGAATTGTATAACCAGAAACTTGATACATGTGTGGATACATGGACAAAATAATGTGTCCCTAGTAAGCCTCTACTAGACTAGCTCGTTGATCAAAGATGGTTAAGTTTCCTAACCATAGACATGTGTTGTCATTTGATGAACGGGATCACATCATTAGGAGAATGATCTGATGGACAAGACCCATCCGTCAGCTTAGCATGTTGATCGTTCAGTTTTATTGCAATAGCTTTCTTCATGTCATATACATATTCCTTTGACTATGAGATTATGCAACTCCCGGATACCAAAGGAATACCTTGTGTGCTATCAAACATCACAACGTAACTGGGTGATTATAAAAATGCTCTACAGGTATCTCCGAAGGTATTTGTTGGGTTGGCATAGATCGAGATTAGGATTTGTCACTCCAACTATCGGAGAGGTATCTCTAGGCCCTCTCGGTAATGCACATCATGATAAGCCTTACAAGCAATGTGACAAATGAGTTAGTTGCGGGATGATGCATTACGAAACGAGTAAAGAGACTTGCTGGTAACGAGATTGAACTAGGTATGAAGATACCGACGATCAAATCTCGGGCAAGTAACATACCGATGACAAAGGGAATAACGTATGTTGTCATTACGGTTTGACCGATAAAGATCTTCGTAGAATATGTAGGTACCAATATGAGCATCCTGGTTCTGCTATTGGTTATTGACCGGAGAGGTGTCTCGGTCATGTCTATATAGTTCTCGAACCCGTAGGGTCCGCACGCTTAATGTTCGATGATGATTTTGTATTATATGAGTTATGTGATTTGGTGACCGAATGTTGTTCGGAGTCCCGGATGAGATCACGTACATGACGAGGAGTCTTGAAATGGTTGAGAGGTAAAGATTCATATATAGGACGATAGTATTCAGACACCGGAAGTGTTCTGGGGGTACCGGGTACGTATCGGGTCACCGGAAGGGGTTCCGGGCAACCCCGGACAAGCTATATGGGCCTAATGGGCGAAGAGGGGAAACACACCAGCCACTAAGGGGCCGGTGCGCCCCCATATGCGTTGGCCAAATTGGAGAAGGAAAGGGGAAGAAGGAAAGGAAAAAGGGAATAGGATTCCCCCTTGCCCCTCTTCCCTTCCTACTCCGAATAGGAATAGGAATGGTGGGAGGCCGAATTGGGAGGACCCCAAGTAGGATTCCTCCTACTTTGGGCGCCCCCTTGTCTGCTTCTCCTTCCCTCCAACCTATATATATGTGAGGGGCACCGCTAGAATATAACAACAAACATTGTTAGCCGTGTGCGGCGCCCCCCTCCACAATTTACGCCTCCGGTCATATTCATGTATATTGCTTAGGCGAAGCCCTGCGTGGATCACTTCACCATCACCATCACCACATCATCGTGTTGACGGAACTCTCCCTCGACACTTTGCTGGATCAAGATTTTGAGGGACGTCATTGAGATGAACATTTGCAGAACTCGGAGGTGTTGTACGTTCGGTGCTTGATCGGTCGGTGAGGGAGTCCTGGATTAGGGGGTCCCCGGGCGTCCAAACTATAGTACGTGGGCCGTACTATTGGGCCATGAAGATACAAGATAGAAGACATTCTCCCGTGTCCAGATGGGACTTTCCTTTGTGTGGAAGGCAAGCTAGGCGGCTGGATATACTATTTCCTTTCTATGTAACCGACTTGGTATAACCCTAGTCCCCTCCGGTGTCTGTATAAACCGGAGGACTTAGTCTATAGAGACACAGAACAATCATAATCAGATAAGCTAGACTGCTAGGGTTTAGCCATTATGATCTCATGGTAGATCAACTCTTGTAACCCCCATACTCATCAATATTAATCCAGCAGGACATAGGGTTTTACCTCCATCGACAGGGCCCGAACCTGGGTAAACATTGTGTTCCCTACCTTGCTACATCTAGAGAACTGCGTTGGTTTTCCCCTGAAGAGGAAAGGGTGATGCAGCAAAGTAGCGTAAGTATTTCCCTCAGTTTTTGAGAACCAAGGTATCAATCCAGTAGGAGGCCACGCACGAGTCCCTCGCACCTACACAAACAAATAAACTCCTCGCAACCAACACAATAAAGGGGTTGTCAATCCCTTCACGGTCACTTACGAGAGTGAGATCTGATAGATATGATAAGATAATATTTTTGGTATTTTTATGATAAAGAGAAATAAAGATGCAAAGTAAAATAGAAGGCAAAATAAATAACTAAGTATTGGAAGATTAATATGATGGAGAATAGAAACCGGGCCATAGGTTTCACTAGTGGCTTCTCTCGAGAGCATAAGTATTACGGTGGGTGAACAAATTACAGTTGAGCAATTGACAGAATTGAGCATAGTTATGAGAATATCTAGGTATGGTCATGTATATAGGCATCACGTCCGAGACAAGTAGACCGACTCCTGCCTGCATCTAATACTATTACTCCACACATCGACCGCTATCCAGCATGCATCTAGAGTATTGATAACCCACAAGTATAGGGGATCGCAATAGTTTTCGAGGGTAGAGTATTCAACCCAAATTTATTGATTCGACACAAGGGGAGCCAAAGAATATTCTCAAGTATTAGCAGCTGAGTTGTCAATTCAACCACACCTGGAAACTTAATATCTGCAGCAAAGTGTTTAGTAGCAAAGTAATATGATAGTGGTGATAACGGCAGCAAAAGGTAACACTAGTAAAAGTAATGTTTTTGGTATTTTGTAGTGATAATAGCAATAGCAACGGAAGAGTAAATAAGCGAAGAACAATATATGGAAAACTCATAGGCAATGGATCGGTGATGGAGAATTATGCCGGATGCGGTTCATCATGTAACAGTCATAACCTAGGGTGACAAAGAACTAGCTCCAGTTCATTGATATAATGTAGGCATGTATTCCGAACATAGTCATACGTGCTTATGGAAAAGAACTTGCATGACATCTTTTGTCCTACCTTCCTGTGGCAGCGGGGTCCTTACGAAAACTAAGGGATATTAGGGTATCCTTTTAATAAAGAACCGGAACAAAGCATTAACACATAGTGAATACATGAACTCCTCAAACTATGGTCATCACCGGTAAGTATCCCGATTATTGTCACTTCGGGGTTAACGGATCATAACACATAATAGGTGACTATAGACTTGCAAGATAGGATCAAGAACACTCATATATTGATGAAAACGTAATAGGTTCAGATCTGAAATCATGGCACTCGGGCCCTAGGGACAAGCATTAAGCAGATCAAAGTCATAGCAACATCAATCTCAGAAGATAGTGGACACTAGGGATCCAACCCATCACCGTCCAGCAAGCCTACAATGGAATTACTCACGCACGGCGGTGAGCATCATGAAATTGGTGGTGGAGGATGGTTGATGATGACGATGGCGATGGATTCCCCTCTCCGGAGCCTCGAACGAACTCCAGATCATCCCTCCTGAGAGGTTTTAGGGCTTTGCAGCGGCTCTGTATCGTTAAACGCGGTGCTTTCTTCTCTCTGATTTTTTTCTCCCCGAAACTCAATATATGGAGGTGGAGTTGGAGTCGGAGACACAACAGGGGCCCATGAGGTAGGGGGCGCGCCCTAGGGGGGCAGGCACGCCCCCCACCCTCGTGGCAAGACGGTGGGCCCCCTGGCCTTCATCTTTTGCAGGTATTTTTCTTATTTTCTGAAAAGTGTCTCCGTGAAGTTTCAGGTCATTCTGAGAACGTTTGCTCCTGCACATAAATAACGCCATGGTAATTCTGCTGAAAAAAGCGTCAGTCCAAGTTAGTTCCATTCAAATCATGCAAGTTAGAGTCCAAAACAAGGGCAAAAGTGTTTGGAAAAGTAGATACGTTGGAGACGTATCAAGTATTAAGTTCAAGAGAACAGAGTAACGCTTTAAGCAAGATGACATGATGTAGAGGGATAAACTCATGCAATATGAAATAAACCACATCTTGTTATCCTCAATGGCAACAATACAATACGTGCCTTGCTGCCCCTACTGTCACTGGGAAAGGACACCGCAAGATTGAACCCAAAGCTAAGCACTTCTCCCATTGCAAGAAAGATCAATCTAGTAGGCCAAACCAAACTAATAATTCGAAGAGACTTGCAAAGATAACCAATCATACATAAAAGAATTCAGAGAAGATTCAAATATTATTCATAGATAAACTTGATCATAAACCCACAATTCATCGATCTCAACAAACACACCGCAAAAGAAGATTACATCGAATAGATGTCCACAAGAGAGGGGGAGAACTTTGTATTGAGATCCAAAAAGAGAGAAGAAGCCATCTAGCTAATAACTATGGACCCGAAGGTCTGAAGTAAACTACTCACACTTCATCGGAGAGGCTATGGTGTTGATGTAGAAGCCCTCCGTGATCGATGCCCCCTCCGGCGGAGCTTTGGAAAAGGCCCCAAGATGGGATCTCGTGGATACAGAAAGTTACGATGGTGGAATTAGGGTTTTGGCTCCGTATCTGGTAGTTTGGGGGTACGTAGGTATATACAGGAGGAAGGAGTACGTCGGTGGAGCAACATGGGCCCCACAAGGGTGGAGGGTGCGGCTGGGGGGGGGGGGTAGGCGCGCCCCCTACCTCGTGCCTTCCTGGTTGTTGTCTTGACATAGGGTCCAAGTCCTCTAGATCATGTTCGTTCCGGAAATCACGTTCCCGAAGGTTTCATTCCGTTTGGACTCCATTTGATATTCTTTTTCTATGAAACCCTAAAATAGGCAGAAAACAGCAATTTTGGGCTGGGCCTCCGGTTAATAGGTTAGTCCCAAAAATAATATAAAAGTGTATAATAAAGCCCAATAATGTCCAAAACAGGATATAATATAGCATGGAACAATAAAAAATTATAGATACGTTGGAGACGTATCAAGCATCCCCAAGCTTAATTCCTGCTCGTCCTCGAGTAGGTAAATGATAAAAATAGAATTTTTGATGTGGAATGCTACTTGGCATAATTTCAATGTAATTCTCTTAATTGTGGTATGAATATTGAGATCCGAAAGATTCAAGACAAAAGTTCAATATTGACTTAGAAATAATAATACTTCAAGCATACCAACTAAGTAATTATGTCTCTTCAAAATAACATGGCCAAAGAAAGTTATCCCTACAAAATCATATAGTCCAGCTATGCGCTATCTTCACCACACAAAGTATTTAAATCATGCACAACCCCGATAACAAGCCAAGCAATTGTTTCATACTTTTGGTGTTCTCAAAAATTTTCAATCTTCACGCAATATATGAGCGTGAGCCATGGACATAGCACCATATGTGGAATAGAATGGTGGTTGTGGGTAAGACAAAAAGGGAGAAGATAGTCTCACATCAACTAGGCATATCAACGGGCTATGGAGATGCCCATTAATAGATATCGGTGTGAGTGAGCAGGGATTACGATGCAACGGATGCACTAGAGCTATAAGTGTATGAAAGCTCAAACTGAAACTAAGTGGGTGTGCATCCAACTCGCTTACTCATGAAGACCTAGGGCATTTTCAGGAAGCCCATCATTGGAATATACAAGCCAAGTTCTATAATGAAAAATTCCCACTAGTATATGAAAGTGATAACATACGAGACTCTCTATCATGAAGATCATGGTGCTACTTTGAAGCACAAGTGTGGTAAATGGATAGTAGCATTGTCCCTCCTCTCTTTTTCTCTCATTTTTTTATTTGGGCCTTTTCTCTTTTTTGTATGGCCTCTTTTTTTTAGTTCGGAGTCTCATCCCGACTTGTGGGGGAATCATAGTCTCCATCATCCTTTCCTCACTTGGGACAATGCTCTAGAATGATGATCATCACACTTTTATTTGCTTACAACTCAACAATTACAACTCAATGCTTAGAACAATATATGACTCTATGTGAATGCCTCCGGCGGTGTACCGGGATACGCAATGAATCAAGAGTGACATGTATGAAAGAATTATGAACGGTGGATTTGCCACAAATACAATGTCAACTACATGATCATGCAAAGCAATATGACAATGATGGAGCGTGTCATAGTAAACGGAACGGTGGAAAGTTGCATGGCAATATATCTCGGAATGGCTATGGAAATGCCATGATAGGTAGGTATGGTGGCTGTTTTGAGGAAGGTATATGGTGGGTGTATGATACCAGCGAAAAGTGCGCGGTATTAGAGAGGCTAGCAATGGTGGAAGGGTGAGAGTGCGTATAATCCATGGACTCAACATTAGTCATAAAGAACTCACATAGTTATTGCAAAAATCTATTAGTTATCGAAGCAAAGTACTACGCGCATGCTCCTAGGGGGATAGATTGGTAGGAAAAGACCATCGCTCGTCCCCGACCGCCACTCATAAGGAAGAAAATCAATAAATAAATCATGCTCCGACTTCATCACATAATGGTTCACCATACGTGCATGCTATGGGAATCACAAACTTCAACATAAGCATTTCTCAAATTCACAACTACTCAACTAGCATGACTCTAATATCACCATCTCCATATCTCAAAACAATTATCAAGTATCAAACTTCTCATAGTATTCAACACACTCATAAGAATTTTTTTATTGATCTTGAATGCCTAACATAATTAAAGCAAATTTCCGTGCTGTTTTTTAGGACTCTCAAAATAATCTAAGTGAAGCATGAGAGCACAATAGTTTCTATAAAACAAATCCACCACCATGCTCTAAAAAATATAAGTGAAGCACTAGAGCAAAACTATATAACTCAAAAGATATAAGTGAAGCATATAGAGTATTCTAACAATTTCTGAATCATGTGTGTCTCTCTCAAAAGGTGTGTACAGCAAGGATGATTGTGGAAAACTAACAAATAAAGACTCAAATAATACAAGACGCTCCAAGCAAAACACATATCTTGTGGTGAATAAAAATATAGCTCCAAGTAAAGTTATCGATGGAAGTAGACGAAAGAGGGGCGGGGCATCCCCAAGCTTGGGCTTTTAGGTGTCCTTAGATTATCTTGGGGTTCCACGGGCATGCCCAAGCTTAGGCTCTTGCCACTCCTTGTTCCATAATCCATCAAATCTTTTACCCAAAACTTGAAAACTTCACAACACAAAACTTAAAGTAGAAAATCTCGTGAGCTCCGTTAGCAAAATAAAACAAAACACCACTTCAAGGTACTGTAATGAACTCATTATCTATTTATATTGGCATTAAACCTACTGTATTCCAACTTCTCTATGGTTTATAAACTATTTTACTAGCCATAGATTCATCAAAATAAGCAAACAACACACGAAAAACAGAATCTGTCAAAAACAGAACAGTCTGTAGTAATCTGTAGCTAACGCAAGTTATAGAACCCCAAAAATTCTATAATAAATTTCTGGACGTGAGGAATTTATCTATTAATCATCTACAAAAATAATTAACTAAATGTCACTTTTAAAATAAAAATGGCAGCAATTCTCGTGAGCGCTAAATTTTCTGTTTTTACAGCAGGATTAAAAAGACTTTCCCCAAGTCTTCCCAACGGTTCTACTTGGCACAAACACTAATTAAACACAAAAAACACAACCAAAACAGAGGCTAGATAAATTATTTATTACTAAACAGGAGCAAAAATCAAGGAATAAAAATAAAATTGGGTTGCCTCCCAACAAGCGCTATCGTTTAACGCTCCCAGCTAGGCATAAAAGCAAGGATAGATCTAGGTGTTGCCATCTTTGGTAGGCAATCCATAAGTGTCTCTCATAATAGATTCATATGGTAACTTAATTTTCTTATTAGGGAAGTGTTCCATGCCTTTCCTTAACGGAAATTGGAATCTAATATTGCCTTCCTTCATGTCAATAAATTGGACCAATCGTTCTAAGGAAAGGTCTACCAAGAATAATAGGACATGAAGGATTATAATCTATATCAAGAACAATAAAATCTACGGGCACATAATTACTATTTGCAACAATAATAACATCATTAATTCTTCCCAGAGGTTTCTTAATAGTTGAATCCGCAAGATGCAAGTTTAAAGAGCAATTATCAAAATCACGGAAACCTAGCAAATCACACAAAGTTTTTGGAATCGTGGAAACACTAGCACCCAAATCACACAAAGCATAGCATTCATGATCTTTAATTTTACTTTTAATAGTAGGTTCCCACTCATCATAAAGTTTTCTAGGGATAGAAACTTCTAACTCAAGTTTTTCTTCATAAGATTGCATCAAAGCATCAACAATATGTTTGGTAAAGACTTTATTTTGACTATAAGCATGAGGAGAATTTAGCACAGATTGTAACAAGGAAATACAATCTATCAAAGAGAAATTATCATAATTAAATTCCTTGAAATCCAAAATAGTGGGTTCATTGATATTTAAAGTTTTGACCTCTTCAATCCCACTTTTAACAGTTTTAGCATCAAGATCTAAAGACTCTGAATTTTTGGAACGCCTTCTAGGTAAAGGTGGATCATATTCAGTCCCATCATTATCAAGATTCATTTTGCAAAACAAATATTTAATAGGGGACACATCAATAACTTTTAGATCTGCATCTTTATTATCATGGAAACTAGAAGAACACGCTTTCATAAAGCAATCTTTCTTAGCACGCATCCTAGCGGTTCTTTCTTTGCACTCATCAATGGAAATTCTCATGACTTCGAGAGACTCATTGATATCACGCTTAGGTGGAATAGATCTAAGTTTCAAAGAATCAACATCAAGAGAAATTCTATCAACGTTCCTAGCAAATTCATCAATCTTAAGCAATTTTTCTTCAATCAAAGCATTGAAATACTTTTGCGAAGTAATAAATTCTTTAATATTAGATTCAAAATCAGAGGGTATCTTATTAAAATTTCCATAAGAATTGTTGTAGGAATTACCATAATTTATTAGAGGAATTACTAGGATACGGCCTAGGATTAAAGTTTCCTCTATACGCGTTGTTACCAAAATTATTCCTACCAACAAAATTCACATCCATAGATTCATTATTATTCTCAATTAAAGTAGACAAAGGCATATCATTAGGATCATAAGAAACACTTTTATTAGCAAATAATTTCATAAGTTCATCCATCTTTCCACTCAAAACATTAATTTCTTCTATTGCATGCACTTTCTTATTAGTGGACCTTTCAGTGTGCCATTGAGAATAATTAACCATAATATTATCTAGGAGTTTAGTAGCTTCTCCTAAAGTGATTTCCATAAAAGTGCCTCCCGCGGCCGAATATAAGAGATTTCTAGAAGCAAAATTCAATCCGGCATAAATTTTTTGTATAATCATCCACAAATTCAAACCATGTGTAGGGCAATTACGTATCATTAGTTTCATCCTCTCCCAAGCTTGTGCAACATGTTCATGATCAAGTTGCTTAAAATTCATGATATCGTTTCTAAGAGAGATGATCTTAGCGGGAGGAAAATACTTAGAGATAAAAGCATCTTTGCACTTATTCCACGAATCAATACTATTTTTAGGCAAATACGAAAACCAGGCTTTATCACGATCTCTAAGCGAAAAAGGAAATAGGTTCAATTTAAAAATATCATTGTCCACATCTTTCTTCTTTTGCATATCACACAAATCAACAAAGTTGTTTAGATGGGTAGCGACATCTTCACTAGGAAGGCTGGAAAACGGATCTTTCATAACAAGATTCAGCATCGGTAAGAGGAGCAATCGGAGTGATAATAAAATCATTATTGTTGGTATTAGTAAAGTCACACAATTTGGTATTATCTTGATCCATCGTGACAAGCAAGCAATCCAACACACAAGCAAACAAGAGACGGGCAAAAAGAGGCAGATAGAGAAAGAGAAGGAGGATGGAGAGAGAGGGTGAATAAAACAAAAAGGGTGAAGTGGGGGAGAGGAAAACAAGAGGCAAATGGAAAATAATGTAATGCGGGAGATAAGGGTTTGTGATGGGTACTTGGTATGTTGACTTTTGTGTAGACTCCTCAGCAACGGCGCCAGAAATCCTTCTTGCTACCTCTTGAGCACTGCGTTGGTTTTCCCTTGAAGATGAAAGGGTGATGCAACAAAGTAGCATAAGTATTTCCCTCAGTTTTTGAGAACCAAGGTATCAATCCAGTAGGAGGCCACCCACGAGTCCCTCGCACCTACACAAACAAATAAACTCCTCGCAACCAACGCAATAAAGGGGTTGTCAATCCCTTCTCGGTCACTTACGAGAGTGAGATCTGATAGATATGATAAGATAATATTTTTGGTATTTTTATGATAAAGAGAAATAAAGATGCAAAGTAAAATAGAAGGCAAAAATAAATAACTAAGTATTGTAAGATTAATATGATGGAGAATAGACCCGGGGGCCATAGGTTTCACTAGTGGCTTCTCTCGAGAGCATAAGTATTATGGTGGGTGAACAAATTACTGTTGAGCAATTGACAGAATTGAGCATAGTTATGAGAATATCTAGGTATGATCATGTATATAGGCATCACGTCCGAGACAAATACACCGACTCCTGCCTGCATCTACTACTATTACTCCACACATCGACCGCTATCCAGCATGCATCTAGAGTATTAAGTTCAAGAGAACAGAGTAACGCTTTAAGCAAGATGACATGATGTAGAGGGATAAACTCATACAATATGGAATAAACCCCATCTTGTTATCCTCGATGGCAACAATACAATACGTGCCTTGCTTCCCCTACTGTCACTGGGAAAGGACACCGCAAGATTGAACCCAAAGCTAAGCACTTCTCCCATTGCAAGAAAGATCAATCTAGTAGGCCAAACCAAACTAATAATTTTAAGAGTCTTGCAAAGATAACCAATCATACATAAAAGAATTCAGAGAATATTCAAATATTGTTCATAGATAAACTTGATCATAAATCCACAATTCACCGGTCTCAACAAACACACCACAAAAGAAGATTACATCGAATAGATCTCCACAAGAGAGGGGGAGAACTTTGTATTGAGATCCAAAAGGAGAGAAGAAGCCATCTAGCTAATAACTATGGACCCGAAGGTCTGAAGTAAACTACTCACACTTCATCGGAGAGGCGATGGTGTTGATGTAGAAGCCCTCCATCATCGATGCCCCCTCCGGCGGAGCTCCGGCAAAGGCCCCAAGATGGGATCTCATGGATACAGAAAGTTACGGTGGTGGATTAGGGTTTTGGCTCGGTATCTGGTAGTTTGGGGGTACGTACGTATATATAGGAGGAAGGAGTACGTCGGTGGAGCAACATGGGCCCCACGAGGGTGGAGGGCGCGCCTTGGGGGGGGGGGGGGGTAGGCGTGCCCCCTACCTCGTGCCTTCCTGGTTGATGTCTTGACGTAGGGTCCAAGTCCTCTGGATCATGTTCGTTCCAAAAAGCACGTTCCCGAAGGTTTCATTCCGTTTGATATTCTTTTTCTATGAAACCCTAAAATAGGCAAAAACAACAATTTTGGGATGGGCCTCCGGTTAATAGGTTAGTCCCAAAAATATATAAAAGTGTATATTAAAGCCCAATAATGTCCAAAACATGATATAATATAGCATGGAGCAATCAAAAATTATAGATACGTTGGAGACGTATCATGCCTCCTGTTACCATCAACCTCAGACGCACAGTTCGGGACCCCCTACCCGAGATCCGCCGGTTTTGACACCAGCATTGGTGCTTTCATTGAGAGTTCTGTTGTGTCGTCATTGAGAGGTTCAATGGCCCCGTCAATCATCCACAACAGCATTGTCCAGGGAGAAACCTTCCTCCCAGGACAGATCTTCGTGTTCGGCGGCTTCGCACTGCGGGCCAACTCGCTTGGCCATCTAGAGCAGATCGATAGCTACGCCCCTAGCCATCAGGTCAGATTTGGAGGCTTGAACTATGTCACGGACATCCGCGGAGACTTGACCTTCGACGGATTCGAGACCGCGGCAGTAGCCGCTCCCTATCACCACGATGAACATGGCTTAAATATGTCATCAAACTACACCCAGGAGATAGAACCTGCAACTACTTCAGCTCTTGATCTGGAGTAGGTCACGCCATCCGAGGACGGGAGGCTCAACCCCGCCATGGAGGCCGCGGTCTCAGCGGCGTTGGACCCGCACACAGACCCAACCTCAAGTGAGATCTGTGTTACCAGAACCTCGGACACGTTTCCGGCTACAGGTTTCAAAGCCCGTGCGTTTGTGCATGACGAGCTTGATCAGTCGTCGATCGTTGAATTCAGCTCCGCGAACATCTTCCGGCACTCACGTTTAGGCGACGTGCTAAACTCATTAAAAACACTCTCCCTAGCTAGGGATTCACAACCAAACTATATCCGGTTTGAACTGGAGGCCGATGATGGAGAATATCGGTTCCCACCCCCGCCCGATTAATAGCCACTATCGAAGACCTAACTGACATGCTCGATTACGGCTCCGATGACATTGATGGTATGGACGACGATGCTGGAGAAGAAGAGGCCCAAAACCGCCGTTTACCGGATGCTGGATGGCCACTTCCTTGTATGACATATACATGGTGGATGCACCAAAAGATAATAGCGGCGACGACAAGGAGGATCCGGTTGAGGATAAACCTCCCGAGATACAACCAAAGCACCAGCGTCAGCGGCGCCGCCCTAAGTCACGCTGCAGCAAAGACAGCAACACCGACACAGGAGAAGATAACACCCCGGACGGTGCCAAAGACAATGAAGACCCCGTTCAGCCAACTTCCGAACAGGACGAACGGGAAGATGGGCGAGTCAGCCCTGATGAACATGCCATACACAAAGACTCAGAGGATAGTAATTACCTTCCACTCTCCAAGGATGAGGCCAGCCTCGGCACCGAGGATTTCATCGTGCCCGAGGAGCCCCTCGAGCAGGAGCGCTTCAAGCGCCGGCTAATAGCCACTACACGGAGCTTGAAAAAGAAACAACAACAACTTCAAGATGACCAAGACCTGCTCAATGAAAGATGGACTGATGTCCTGGCAGCCGAGGAATACAGTATCAAGCGCCCAGCCAAAAGTTACCCGAAGCGCAAATTGCTACCTCAGTTCGATGACGAGGCGCTGGAGCCCGTACCGTCATTGCGCAATATGGCTGGCCGACCAGCACGCGGTCGTGATAAAGCGGCAACTCAAGCCGAACATAAAACAACTCGGGGACACTCATATGACATACGACAGGACTTGGACGGTAGAGCAGGTCAGAACAGATCAATCTACGCGCCCCCGACACGCGATAACGTCTATCTAGCCAAACGCAATAGCCATACCCACGCTCGGGCCGAGAACCGTAGAAGGACTCTATCCGAGCTGCATCGCGACGCAGCCCGACACAGAGGCGCCGCTCACCCACTGTGTTTCACTGGTGAAGTAATGGACCACTAATTCCCAGAAGGGTTTAAACCCATAAACATCGAATCATACGATGGAACAACAGATCCCACGGTATGTATTGAGGACTTTCTTCTCCATATCCACATGGCCCGTGGCAATGATCTCCATGCCATTAAATATTTACCACTAAAACTAAAAGGACCAGCTCGGTGATACGTCCATTTTGCATCATGCTTTTATATCGATATTTATTGCATTATGGGCTGTTATTTCACATTATGTCACAATACTTATGGCTATTCTCTCTTATTTTACAAGGTTTACATAAGGAGGGAGAATATCGGCAGCTGGAATTCTAGGCTGGAAAAGGAGCAAATATTAGAGACCTATTCTGCACAACTCCAAAAGTCCTGAAACTCCACGGAATACCTTATAATAAATAATGAAAAATCCTCGCCAAAGATGAAGACCAGGGGGCCCACAGCCTTCCCATGAGGGTGGCCCCCCCTAGGGTGCGCCCCTACCTCGTGGGCCCCCTGGTGGCTCTCCGATGACCATCTTCTCCTATATGAAGTCTTTCGTAGAAAAAAAAAGAAGCAACCTTTCGGGACGAAACTCCGCCGCCACGAGGCGGAACCTTGGCGGATCCAATCTAGAGCTCCGGCAGAGCTGTTCTGCCGGGGAAACTTCCCTCCCAGAGGGGGAAATCATCACCATCGTCATCACCAACGCTCCTCTCATCGGGAGAGGGCAATCTCCATCAACATCTTCATCAGCACCATCTCATCTCAAAACCCTAGTTCATCTCTTGTATCCAATTCTTGTCTCCAAGTCCGGGATTGGTGCTAGTAGGTTGCTAGTAGTGTTAATTACTCCTTGTAGTTGATGCTAGTTGGTTTAATTGGTGGAAGATCATATGTTCAGATCCTTTATGCATATTATTACCCCTCTGATTATGAACATGATTATGCTTTGTGAGTAGTTACGTTTGTTCCTGAGGACAAGGGAGAAGTCTTGCTATTAGTAGTCATGTGAATTTGGTATTCGTTCGATATTTTGATGAGATGTATGTTGTCTAGCCTCTAGTGGTGTTATGTGAACGTCGACTACATAACACTTCACCATTATTTGGGCCTAGAGGAAGGCATTGGGAAGTAATAAGTAGATGATGGGTTGCTAGAGTGACAGAAGCTTAAACCCTAGTTTATGCGTTGCTTCGTAAGGGGCTGATTTGGATCCATATGTTTCATGCTATGGTTAGGTTTACCTTAATACTTTTGTTGTAGTTGCGGATGCTTGCAATAGAGGTTAATCATAAGTGGGATGCTTGTTCAAGTAAGAACAACACCCAAGCACCGGTCCACCCACATGTCAAATTATCAAAGTACCGAACGCGAATCATATGAACGTGATGAAAACTAGCTTGACGATATTCCCATGTGTCCTCGGGAGCGCTTTTCCTTATATAAGAGTTTGTCCAGGCTTGTCCTTTGCTACAAAAAGGATTGGGCCACCTTGCTGCACTTTATTTACTTTTGTTACTTGTTGCTCGTTACAAATTATCTTATCACAAAACTATCTGTTACCACTTATTTCAGTACTTGCAGAGAATACCTTGCTGAAAACCGCTTATCATTTCCTTCTGCTCCTCGTTGGGTTCGACACTCTTACTTATCGAAAGGACTACGATAGATCCCCTATACTTGTGGGTCATCAAGACTCTTTTCTGGCGCCGTTGCCGGGGAGTGAAGCGCCTTTGGTAGGTGGAATTTGGTAAGGAAAAATTTATATAGTGTGCTGAAATTTACTGTCACTTGTTACTATGGAAAGTAATCCTCTGAGGGGCTTGTTCGGGGTATCTTCACCCCGACCAGTAGAGCAAAGAGTTGCTCCTCAACCTACTGAACCTATTGAAAATGAAATTCCTTATGAGTATCCTTCGGGTATGATAGAAAAACTGCTAGCTAATCCTTTTACAGGAGATGGAACAAAGCATCCTGATGAACACCTAATATATGTGGATGAAGTTTGTGGATTATTTAAGCTTGCAGGTATACCCGATGATGTTGCTAAGAAGAAGGTCTTCCCTTTATCTTTGAAGGGAGACGCATTGATATGGTATAGGCTATGTGATGATACGAGATCATGGAACTATAGAAGATTGAAATTGGAATTTCATCAAAAGTATTACCCTATGCATCTTGTTCATCGTGATCGCAATTATATATATAATTTTTGGCCTCGCGAAGGAGAAAGCATCGCTCAAGCTTGGGGGAGGCTTAAATCAATGTTATATTCATGCCCCAATCATGAGCTCCCAAGAGAAACAATTCTTCAAAAATTTATGCTCGGCTTTCTGAAAATAATCGCACCATGCTCGATACTTCTTGTGCTGGCTCTTTTATGATGAAGACTATTGGATTTAGATGGGATTTATTGGATAGAATTAAACGCAACTCTGAAGATTGGGACCTCGACAAGGTAAGGAGTCAGGTATGACACCTAAGTTTGATTGTGTTAAATCTTTTATGGATACCGATATTTTCCGTAAGTTTAGCACTAAATATGGACTTGATTCTGAGATAGTAGCTTCTTTCTGTGAATCTTTTGCTACTTATGTTGATCTCCCTAAGGAGAAGTGGTTTAAATATCATCCTCCCATAGAAGTAAAAGTAGCTGCACCTATTAAAGTTGAAGAAAAGACTGTCACTTATAATGATCCTATTGTTCCTACTTGTTATGTTGAGAAACCACCTTTCCCTGTTAGGATAAAGGATCATGCTAAAGCTTCAACTGTGGTTCGTAAAAGCAATATTAAAACATATACACCTCCTGAGCAAGTTAAAGTTGAACCTAATATTGCTATTGTTAAAGATCTCTTGTCTGATAATATAGATGGGCATGTTATTTACTTCTGTAATGAAACTGCTAGAATTGCTAAACCCCGTGATACAGATAAACCTAGACCTGTGGTAGGCATGCCTGTTATTTCTGTTAAAATAGGAGATCATTGTTATCATGGCTTATGTGATATGGGTGCTAGTGCTAGTGCAATACCTATTGACTTATACAAAGAAATTATGCATGACATTGCACCTGTTGAGTTAGAAGAAATTGATGTTACTATTAAACTTGCTAATAGAGATACTATTTCACCAATGGGAATTGTTAGAGATGTTGAAGTCTTGTGTGGGAAAACTAAATATCCTGCTGATTTTCTTGTTCTTGGTTCCCCACAAGATAGCTTTTGTCCCATTATATTTGGTAGACCCTTCTTAAATACTGTTAATGCTACCATAGATTGCACAAGGGATGTTGTTACTGTCGGCTTAGATGATATGACTCATGAGTTTAATTTCTCTAAATTTAGTAAACAACACCGTGAAGAAGAATTGCCTAGTAAGGATGAAATTATTGGTCTTGCTTCTATTGCCGTACCTCCTAGTGATCCTTTAGAACAATATTTGCTAGACCATGAGAATGATATGTTTATGAATGAAAGAAGGGAAATAGATGAAGTATTCTTTAAACAGGAACCTATTCTGAAACACAATTTGCCTGTTGAAATCCTAGGGGATCCCCCTCCACCTAAGGGTGATCCCGTGTTTGAGCTTAAACCGTTGCCTGATAATCTTAAATATGCTTATCTTGATGAAAAGAAGATATATCCTGTTATTATTAGTGCTAACCTTTCAGAGCATGAAGAAGAAAGATTATTGAAAACTCTGAAGAAGCACCGTGCTGCTATTGGATATACTCTTGATGATCTTAAGGGCATTAGTCCCACTCTATGTCAACATAAAATAAATTTGGAAGCAGATGCCAAACCAGTTCGTGATCCTCAACGACGTCTGAATCCTAAAATGAAAGAAGTGGTAAGAAAAGAAATACTAAAGCTTCTGGAGGCAGGTATAATTTATCCCGTTGCTGATAGTCAGTGGGTAAGTCCTGTTCATTGTGTCCCTAAGAAGGGAGGTATTACTGTTGTTCCTAATGATAAAGATGAATTGATTCCACAAAGAATTATTACAGGTTATAGGATGGTAATTGATTTCCGCAAATTAAATAAGGCTACTAAGAAAGATCATTACCCCTTACCTTTTATCGATCAAATGCTAGAAAGATTATGCAAACATACACATTACTGCTTTCTAGATGGTTATTCTGGTTTCTCTCAAATACCTGTGTCGGCTAAAGATCAATCAAAGACTACTTTTACATGCCCTTTTGGTACTTTTGCTTATAGACGTATGCCTTTTGGTTTATGTAATGCACCTGCTACCTTTCAAAGATGCATGATGGCTATATTCTCTGACTTTTGTGAAAAGATTTGTGAGGTTTTCATGGACGACTTTTCCGTCTATGGATCTTCTTTTGATGATTGCTTGAGCAATCTTGATCGAGTTTTGCAGAGATGTGAAGAAACTAATCTTGTCTTGAATTGGGAAAAGTGCCACTTTATGGTTAATGAAGGTATTGTCTTGGGGCATAAAGTTTCTGAAAGAGGTATTGAAGTTGATAAAGCCAAGGTTGATGCTATTGAAAAGATGCCATGTCCCAAGGACATCAAAGGTATAAGAAGTTTCCTTGGTCACGCCGGATTTTATAGGAGGTTCATTAAGGACTTCTCAAAAATTTCTCGGCCTCTGACTAATTTATTACAAAAAGATATACCATTTGTCTTTGATGATGATTGTGTAGAAGCATTTGAAATACTTAAGAAAGCATTAGTCTCTGCACCTATTGTTCAGCCACCTGATTGGAATTTACCCTTTGAAATTATGTGTGATGCTAGCGATTATGCTGTAGGTGCTGTTCTAGGGCAAAGAGTTGATAAGAAATTAAATGTTATCCATTATGCTAGTAAGACTCTAGACAATGCTCAAAGAAATTATGCTACTACTGAAAAAGAACTTTTAGCAGTTGTATTTGCTTGTGATAAGTTCAGACCTTATATTGTTGATTCTAAAGTAACTATCCACACTGATCATGCTGCTATTAAATATCTTATGGAGAAGAAAGATGCTAAACCTAGACTTATTAGATGGGTTCTCTTGCTACAAGAATTTGATTTGCATATTGTTGATAGAAAAGGAGCTGAGAACCCCGTTGCAGACAACTTATCTAGGTTAGAGAATGTTCTTGATGACCCACTACCTATTGATGATAGCTTTCCTGATGAACAATTAAATGTCATAAGTACTTCTCGTAGTACCCCTTGGTATGCTGATTATGCTAATTACATAGTTGCTAAATTTATACCACCTAGCTTCACATACCAACAAAAGAAAAAGTTCTTCTATGATTTGAGACATTACTTTTGGGATGACCCACATCTTTATAAAGAAGGAGTAGATGGTGTTATTAGACGTTGTGTACCTGAGCATGAACAGGAACAGATCCTACGCAAGTGCCACTCCGAAACTTATGGAGGACACCACGCGGGAGATAGAACTGCACATAAGGTATTGCAATCCGGTTTTTATTGGCCTACTCTCTTCAAGGATGCCCGTAAGTTTGTCCTATCTTGTGATGAATGTCAAAGAATTGGTAATATTAGTAGACGTCAAGAAATGCCTATGAATTATTCACTTGTTATTGAACCGTTTGATGTTTGGGGCTTTGATTATATGGGACCTTTTCCTGCCTCTAATGGATATACACATATTTTAGTTGCTGTTGATTACGTTACTAAGTGGGTAGAAGCTATTCCAACTAGTAGTGCTGATCATAACACTTCTATTAAAATGCTTAAAGAAGTTATTTTTCCGAGGTTTGGAGTCCCTAGATATTTAATGACTGATGGTGGTTCACATTTTATTCATGGTGCTTTCCGTAAAATGCTTGCTAAATATGACGTCAATCATAGAATTGCATCTCCGTATCACCCACAGTCTAGTGGTCAAGTAGAATTGAGTAATAGAGAACTCAAATTAATTTTGCAAAAGACTGTCAATAGGTCTAGAAAGAATTGGTCCAAGAAACTTGATGATGCATTATGGGCCTATAGAACTGCATATAAAAATCCTATGGGTATGTCTCCGTATAAAATGGTATATGGAAAAGCATGTCACTTACCTCTCGAACTAGAACATAAGGCATATTGGGCTATTAAAGAGCTCAACTATGATTTCAAACTTGCCGGTGAAAAGAGGTTATTTGATATTAGCTCACTTGATGAATGGAGAACCCAAGCTTATGAAAATGCCAAGTTGTTTAAAGAAAAGGTTAAAAGATGGCATGACAAAAGGATACAAAAGCGTGAGTTTAATGTAGGTGATTATGTATTGCTATACAACTCTCGTTTAAGATTTTTTGCAGGAAAACTTCTCTCTAAATGGGAAGGCCCCTATGTTATCGAGGAGGTCTATCGTTCCGGTGCCATAAAAATCAACAACTTCGAAGGCACAAATCCGAAGGTGGTAAACGGTCAGAGAATTAAACATTATATCTCAGGTAATACCTTAAAAATTGAAACCAATATTATTGAAACCGTAACCCCAGAGGAATACATAAGGGACACTTTCCAGAACGTTTCAGACTCCGAAAAGGAATAGGTATGTGGTACGGTAAGTAAACCGACTCCAAAACAATTTTTAAGGCAATATTTCTCCGTTTTGGAATATTTAGAAAAATAGAAAATTAAGTAGCAATCCAAGAAGGACACGAGGGCCCCACGAGGGTGGAGGGCGCCCCCTCTAGGGTGCGCCCCCTACCTCGTGAGCTCCTCGTGTGCCTTCCAGACTCCGTTTTCTTGCACGATACGTATTTTGGTCGGTAAAAATTCACTATATATTCTCCCGAAGGTTTTGACTCCCGTATCACGCAAATATCCTCTGTTTTTTTCGAGCTGTTGCTGCTGCAGATTAGAGCAAGATGTCTTCTCAAGAGTCAGTCGGGGAGAGCCGGGTATCTAATCCGGCACCGGAACCAAGGGCAAACAGCGACCCTGACCACTTTGGGCCAGCAATGGAGGAAGAGATGGAGGCTGACTTAATGAGGGTAGATGCCATGGAGGATCAAGAAGTCACCTCTCGCTTCCGAGCTGGGTTCACGATGGGGGAACTACAGAGCTCAGCTATTCCAAACTCGGTTATCCCTTCCAATGTTAGATTTCTTTCTTATGAAAATATGAAGAGAGTGTCACTTGTTCTCCCCAGCTATGAAACACCCTTGGGTGCAAGGAGCTTTAGCCGTCACAGGAAAGCTTCGTAAGGAAACAATGGACCTCAAGCAGCAAGTCAACAAGCTCGAGGAGGAGAATCGTATCCTGAGAGGAATCATCGCCAAGAATATTTCACCAACAACAAAGAAGGAGATATAATCACATGGGTATGGGCACTCCCCTTGGCAACCGCCAAGCTTGGGGGAGGTGCCCGGTATCGTATCACAATCACAACTCCTATCTTTACCGTTTTCCTTAGTTCGATCCTATTAGTAGTATTTTGATCTAGTAGAATAAAGTTTATGGCATGATCTAGTTTTGAGTTTTGCTTTATTATCCTTCTATGTAATCGAGTTCGTGAGCTATATAATAAAGATTAGTGTTGAGTCAAGGGCTTGATTTTCTTGCTATGATCTTGGGTGAATAAAAGAAAAGAGAAAAAGAATAAAAAGAAACAAAAGTTCATATTGATCTTATTGATAGTAATGACTTCACATAGAAAGAGTGTGATGATTAAAAGTTGTTGGGAGTTGGCAGACATAGCTTTGGTCATCGTTGCAATTAATAGGAAGTAATAAGGAAAGAGAGGTTTCACATATAAATATACTATCATTGACATCTTTTATGATTGGGAGCACTCATCAAAATATGACATGCTAAAGAGTTGATGTTGGACAAGGAAGACAACGTAATGGGTTATGTTTTCTTATATCTGAGATAAAGTATGTTGTCATGGATCATCCAACATGTTGAGCTTGCCTTTCCCCCTCATGCTAGCCAAATTCTCAGCACCAAGTAGAGATACTACTTGTGCTTCCAAATACCCTTAAACCAGTTTTGCCATGAGAGTCCACCATATCTACCTATGGATTGAGTAAGATCCTTCAAGTAAGTTGTCATCGGTGCAAAGCAATAAAAATTGCTCTAAATATGTATGATTAGTGTGGGAGAAATAAGCTTTATACGATCTTGTGATGTGGAAGTAATAAAAGCGACGGACTGCATAATAAAGGTTCATATCACAAGGGGCAATATAAAGTGACGTTCTTTCGCATTAAGATTTTGTGCATCCAACCATAAAAGCGCATGGCAACCTCTGCTTCCCTCTGCGAAGGGCCTATCTTTTATTATTATCTTCTACCTTATGCAAGTGTCATGGTGATCTTCACCTTTCCTTTTTCATTTTATCCTTTGGCAAGCCCAGCATGTTGGAAAGAACCGATATATATATATATATATATAAATTGGATGTAGGGGGGCATGAGTTATTATTGTTGACATTACCCTCGAGGTAAAAGGTTGTGGGGCGAAACTATAAGCCCCTATCTTTCTCTGTGTCCGATTAAAACTCCGTAACCACAAGTATTGCGCGAGTGTTAGCAATTATGAAGGACTAGATGATAGTTGAGTATGTGGACTTGCTTTTTAGCTCTGACATAGACTCTTTCTGATGTTATGATAAATTGCAATTGCTTCAATGACTGAGGTTATAGTTTGTTGGTTCTCAATAAGGTTTCTGATTCATACTTTTGCATTGTGAATAGATCATCACTTGAACATAAGTAATCATATGACAATATCTATGTATGTTGCTGTTATGAGAATAATCATGATGCCCTCATGTCCGTATTTTATTTTTATCGACGCCTCTACCTCTAAACATGGGGACATATTTATTGTTATCGGCTTTCGCTTGAGGACAAGCGAGGTCTAAGCTTGGGGGAGTTGATACGTCCATTTTCATCATGCTTTTATATCGATATTTATTGCATTATGGGCTGTTATTTCACATCATGTCACAATACTTATGGCTATTCTCTCTTATTTTACAAGGTTTACATAAGGAGGGAGAATGCCGGCAGTTGGAATTCTGGGCTGGAAAAGGAGCAAATATTAGAGACCTATTCTGCACAACTCCAAAAGTCCTGAAACTCCACGGAATACCTTATAATAAATAATGAAAAATCCTCGCCAAAGATGAAGACCAGGGGGCCCACACCCTTCCCACGAGGGTGGGGGGCGCCCCCCCTAGGGCGCGCCCCCTACCTCGTGGGCCCCCTGGTGGCTCTCCGATGACCATCTTCTCCTATATGAAGTCTTTCTTCGAGAAAAAAGATAGAAGCAACCTTTCGGGACGAAACTCCGCCGCCACGAGGCGGAACCTTGGCGGATCCAATCTAGAGCTCCGGCAGAGCTGTTCTGCCGGGGAAACTTCCCTCCCGAGGGGGAAATCATCGCCATCGTCATCACCAACACTCCTCTCATCGGGAGAGGGCAATCTCCATCAACATCTTCATCAGCACCATCTCATCTCAAAACCCTAGTTCATCTCTTGTATCCAATTCTTGTCTCCAAGTCCGGGATTGGTGCTAGTAGGTTGCTAGTAGTGTTAATTACTCCTTGTAGTTGATGCTAGTTGGTTTAATTGGTGGAAGATCATATGTTCAGATCCTTTATGCATATTATACCCCTCTGATTATGAACATGATTATGCTTTGTGAGTAGTTACATTTGTTCCTGAGGACAAGGGAGAAGTCTTGCTATTAGTAGTCATGTCAATTTGGTATTCGGTCGATATTTTGATGAGATGCATGTTGTCTAGCTTCTAGTGGTGTTATGTGAACGTCGACTACATGACACTTCACCATTATTTAGGCCTAGAGGAAGGCATTGGGAAGTAATAAGTAGATGATGGGTTGCTAGAGTGACAGAAGATTAAACCCTAGTTTATGTGTTGCTTCGTAAGGGGCTGATTTGGATCCATATGTTTCATGCTATGGTTAGGTTTACCTTAA
This sequence comes from Triticum aestivum, assembly GCF_018294505.1. NCBI lineage: Eukaryota > Viridiplantae > Streptophyta > Magnoliopsida > Poales > Poaceae > Triticum > Triticum aestivum. The sequence goes on along the minus strand of NC_057800.1, from coordinate 404,805,220 downwards.
TACTTTTGTTGTAGTTGCGGATGCTTTCAATAGAGGTTAATCATAAGTGGGATGCTTGTTAAAGTAAGAATAGCACCCAAGCACTGGTCCACCCACATGTCAAATTATCAAAGTACCAAACGCGAATCATATGAACATGATGAAAACTAGCTTGACGATATTCCCATGTGTCCTCGGGAGCGCTTTTCCTTATATAAGAGTTTGTCCAGGCTTGTCCTTTGCTACAAAAAGGATTGGGCCACCTTGCTGCACTTTATTTACTTTTTCTACTTGTTGCTCATTACAAATTATCTTATCACAAAACTATCTGTTACCACTTATTTCAGTACTTGCAGAGAATACCTTGCTGAAAACCGCTCATCATTTCCTTCTGCTCCTCGTTGGGTTCGACACTCCTACTTATCGAAAGGACTACGATAGATCCCCTATACTTCTGGGTCATCACTCGGCACTGGTTAAACAGCCTCCCGGAGAACTCCATTGGCAGTTCAGAAGACCTGGAAGACGCCTTTCGCGATAACTTCCAAGGTACATATGTCCGGTCACCAAATGCCGATGACTTAAGTCACATCATCCAGCAGCTTGGAGAGTCAGCCAAAAAGCTCTGGACTGGGTTCTTAATTAAAAAGAACCAAATTGTCGATTGTCCGGACGCCGAAGCCCTCGCGGCCTTCAAACACAGCGTCCGGGATGAATGGCTCGCTCGCCACCTAGGTCAAGAAAAACCAAAATCCATGACAGCTCTTACCACTCTAATGACCCGCTTTTGTGCAGGAGAAGACAACTGGCTCGTCCGTAGTAGCAGCGACGCCAGTGATCCGGTCACTTCCGAAGTTCGAGACAGCAACGGAAAGCCACGACGCAATGAACATAAGCGTCGTAATGACAAAATAACGCAAGACACAGCGGTTAACACCGGATTCAGCGGCTCCAAACCCGGTCAACAAAAAAAGCCATCCAAGGCGAATAGAGCCGGACCATCCAACCTCGATAAAATGTTGGATCGGCCCTGCCAGATTCATGGCACCCCCCTAAACAAGCTACTCATACCAACAGAAGATGCCGGGTCTTCAAACAAGCCGACAAGCTAAAAGCCGAACACAAGGGGAAGGGGCCGCCGAGTGACAGCGACGACGAAGAGACTCGCCAGCCGAATACCGGGGTTCCCAAGCAATTCAGCTCCGAAGTGAAAACAGTAAATTTGGTATATGCGACGCACACCCCTACAGGGGATCGCATTACGGCCATTACAGCCGAAGCACAAAGCAGCCTCGTGAAGCCGCACAATTCATCGGTCATTAACACTACAAAAAATACACTTCCGTGATGATACGTGTTTGTCACAGTAGGTTGCTTTTTTTGTCATGCATGTACATCCGTGAAAAATTTATGACAGAATCAAGATAGTCATACCTGTGCTGTCGTAGAAGTGTTCCATGACATTACCAAAATTATCATCACGGAAGTGTCCACTTCCATGACGATAAATTGCGCGTCACAGAAGTGCTTTCGTCAAGGGTGACCGACACGTGGCATCCACCGTAACGGAACGCCGTTAAGCTATTGGGTCGGGTTTTGGATCCGATAACCCGTTAACAGCCCCGACCAATGGGAAATTTCCACGTGTAAAATTCTTATTGGCTGGACAAAACACGTGCCGGCTCGTCAGTGGGTCAGATAGGTGCCTATGATACGTCGACACGTGGCACGGCCCAACAGAGGCCCATTCCTATGAAAAGGCCGGCCGTTTGACTTGGTTAAAAGGTGGCGGGCCGGCTCATGGAAATCCTATTAATGGCATGTTCGCATATAGCCCATTTACAGCCCGCTAACCCAAGGCCCGTTACGCCCTATCCGAATTAGGCCCAGTAGCGTCATCTAGGCCATCCAATATGATTCCAGCCCGTTTTCACTTCTGGCCCATGTATGGCCCATGACGTCTTTCGGCCCATATGAGGCCCTATGTAACTCTTGGCCTATTAACGGCTCGTGGTGAAACTGGCCTGTAATGAACAGTGTGTCACTTTACACCCATTAACGGCCCATGGTGAAACTGGCCCGTAATGAACAGTGTATCACTTTATACCCATTAACGGCCCATTATTCCGTTGGGCCGTTTCCAACCCATTTTATCTTTCGGCCTTCTCAGAGCCCATTTATTCTTGGGCTCATTTCCAGCATTCGTTTACTTATGGCCCGTTACTGTTATTTTCTGCTTGTGGGCCAAATTCAGCCTGTGCTTACAGTCGGCCCATTTGTGGTCCGTTAATATGTTGGGCCGTTTTCATAGCATCATCGAATACGGCCTTTTAACGATGGCCCATTATGGTCGGCCCATGAACGGATGATTCCAACTCTAGCCCGTTTACAACCATAATGCGGTCTGTTATTGGCCCATGTTTGGCCAAACGATCATACGGCCCGTATAAGGCCCATTGATGATACGGCCCATAGAAGGCCCATTGTTCCTACGGCCAGTAGAAGGCCTACTGTTTGTACGGCCCGTAGGAGGCCCACTGTTTCTACGGCCCGTAGGAGGCCCAGTGTCACTACAGTAAATATTAGCCCATGGTTATTGTGGCCTACTTTTAAAAAATAGGTTATTGCAACCACTAGTTAACCGCGGAAAAAGAACTGCAATGACTACAAGCAAACAAATAAACAAGACAACAAGGAAATAAATAAGCAAGCAACTAACGCTAGGCTATCACGGCTATTACACATATTACATCCACTGGGCATCAAAGTTTGCCACCAGTGCAAATATAGGGAACAAAGCAGCATATCATATACACTGGCCGTCAAAATTGGCCACCAGTGCAAATAAACGCGGCAGCAAAACAAGAGCATAACTGAAACAACTTTAGAAGAGCTCAAGAAACGTTATCCTGGGTATCCACCATGCTGGCAATAAGCTTAGCAAGCTGATTAGCTTTGTCCTGTTTGGCGCTAAAATCCTCCAACGCTTGCTGTTGCACCAGAAAGTATGCATCTGAATGCTCCAGGGACTTCCGCAGTCCTTCCGCTTCTTGTCGCAGCACAGCTGATCGATGTCTTTCAGCTTGTAGTTGAGACTCAAGAAACCGAACTGATTCAGACAGTGAGTTTGAATAGCTTGTGCAAGCGGTAGTGGCCAGTAACTCCAACACTAAACCAAGACAGGATGTGTCACTATCCTGAACCTTATCTGCATTACTTCCTTTACCGTTGCTTAATAAGGCACTCTTCCCCAATATTCTGTCAGCATTCTAAAAGAAGAAACAAGCAGACACATAACAAGTTTAGCATGTACTAGTATATGAAACTCATTTCGGTGAACCAGTTCATTAGTAAGGTGGACAGGATTAAACTACCAAGTCTTCTATTGCCAAGTACTAGTACATAATAAAAGCATCAAACAAACATATATCTATGTCCTATGGTAGCAATGGAATCTTAAATTAGAACAGTTGTTCTTCAGGTTTAGGCACTTGTTCTACATGAACAGAGTACAGTAAGACGCAAGAATATAATACTTAAAAATAGAAAATGAGCTCATAGACCTTACCACATTCTTGGTTCGGGACCAGTACAGAACAAGGCGTTCCCAGTCATCGTCCAGTAAATGTGTCTCAGGAGAACGTAAGGGAATTTGATGAGTTTCTTTGCCGGTGAAGTACGTTTTCTTCAGGTAATTCCGATACTGCCACCAAGCATTCTTGAAGATAGCAGAGGTATTAGCACAGGTTACCTCATCCTGAGTTTCCAAATCGGTCCTTCTCTATAGAGAAAAATGGGAAAATTTGTTGTATTATAACCATCATGGAGGTAGGATGTATGGGACGAAGCAAAGTAATTGCCATGAATAACATTACTTACACATAACTCCTGGACAAACACCTGCAACTGGCATTTTCCTTCATCTTCAGTATAATATTTCCAAGATGGGAAGATACGCACATACGATTTAACAACATCAAATGCGATAGATGCTAAACTACGACTAGCTGGTTGTGCTTCCTCCACAGGAATAAGCGTACTAACTGGTGGAGTTGGGGTTCGCCGTGATAGTACTGGCCCTTTGGGCACTGGAGCTGCCTTACTAACTGCTCTTGTTTGGGAGCTCTGTGGTGGAGATGGTGCTGTGTCAACAGGAACTGGGTTACTATCGGCTGGGGTTGGGGTTAGATTGGGTGAAGCTGGTTCTCTGTCCATCGTAGTAGGGGTACAATCTGCGAGAGTTTGGGTTATGTGTGGTAGGGCTGGTTCTTGTGCATGTACAACCGGGGTGCTATCTCCACCAAGAGGTAGCACTGTTTTATTTGAAGACCGTGTTTTTAGTCCGCTAGATACTGGCATCACCCGCTCCAATTCAAATGGCTGATAAACAGGAAACATAGTTGAATGTACAGACATTGTATGAGAGACAGATGCAATAGATAGTGTGGAAAAAGAGGGCATGAAATAGTTGACATGTATATTGTTTAACTAAAACGGATAGCATGACATAATTTCACATATATGATGCCTATCTAAACTGGATAGCATAGCATAACATAATTCAAAGATATGATGAATAACTAAACAGGATCGCATGACATAATTCACCTACATGTTATCTAAGTAATCAGGATCGCATCATTTAATTCACATATGTGATTTATATGCTAAACAGAGGGCATTCGATATGATGTCTGAACTAAGAACATGGTGTTGAATATTGTGTATATGATGTCTAAACTATGCAATGCAAGACACCTTATGCATGATATGAGCAGTATAACCGTGCCAAGTTAGAGCATACACCTCAGTGGGGGAATAGGACTGGTCATCTGTCTCTGAATCCATCTCTGAGGAGCTATCGGGACCCAACAAGAGATCTGCTTCGACAGGTAGCACTGTCTGCTCTGAAGGCCTTGTTTTCACTCCAGATTTTTCCATCTCCCACCCAAATGGCTGATTCACAGGAAGAGTAGTTTAATGTACAAACATTGTCGACAAATGGAAATGTAATGAAGAAAAGGATGGGCAAGATATCATTCAAATATATGATGCCTGGTTAAACAGGATGGCATTGCACATTTCACATATATTATGGCTGGCTAAAAGACATGAGACTGCATAATTCCCATATATGATATAGAAACTAAACAGGTGGCATTACAGAACATGTCTAAACTAAGCAGATGACATATATGATGTCAAAAGTAGGCACTGCAAGGCAACATATGCATGATATGACTAACATCATCATGCCAAGGTAGAGCAAACACCTTGGGGGTAAATAGGAGTGGTCAGCGGCGTCCGAATCCGCCTCAGAACAGATATCTTCCTCTGGATTACAATCTGGAGAGGGGTGGGGAGGGTTTGCCATTGAACCCACCATGGAGCGATGTCTGCATGACATTGTATTGCCGCGCAAAACTCTTCTCTTTTTCTCTACATGTTCAGCATGACTGTGTACAATATCTGACATGCATACGAAAAAATATGGTGAGATTATGTAAGGAGAGCATGCAGAAATTTAGAGTGATGGTAACAACCAGTGGATCGATGTTTTTCCGTTGAACCAAAATAGCCCTAATGGATCGACGTGAATGTATAGTAATAAGTGATGCAACAAGTGTACAACCTCTTTGCCGTAGCCGTGTCGACCTCAGCATCATTGGGTTGGTCGCTGAAGCAGTTGAGGCAGAGGTGGCTGTCGGAGGTGTGGAGGAAGATCTGAGGAATCTGTAGACGGCGTCCAGGGCACTGCTCTGTTGTGACGGATCGTTCTGTCGTTGGAGCAGCTCCGGTGAGCCGTAAGACGTCAAGGCTGAAGCAGCACAAGACAGACATCGTCAATCTCAAGTGGGATTCTAATAGCATCTCCAATAGATGATGTAAAATGGATGTAAAATTAACATCACCAAAAACCACCTGACTACAACAGATGAGGTAAAAACTGTTGACTCTGAACTTAACTATCGAAACTGAAATTTACTGTGGAATCTGAATGCTACTGTCGAAACTGAACGCAATGGTAGCAGAGAGGCACTTGACATGTAGTTTAGGGAGGGCCTGCAGTTCATCTTCAACCTGCACCCCCCTGAGCCGCCAGCCACCACCGGCCGAACCGCCGGCCCCAGCGCCGCCTCGCCGCCCCGAAACAACTCGCCACCGCCGCCCGGCCAGCCCTCTAGGCCCCCCGCCCCCACCCTGAACCCTAAGATAGATAGTGGGGTACCTCTCCGGCGAGCCCCCGTCCCCGCTGCGGGTGGTTCTTCCTTAACTCCGGCGAGCCCCCCCAACCCCTGAAAATCGACTGACCCAAAAGTCGATTCAGTCGACCAAAGTGTGGCTTAATCGGAGCAGAGCAGCAGCACGAGCGAGGGGGAGAGCAGCAGCAGCAGCTGGGCGAGCGAGCGCTCGAGCGAGAGCCGGAGCAGCAGCAGCAGATCCGGCTGGTATGGACGCCGCCGCCGAAGGGGCCTCGCACTGGGGGAGAGCCGCCATGGGGATGTCGCCTGCGGCGCCGGCTTCAAGGTAGCCGCTCCATGGTGGTGCGGGATGGAGCACCGTCGGCGTCGGGAGGTCGAGTTAAGGAGAAGGTGTGATGCGATGAGTGTACAACCTCTTTGGTGGCACCGAATAGGCCTCGGCTTTGTCTGAGGAGTCGGTGAGGATGCTGCGGTTCTGGTGGAGCAGGTTAAGGCGGCGCTGTGGGGATGGAGTAGCCGTGGTAGATGAGGCGATCGTGGGAGCAGCTCCTTGGAGGTGGAGGACGGGGCGGCTGAACCGGCGGGACGGCGAGATGGACGATGGATCCTCATCTGGGGAGGTGGACGAGGGACGTCGAGCTGTTGTGCTGGACGACATCGTCGAGAATAGGCTCCGGCGGGGCAGTGGTGACATGGTGGACGGAGGAGGGTGGGGTTTCGCGGCTGGAGCGGAGAGGTTATGGCGGCCTGGGATTTAGAATGGCGAAAAGGGGGCGATGGGAGGGGGTGAAGCATGACTTAGGAACGCGGTTGTCCAAAATGTAGGGTGTGTTACAAAAGTACCCCCACCGATTTGAACTAGCGGCCCTTTCGGCTCAGGGTTAGCAGGGGGATTTCGCGTGTCGGGATTTGGCAGCTGGAGGGAGTTTTCGCGCGCGTTGTAATTTCGGGATAGCAAGGCGCGGGTTGTGAAGGCGCCAGTTTTGGGAGCACGATATCTGAATTTTCGGGATATAACAAGACGCGGGTTGAATTTTAGGGACAAGCCTAACGTGTAGTAATATTGTACTTGTACGTACCAAATCAATTCGCACTTCCCTCAACCAAAAAGAAAACGAAAAAAATAAAACTATTCACACCACACAAAGAGAGAGTCTTGCCCCGTTTTACTATACAAATGCTATTCAAAGCTACTCCCTCCTTCCATCTATATAGGGCCTAATGCGTTTTTCGATGCTAACTTTGACCAAATATTAGAGCAATGATATATGACATGCAACTTACACAAAGCACACCGTTAAATTCGTCTGTGAAAGGTTCTTTCAATGATATAATTTTCACATTGTGCATGTCATGTACTATTAATCTTGTCAATAGTCAAAGGCGGTCTTAAAAATCTCATTACGCCCTATATAGATGGAAGGAGGGAGTATGAATCCATGTTATGTCCGATTAAATTTTTTCGCTTGCTGTATAATGCATGTAACCTACTCATACCAACATTTTAGTGCATTCCAAATGTCTATACTACCGCTGCAATTCGAACTAAATTTGAATTCGTTTCTCTATTTCAATAAGAATCTACAATCATGATTGTTGCCAACTTCAACCATCATAGTTTCCTTGCTATCCGCCAGATATAAATCAGACGGCCTATAATGCAGGATGGCAGGCACACCATCATCAACAACTCCGTTTTTTATAAGAGTAGAGATAAAACATATTAAATGTAGTATACCATGTTCATAACCACACCATGTGTATCACCGTTATATATATTCACACATCCGTCGGTTTGAAACACTATGATAAATTCTTCAAATATCCGAATTCGCTTTTTATAATGAAGTATATATGATCTCTATTCGTCTTTTACACCCACACAACCCTCTTATCTTTGTAGCTAGCGCTAACTTTCTCTTGTGCATGCACACGCCCGCATCCCTCTCACCCTCCCTCAGCATTCTCTAGCTCCATCGCGCAAATTCGTCTTTTCACTTTAGGTCGTTCACCCACGGTGTGTGTAGGCCCCCAGCTCCTTCTTTACGGCACACATCGATCGATATGCCTCTCTAGCCAGGTGTGCCTAGCACAAACACAAGCTTCCCCTCTTCTCTTGTCACCGTCCATGCCTCACTCCCACCACTCTTTTCATCGTTCTCGTACTCGCACACTCCTCCCCCTCGATATAGTATGCCTCTCGTACCACCTCCTACATGCATCCCTCTCTCTCTATCCTTCTCCTCGTGCCTCATTTGCTTCTAACACACACATGCATGTATACCGATCGATCTCCCAACATATACCTAGATCGACTTTAACTACCCCCCATCGATCGACGTACCTCACAAGTTATGTCTCTCCTTTATCTTACAAAGGGCGATTGATCTTCCTATGTAGTTACGTCTGCTTACCACAGCCACATCGTCCCCCCTCATCATTCGTGCATGCCTCCTGACCCGTCTCTCACACGCACGTGCACAGACAACAAGCAGCCATCTCCTCTCTTATTGATATTGCGGGCGTGCCCTCCGTTTGTCTAGCAAGCCTATCCCACCATTTGTTAGAAGCAACTCCACTACCACCCCCTCCAACACTCTAGCTCTGTCTCTCTCCCAACCTTATTCATCTCCTGCACATATGCATGGATGCCGATCGATCTCCCTTAATACATGAGGCAGATCGATCTCCTTAATACATGAGGTAGGCCTCTCTCCTCCTCCACACATATACCAGCCATTGTACCTCTATAGTTAATTGGGCCTCCCTCTTCCCCCACCACACACCGATAGTCGAGCGCTGCAGGTAGGTATCCATGCCACAGAGACAAACTGCACATGTCCCATCTCACGTTCCAGTAGGCCAGCCACTCTATATCTTTGACGTGGGCACACACAAATTCGATGGCACTCTTTATCGATCCGCGCGCGCACACACACACATCATCCCTCTCTTCGATTCTATGGACACCTCAAGCCGATGATACCTCCACTCTCTTCTCGTGGATCGCCCCCTCTATATATATGTTATATCCAGGACTCTATTTCACACACATTGCATATGTTAAATTTTTTGATTGACCCCCCCCCCACAAAAAAAACTCTCAAGAACCCACACACTATATCTCTCTAGGTTTGTATCTCTCTCACACAACCCCACGTAGGTGGTGTACGTATACAAGAAGAGAATAGGTGCACCGTGCACGTACTCACGCTTCGTGCCCAGCCACACCCGCGCGGGTACACGGTGGAGCTCATTTCTCCGCAGAAGCTGAATTTGTTTTTGAAACATCAAGTGGCCAGAGACTCGAAAACTTATTTGCCCATTAGTGACTTGTCAGGGCGGTGGATTTTAGTTTGTACGATAATGCTGCATCCACCTAAAGTAACGAAAGTTCTTACGTAAACTTCCTAGTAATTCCCTCTTCGTAGGTGCAGCATTACTCCTAACATTTGTAATATCAGTTTGAAACTTGTAATATTGCCGTGTCCTATTCCTGCATTTTCAAAATCCTGCGAATCAAACAGGTCCTGAGTTGGTGATGATGTTGTGCCTCCCATCTTTCACCAATAGCCGTCGGATCTAGATCTGACGCATACAAACCAAGCTTCTCCATTTTTGCAAAAAGATGCCCGCACTTGTTCCCTATTTACAAACAACTCCTTGTCTCTCACAATCAGCCTCATCTCCTCCCCACCACATCTAGGAGTAGAAGGCCGTGGAAAAATCTGGCGTGATGGCCGCTGCCAGAGCCGTCCACCCCCAATCTTGGTGTTCCGTGCAATGCACGGGCATCTACGCATGGGAAATTATGTCGAACAGGGCTAGTTGTAAGCAGGCTAGCTCTACAGCCATGATGATAGTGACTGCAGACGGTGAGGCTGACTATGGTATGCCGAACACGGCGCCTATACTCAGGTGTCATCTCCGGCGCAGGGTCTTGTCACTTCACTATGAGGAGCAGCACGTAATAATTTGACCAACGGATAGTACAGTGCTAGTACTCCTACTACTACATTGGTAGTACTACTACTAGTACTAGTAGCACCACCGTCTGGATTTAGGAGTACTACCACGTCCATCTGGATTTTAGTATTTGACTAGCAATATCTAGTAATGCATGTCACCAAAAATGTACTACTCCCTCTGTAAATAAATACATGGTGTTTTATTCCTATCGGCGAGAGAACTTAATTTTTTTGCTACTCCTAACTAGAGTACTAATAGGATTACATGCAGTGAACTAAACACTGCATGTCATGTTTGGTAGTCTCAAGTCATTGAAAGCATGCACGGCCCACATCTCTCATTGGTTGATATGTCACGAAATAAGAAACAAGGAGGGAGTTAATGCACCGTGCCTAAGTATTTTGGGATTATTTGGTTTTTGTAAGGTGACTTACACAACATTTTTGTTTACATGCATTAACATTTAATAGTTAAATCAAAGGTCAAAACTTGGCGCAAAATGCAAAGGGGACCAATAAACCAGTAAACATCAAACTTCTCTCGTTTGGCCCCAACTAGAGGTCCGGTGAGATGACTATACTTCACCGGCACGGAGGGGGACGCAGCTTCATTGACTTACGACAACTTCCTTTGCGTGAATGACACGTGGCCCCAGGGGGTGGCTAGCCCACCTATCATACAACCAAAGGCAGGTGCAATAGAGGGCCAAGGAGTAGTACAAAATCCTACGCACCTACTCACGCTAACCAAGGGCTGAGTGATCACTCGAATCGCAAGATCAGTTGACTAGAAACTACGCTAGACCCATGGAGGCGATGAGCGCGAGCATCAGCCGGCTGTGCCAGATGGTCCACGACGCCGTCCTGCGGCCCGGCACCGAGGAACGTCTCCATATAGTATTGCTTGAGGCCGCCAGGGCGAGGGGCCGCTTGGACGACAGCTTCGTCTCCTTGTTCGACGAGGTCCTCGTCGGTTTCCTCGACAAGTTCACCGACATCAAGAAGCTTGTGGACGACTTTGACGTAAGCCTCCAGCCGACGCGCCCAGACTCTGCGATGCCTGCCACCCTCAACGGCCACTATGGTAACAACCTCTTCGACGCACTGGTGGACCTGCGACTGCCCTACGTCGCGCCGGAGAATGTCCACCTCGAGGTCGCGCTCGCCGCGGAGCGCGTGGCGCATCAAGACACCATCGACATAATCACCCACGTCTACACGCAAATCGTCCACAAAGACTACTACATGCAAGAGGAGGACGATAGGACGCTGGCCTTCTTGGAGCGCAGGGCAACCTTGGACGGCACTGTTCAGAAGCACGTTGAGCTCGCCGCCAATGTCGCTGCTCCTCACACGTCGGTTGGTGACCCGGCGCACTAGGGCGTGAGGATGTCGTTGAACATTGATGGATCCATATGTATTATCTTTCCGTCAAATCCATGTAGTAGTATATGATACTACAGTAATTATCTTGTCGGATGGCTGAGAAAACAGGAGGGAGAAGAGATGGCTGTAGCATGGACTCCAAGAAAATTGGTGTAGGATGGGACTCGTGTGGGTGGCGTGTGCCGTACTGCTAGACGTGAATGCTACTGAGTTATGGCCCATGCCACCCCACTATATCGAGCCTATCAAGGTACGTAGAACAAATTTCCTGCAGTCCGTGCTCAGTCCTCCTCTATCTCTCTTCTCAGCCAACCAGCGGACGCACGAAGCCCATCGTCTGTTTGCTCACATGCGGCCACACATGTCAGTGAAAACGCAAGAGGACCCACTGAACCTGCACATCTTTCACCTCGACGTGCTGGTGATGAAAAACAAATCCAATAAAGATCTTCGGCGGCCGCTTTTGGAGTTACACAAGAGTAGTAAGATTCTATTTACAGTTTAACCCAAGATGCACATCTCATGGCTTCAACTACCACTCTATTTTCTTTCATGACACGACCTGGATGTTGGATGTCCCACGTGTCAGCAAAAGGAGGAAGAACCCGACCAAATCTTTGGTTCTGCTATCGGATGAGATTAGTGCACTTGTTGATACTCCTACTAGAATAGAGGCTAGACATGAGACTAGATGCGGGGAAGCAACACCTACTTCTTTACACTCGAAGAAGAAAGAAGCATGCAAGATCGAGCCTCCATAGATCAACAATGAATGCATCGAGAAGGCACTAATCCAACTTACAGGAGTAGTAAAATGTATTCTTGTGGTTCTTGTTTTCTTTGGTCTTGCTTTTCTAGTCAAAATTATCGTTGGAGTTCGTGAAAAACAGAGGTCCATTTGGGGTCGTGCGTTGGAGTTGGCCTTACAAGTGGGACCGCAGTTAAGGAAACAGACTATCGGCAAACCCCCACCTCGCCCGCCGCGCGATGGCTGAAGTTAGAGAAATGACGAGGTTGAATAGATTGCTCTAGCACGGACTCCAAGAAATAATATGGTGTCAGATGGATGTCGTGGTGGTGGCGTGTGCTGTACTCCTGAACGTGAATGCTTGTTCTGGCCCATGCCACCCTACTACTCCTACTACTTACTCCTACTAGTATATAGTATACTAGTATCGAGGATTCGAGGTGCTGGTTACGTACAACGAACACATTAACATATGGCTACAGTAAAAACACCCACCCGACGCGCGAAGCATGTGAAGCTAGTACAAATTTAGAGAAGCGACTCGAGAGCCATTCATAAATTTAGTAAGTTTATCACAGGCATATCATTTTATTACATACAACAGGTCATCAACCGACATCAACAACGAGGATACATTATAAATACTAAAGTTTTCACCACACAACAAATAACAAGCCATGAAATGAACTTCAACTCAACCATTCCGCGGCGTTGGAAACGCTTGCTTTGAACCACAAGTGATTCTCTGGGACGGGCCATCTGTTGTCGATCTGGAGACGAACGCAGGACCGATCATCCAGGCTGAAGCGACCTACTATATCAGTACGAGGGTAGGGAACCACCCAAATGTCCGAGGTATACACACAATTGCTTCTCATAAATGTGTCAACAGCAGTTGGATCGCCTTTCACCATCATCAGATTGTTTTGTCCAAGGAAGAGAGAGTTTTCTCCAAGACTATCAATTCTGTGCCAGGGAGAAGGAGTTGGCGCTAGCACACTAGTATCCATCCCTAATACCATGCAACGGGTGTTGGAATAGGTCTGGAGAGTGCGACCATGGGAGACACCTGCTTCCTTACCAGTAACATCATCAGTGGGTTGTATACACACAAGAAGAGGTGATCCATCAGAATTAGTTGCTAGGCGCCACAGAGTATATCGGCGCTGCTCGTCCTCATGCTCGTGATCATCACCATCATCCCCCTTGGTTATAAAAAATTTCAAGTATAGGTGGTGGGATGTTCACAGGACCTTGGAAACACAAGAAGAAGGTTAATTAGTGAAGGGAAACTTGCTAACCCGCATGCATGTGGATGAAACAATTATAATTACGGTGGAAGACAAACGTACCGAAACTACTAGGATGCCATGCAAAAACAGTGCCACGAGTGGTGGCAGCAAACACAAGGCCCTCGTATTGAATTGCATCACAGTACTCATCCGTGTACAGAAACTGATTTTTGAGCAATATCCGTCGAGTCGAACCACGAAGGACGGAAACAAGCTTGTCGAAGATAGCAACAACTTGATAGTTGTTGTAATTCCAAGAGTGGTTGGGAACTTGACAAATTGCTATCTTCCATAGAAGACAGTCACCATGATCGTATTTGAACGTGCGTACATTACCGGTGTGCTCAACCTCTGGGCAGTGTGCTGAGATTTTTGGAAGTGGAACCCGGTGACGAGTGTACACATTCACAAGTTCCCACTCGCAGTTGGACCCAATGTAAACAACCCAATCTCCATTTGTGCCCGCCCAAGCCTTGCCCTCGAGCGATGGCATCTTAACATCATACGTATCATTATCAAGCGGCATCAACTAGCACAGGGCGAGGCCTCCGTCGTGCCGACACCAGTCATCAGGGTCACGGCAAAGAAGATAGGGGAGATTAAACCGCTCCTTGACTCTTGGGTTCTTTGTAATGATGTTATTAGTTGAGTCGAGAATGGGCTTGAATGAACCTGCCATGCTAGCCGAGGTGATGACGTCGCACCGATCAATGAGTTCCTCCACCACGTCATCTTTCAGATCGGGGCAAGAATAACGGGGTCGTTTCCGGCCTATTCCCTCCATGGAGAAGACGATCAAACAATGGCAGAAGAAAGGGTGAAGGGCTGAAGGAAAATGGAGGAGGGAGAGGAAGAGCGTGCGACAGCAGTTCTAAATCGAGAGGGAAAGGCGAAGAGTTGGTGGACGGTTGCGAGTTTGCCACGGTTCACGAAGAGGCGCCCCGGCCTACACGTCCGTTCGGAAATACTCCTACTACTCACAATCGTCTCATTGATATGTTGGAACGGGACCACATGTTGAAACATGGTTCGTAATTTCTCGTGAAAAATTCGATATGGCCACATTGGCCCGAGGTTCCGCATTAGTTATTGACCTTTATTTTTTAATGGCGTGCCGATCAGTTTTGAAGCACGACTAACTGGTACTGTACATGGAGAGGATGACAGCAGGGACCCGCCAAGGTCATGGCAGTATGCAAGCAAGTGCCTCCTTATTTCAAGCCAATAAAAAATGGCTCCTCCTAGGGGATTTCTGACATCTGGGTCCCATGCCATTATCAACGTAGTCAATAAACGAGAGAATTGCACAACGAGCGGCTGACACCAGGAACCCAGCAGCTCGCCCAGTTATTTTTGTTCTGGGTTAATTTGATAAATGCCACTCCAAATCTGGTGTATCCGAGAAATGCCACTGCAATTTCCAAACTTTGAAAAATGCCATTTCTAGTGGCATTTTTCGAAGTCTGGAGTGGCGTTTTTCAAAGTTTGCAAAAATTGCAGTGGCATTTTCCAAAGTTTGGAAATTGTAGTGGCATTTTTATGAATCGCCATAATTGGAGTGGCATTTATCTAATTTGTTTTTGAGACGGAAGTAGGGTGTCAACTGGGCTGTGCGGGACACTCTGGCCTGTCTAGACAGCCTTTTCTTTTATGTTTACCACAGACCAGCCCAGTAGTTTTTCTTTTTTCTGAAAATGGCTAGCCCAGTTCTTTTGTGATTTGTCAAGTAAGTCGCTTTATCAGGCCTGCTGGGCTGCAAATCTTTCAAAACGAGGAGAGCTTCATTCGGTTGGCCGAGAAAATGGCCTATCAGTAATGAGAAATGGGCTGTACATTTTTAAAACACATCAAACCAGCAATTATTTTCAAATATGTTTTTTTCATTTTGAGATTTTAAATTGCATTAATTTTTATGCATGGACAATTTATTGGATTTTATATTTATATATAATTATTTTTAAAATCAGTCTGAATGTGACTCGAAATTTCGGGATTAAAAACAGTTCAGACCGCACCGATATATGCAAAATTTCGTATAATTTTTTAACCGTGGCCACAATATGGGCTGTAATGCTAACATAAAGAATATGGGCTCCAAAAAAACCCATAAAAATTAGCAAATGGGCTGTAAATTATTTGAAATAATGGCAGATGGGATGTATGCTATTTTCCACAGATTTGAGACTTGCCACAGATGGCCTGTATACTGTTGGATGTCCATCCAACGGCCGTCGTGCTTCTTCAATCTTTGCTCTTCCTACTCCAGCCGCTAAAACAAGCACCGACGGGACTGCCTACTCCCTCCTCTCCGTGGCCGGCTGTGCTGCCACGCAGGCCTCACCGCCCCACCGTACTCCCATCACTGGCCTAGCCATCCCTCTACTCACCCACATCTGCTGTTATTCTCCGGCGACGGCAAACGAACCAGTAAACCCTCGTACAGTCGTACTCCCCTCCGCGTGGGAAACAAAAACAACGGCCGAGTCTTCCCTGCCTCCATGTCGTTCCCTTCCTAGGCCTCGCCGTCATCCACCGCCCTGGTGCTCTCGGCGTGGCGTGGTCAGCGTGGTCAACGACCGACATGCATCTGATGTGGACTGTACGTGGAGAGGGTGACAGCTGGGTCCACGACCGCACGCAAGGAAATGCCTCCTTATTACGCGCAAAATAATTATTTCCTCCACCTGACATCTAGGACCCACCGAAACGGCCTCTGTATTTCGCGAAAAAAAACGTTACCGTCGCTGACAGCTCGGACCCACCAGCTATATCTTCGTATGCAAGGAAGTGCCTCCTTATTACGCACAAAAAAATGAATACTCCCCCTGCTAGCTGGGACCCAGTATAGTGGGCCTACTAAGTTGACGGGGACGAAGGGCTTTGTCAACTTAGTCAATATGCACGATTCTAGCTCGACTTACCGTACGATGTCCATCCAACGGCCGTAGTGCTTCTTCAACCTCTGGTCTTCTTGCTCCAGCCGCCCAAAGCAGAGCCGGTCGTGCCGCCTGCTCCTACCTCCCGTGGCCGGCTGTGCTGCCGCAGAGGTCTCACCGCCCCCATACTACTCCCACCGCTGGCCAGGCCATCCCTCCACTCCACTCACCCACACCCCCTGTTATTCTGCGGCGATGGCAGCGCAGCCGAACCAGTGAACCCTCGTACTCCTCTCCGCGTGGGCATCCACTGCCGCGTCTTCCCCGGCTCTGCGTCGTCCCCTTCCTAGGCCTCACCGTCGTCCACCGCCGTGGTGCTGTCCGCGCGGCGTGGTCAATGTGGTCAACGACCGAATTCCATCGGAAGAATACTATATGTGGAGAGGCTGACAGCTGGGTCCACGGCAGTCGCAAGGAAGTGCCTCCTTATTACGCGGAAAATAATTATTCCTCCACCTCACAGCAGGGACCCATCGGACGCCCACCAGTATATCGTGAAAAAACGTTTGCCCCTGACTGCTGGGACCCACCCGATGGGCCACCGTATTTCACAAAGAAAATGTTCCCCCTACTGTCAGCTCGGACCCACTAGAAGTGCCTCCTTATTACGCACAAAAAATGAATACCCTCTGCTAGCAGGGACCCACCTTTGTGACAGGCTAACTTGTGGGCCTACTAAGTTGACGGGGACGGAGGGCTTTGTCAACTTAGTCAATATGCACGATTCTAGCTCCAGTGACTGTACGATGTCCATCCAACGGCCGTAGTGCTTCTTCAACCTTTGGTCTTCTTGCTCCAGCCGCCCAAACCAGCGCCGGTCGTGCCTCGTGCTCCTGCCTCCCGTGGCCGGCTGCGATGCGGCGGAGGCCTCACCGCCCCTACTACTCCCACCACTGGCCAGGCCATCCCTCTACTCACCCACACCCCCTGTTATTCTGCGGCGACGGCAGGCTCACAGCACAGCGAACCAGTGAACCCTCGTACTCCTCTACGCATGGGCATCCACTGCCGCGTCTTCCCCGGCTCCGCGTTGTCCCCTTCCTAGGCCTCGCCATCGTCCACCACCTTGGTGCTCTCGGCGCAGCGTGGTCAACGTGGTCAAGGAACAGCTTCCATCGAACATGGACTGTACGTGGAGAGGCTGACAGCTGGGTCCACGGCCGCACCAAGGAAGTGCCTCCTTATTACGTGCAAAATAATTATTCCTCCACCTGACAGCGGGGACCCACTAGACAGGCCACCAGTATTTTGCAAAAAAATCTTTTCCCCTGACTGCTGGGACCCACCGGACGGGCCACCGTATTTCGCAAAAAAAACGTTCCCCCCGCTATCAGCTCGG
This sequence comes from Triticum aestivum, assembly GCF_018294505.1. Classification (NCBI taxonomy): domain Eukaryota; kingdom Viridiplantae; phylum Streptophyta; class Magnoliopsida; order Poales; family Poaceae; genus Triticum; species Triticum aestivum. Next base: position 404,787,369 of record NC_057800.1, on the reverse strand, counting down.
ACCCACCGGAAGTGCCTCCTTATTACGCACAAAAAATGAATACTCCCCCGGCTAGCTGGGACCCACCTTGCTGGGAGGCTGACTTGTGGGCCTACTAAGTTGACGGGGACGAAGGGCTTTGTCAACTTAGGCAATATGAACGAGTCTAGCTCCAGTGACCGTACCATGTCCATCCAACGGCCGTAGTGCTTCTTCAACCTCTAGTCTTCTTGCTCCAGCCGCCCAAAGCAGCGCTGGTCGTGCCGCATGCTCCTGCCTCCTGTGGCCGGCTGTGCTGCCGCAGAGGCCTCACCGCCCCTTACTATTCCCACCGCTGGCCAGGCCCTGCGGTGATGGCAGCCTCACACCGCAGCCGAACTAGTGAACCCTCGTAGTCCTCTCCACGCGGGCTTGCACTACCGCGTCGTCCCCTTCCTAGGCCTCGCCGTCGTCCACAGCCGTGGTGCTCGCGGCATGGTCAACATGGTCAAGGAACGACTTCCATTGGAAGAGTACTGTACGTGGAGAGGATGACAGCTGGGTCCACGGCCACAACCCAGTTTTTTTGTGATTTGCCAAGTAAGTCGCTTTGTCAGGCCTGTTGGGCTGCAAATCTTTCAAGACGAGGAGAGCTTTCATTCGGCTGGCCGAGAAAATGGCCCATCAGTAATGAGAAATGGGTTGTACATTTTTAAAACACATCAAACCGGCAATTAGTTTCAAATATCTTTTTTTTTCATTTCAAGATTTTAAATTACATTAATTTTTATGCGTGGAGAATTTGTTGGATTTTATATTGATATACATTTATTTTTAAAATCAGTTTGAATGTGAGTCGAAATTTCAGGATTAAAAACAGTTCAGACCGCACCGAAATATGCAAAATTTCGTATAATTTTTTAACCGTTGCCACAATATGGGCTGTAATGCTAACAAAAAGAATATGGGCTCCAAAAAAACCTTAAGAATTAGCAAATGGGCTGTAAATTATTAGAAATAATGGCAGATGGGTTGTATGCTATTTTCCACAGATTTGAGGCTTTCCTAAAAAAAGGTTGACGCAGAAGCACTGACTGTTGGATGTCCATCCAATGGCCGTCGTGCTTCTTCAATCTCTGCTCTTCCTGCTCCAGCCGCTCAAACAAGCGCCAGCGGGACTGCCTGCTCCCTCCTCCTCGCGGCCGGCTGTGCTGCCGCGCAGGCCTCACCGCTCGACCGTGCTCCCATCGCTTGCCTAGCCATCCCTCTACTCACCCACACCTGCTGTTATTCTCCGGTGACGGCAGACGAACCAGTAAACCCTCGTACAGTCGTACTCCCCTCCGCGTGGGAAACAACTGCCGAGTCTTTCATGCCTCCGTGTCGTCCCCTTCCTAGGCCTTGCTATCGTCCACCGCCCTGGTGCTCTCGGCGCGGCGTGGTCAACGTGGTCAAGGAACGACTTCCATCGGACGTGGACTGTACGTGGAGAGGCTGACAGCTGGGTCCACGGCCGCAGCAAGGAAGTGCCTCCTTATTACACGGAAAATAATGATTCCTCCACCTGACAGCTAGGACCCACCGGATGGGCCACTGTATTTCGCGAAAAAACGTTTCCCCCTGACTGTTGGGACCCACCAGCTACATCTTCGCACGCAAGGAAGTGCGTCCGGGCAAAAAAAAACGATTCGCCCCCTGACTGCTGGGACCCACCAGCTACATCTTCGCAGGCAAGGAAGTGCCTAACAGTCGGGACCCACCTGGTCGAAGCGTACATAGCATTGTCATTCTGGTTGCGAACGTGTACGTACATACTGGTCGATGTAGAGGCACGCATGTGTCATAGTAGAGGCGCGCACGTGTCGTAGTAGAGACGCGCACATAGCATGTACACGTACGTACAATGGCCATGGTGCAAGAAAGAAAATACGGCCACGTATATGTACATACGGGCGGGGTCTCGAACGCCTACTCGCGCATACGTACGGCGAGGGCTCGTGTACATGGCTGGGTTGGAACGGAGAAACAGCATCGTCGTCGTGTTCATGGGGAGGCAACGGAATGCGTCGGGTTCATGGGGAGGCAACGGAATGCGTTGTGTTCATCAGGAGGCAACGAAACGCGTGGGAGCCAACTGGCTGGGTCAGAACGGAATGCGTGGTCGTGTTCATCGGGAGGGCTTGGACGGAATAGGCGATGGAAACGAGGCCTGGCGTACCGCACAATGGAGGAAACGGACCTCCTACGTTCGGAACGGGGTCCTGTTGATCGGGAGGGATCTGGCGTGTCGCAAAACGGAGGAAACGGACCTTCTACGATCGAAACGGGGGTCCTGTTCATTGGGAGGGGTGTGGCGTACCGCAAAACGGAGGAAACAGACTTGTGTTGGAGCGCTACGGTTGAAACAGGGGTCCTATTCATTGGGAGGGGTGTGGCGTACCGTAAACGGGACTCCACGGGATACTGTTCATCTCCACCATCGACCCCCTCCAGCCTCCACAAGCTACTGTTCATCCACCGTCGACCTCCTCCAGCCTCCACCTGCGACTGTTCATCCACGGGCTCCTGTTCATCCAGCCTCCACCACGTGCTACTCCACCGGCTACTGTTCAACTAGCCCTCTCCACGGGCTCCTGTTCAACCACCCCTCCACGGGCTACTGTTCATCCTGCCCTCCATCGTTTACTGTTCATCCTGCCCTCCACGGGGTGGTCCTATTCATCCAGCCCTCCACGGGGTCCTGTTTATCCAGCCCCAACCGGCTCGATCAATCGGGGTCCTGTTCATCCAGAGGCAACACCACGGGGTCCTATTCATCCACCCCACCGGGAACTGTTCATCCACCCCCCCCCCCCGCAACGCTCGCTATTCATCCAGAGGCAGCATCGATCGGCTTCAGTTCGCAGCAGTAGCGAAGGAATCGCTCGATCGGGTTCAGTTAACAGCCATCGATCGATCGCTCGGGTTCAGTAACGCGTAGCCTGCAGTGCAATCGCTCAGGTTCAGTTAGAGCCCAACGCCTCGCTCGGGTTCAGTTAGAGCCAATGCCTCGCACACACGCGCGTACGTGTACGAGAGAAACACGCATCGCTCAGCCCCCGACCTCCCACCGTAACCGGGAACTCCCCGAAATCCCCTCCCTCGCTTCTACCACGGGTTTTTTCCGTCATGGACGGCCCAAAGAATGTCATGCAGCTGCATCTCCAGCCCACCCAGGACAAAAAGCCCATTTTCTTCCATGATTTTTTGTCATAGAAGTAGGAGCCCACCACATCTATGATGATACCGGGTTTTGTCACAATTATCGTCATAGAAGTGTCATATGTATGACAGAAATTTTTTTCATTCGGCCCAAAATGTCACGGATGTGTCTTTTTTTTGTAGTGTAAGCCACCAGTTCCCATTAAATGGAACCAATCTATCTCGGAGCAGGATTAGCAGTCCAGCCTCCGTCATTCGCCTTACAACCGCGCAAAGTTTATACCGCGCATGCATAATTATGCACTTAAGATACCCTGGCCATCGGCGGAGGCACAATACGGGCAAGCCTACAAGCACTCCCATTTGCTCCTTTTTATTACTAACTATTCCTTTTTATCTTATCACAGGTGACGTAAAATATTGGTCATCTCACAGACTCTTTCAGAGTTCGGCTTCATACACTTACCCCAAGGTTGTCCCTGCTAAAGGAATCCTTTCGTTGAGGCAAGGCGGCGCAGACGTGCGACAGGAGGTCCAAATAATTTTGTAGACCGTACTCTATTTTGAGCCTGTAATAATGCCTTCTCCCTCAGCTTTCGATCACCGACATGTCAAATAGCCTGGGTCGTGGCATTATTATTTGTAAAATGGCAATTGACATATCAATCAGATCTCAGCGAACATAATCCATACCCAGTATTCACTTTTCCTGAAAAAGCTGAATTTCTCCGGTTGTTTCACACTCGCACCTCGGCACGGGTTGCCAGGGGCCCGATATGCACCTCGGCGCGGGTTGCCAGGGGCTCGATATGGGAACAAATGAATTGTCGAGAAGTCTGAACAGCTTTATAGCACACTTCAGCGTCGCGAGTTTGGCCATATATGCATTAGCTCCGAATCATGTCTTTAGTCAATAGTTGGGTTGCCCGCTCCTGTGCTTACTACCTTACGTTCCGCTATATCGTCTAGGGTAGTAAAGGGAGAACTACTATGATTGTGTCCCGGTTTATTCGGATGAGCACCTTAGTAGAGAAAGCCGAAAACTGACTTCATGATGCGACGAGAGCTGGTCAACCACTCGATGACTTCATAGAATCTTTCGCGATTCCTCCCGTATTGCACGAAGGACCATTTTTCTGGCTACTCATGTAACACACCGTATTCGGATGACTGCGTACATACCAGGGGCTATATCGTAGACCCACCGTCAAACTCCTATGGCTAAGTGAAAGTGCTAAAGCCCTATAGTCCGATTGCCTAGTTCGCCGCATTGACACCTCCTTCATGGACCAAGACGTTGGATCAAGAGTGTTCAAATGCTTTTCTGAACACCCCCGTATTTTATGCGAGGGGGCTGAAGCCGACAACTAGAAAACTTTCAGATTATACAAAAACGGCCGCACAGGAGGAGCCATAATTTCTAGGCATAATCTTAAAACATAATAATATTGTTTTTACAATCTCAACACACTTCACTCGAACATTATCTCTTTTGAGCACTGACCCTCTATCAAGCGGGCACCCACTAAGACATCCTTATAATAATACTTTGGCGTGTGATGCTCCTTGCCCTTGGGTGGACTTTTCGCTGCAACATCCGTGGCCTTCATCTTCGCCCAGTACATCTTCACACGGACAAAGGCCATCCGTGCACCTTCAATGCACGTGTACCGCTAAACAGCGTTGATACGCGACACCGCATCACCTAGTCGCTGTACCAAACCGAAATAAATCTTCGGAATTGGCTCAGTTGGCCACAACTGGACTATGATATCCTTCATGGCAGAGCTGGATATCTTATGGAGCTCTACCCATTGGGCCATCTGTTTGTTCAGTAATAGTGGGCGCTTCGGCGTGCCGAATTGTGACCAAAACAACTTCTTCGTTGCATGCCCTTCTTGCGCTTCGTAAAATTGCGCCGCATTGGAGGCACTCCTTGGCAAGTCCAAAAAGGAGCCTGTAGAGCACCACATTTGATTAAGCGGGCATACTTCGGATCGCCAAACTTAGTGTGTAATAAGAAAGGCTTACCAGCCGCTATCTCCCTAGCTTACCGGATCTCTTCCCGAGCCGCTCTAGACTTGGATCGTGCTTCTCTTACCTCTTGTAATGCCTTGTCAAGATCGATTGCTTTGGCCTTGTTATCCTTCTCGAGGAATTCGCACCGAACAGTGGCTTCCTTCAGCTCATTCGCCATAATGGCCATTCTCTCCTCACACTGGTGCTGCGCGGCTTGTTCGGCTTCTAGTTCATCAGCTACCTTCTTGGCAGCCACATTATCCGGGCTTGCTCATTGGCTTGGGCAAGTTCAGCCCGCAGGGTCTCCACCACAGCAGCATTATCTACATATACGCATGTCTCAGAAAATAATTCTAGCGTCGTGCCTGTGTTACTATACATGTTAGAACACATACCTTGTGCCTCGTCAAGTCGCCTGTTAATAAGCGTGATGTCATCATTCGCCACATCAAGCTTATGCTCCAAACCTACAACCTTCGTAGTGTGGGTAGTCGTCATGGAGGTAACAGCATTTGTTTCCAATCATTAGATTATTTCCTGAGAACATCTTTTTTGATCCTCTGATTGCCTACCTTTGGGCGCCAACCAGAGTCTCAGGGGCTACTATCTATACACAGGTGCATTTTTGCGTATAGAGCACAATCGTAAATATAATATTACATACCTCAAAGCCTCTTAGTGGGCCCATGAAGGCTTCATTCAATCCGCTTTTCATGGATAGAATCATCTCAACCAGTGTACCCATCAAGGTACGATGATCATCTGAAATTGACGAATACCGTACCATGTCCGTCAGGGTATCTGGCACATCCGAATTCCTGGAAGCAGCTGTGGCAGTGCGGAGTCCCTTTGACAGGGTATGTTTACTCGACCCTAGAGTCGTCTCTGGCTGTAAACCGGATAGTCCAGAGCCTTTATTGTTGACCCTTGTAGGGACCGCACACTTCGGACTCTTGGCGGCCAAAGTTTCACCTTGGGGCGTTGGCTCTATTATCCCTCGATCGGGAGAGACCCTCCGGGACGACACCTCGATGTCGTCCGCCCCTTGGGGCGAGGAAGCTTGTGGAGGCGTTTCGCTTTCCATCGTCTCAGGTAAAAGGTCCCCCGAGGAGGAGGATTGTTGAGGAAAACTGTGTGCCGGACTGCAAAACGCATATTCTAGATGTTACCTTTGCAAAAAGAAAAGGAACGGGGTATGTTTAAAATATCTTTGTTCACTTACGATTCGGTTGGAGGCTTGTCCTTACGAGGGGATTGTGCAATAGCAACACCTTCCGAGCCTGAACCAACTGGCATGGGCGTTTTGCCCCTCTTAGGAGCCCTTACCTCCCAACTCTCGGAGGCGGCTGATGTCTACTGAACAACCTTCTTCTTGTAGACGTTGTTGGGCCTCCAAGTGCAGAGGTTTGTAGGACAGTAGCAAATTTCACTCAAGTGGATGACCTAAGATTTATCAATCCGTAGGAGGCGTAGGATGAAGATGGTCTCTCTCAAGCAACCCTACAACCAAATAACAAAGAGTCTCTTGTGTCCCTAACACACCCAATACAATGGTAAATTGTATAGGTGCACTAGTTCGGTGAAGAGATGGTGATACAAGTGGTATATGGATGGTAGATAATAGTTTTTGTAATCTGAAAATATAAAAATAGCAAGGTAACGAATGATAAATGTGAGCGTAAACGGTATTTCAATGCGTTGAAACAAGGCCTAGGGTTCATACTTTCGCTAGTGCAAGTTCCCTCAACAATACTAACATAATTGGATCACATAACTATCCCTCAGCATGCAACAAAGAGCCACTCCAAAGTCACTAATAGCGGAGAACAAACGAAGAGATTATGGTAGGGTACGAAACCACCTCAAAGTTATTCTTTCCAATCAATCCGTTGGGCTATTCCTATAAGTGTCACAAACAGCCCTAGAGTTCGTACTAGAATAACACCTTAAGACACAAATCAAACAAAACCCTAATGTCACCTAGATACTCCAATGTCACCTCAAGTATCCGTGGGTATGATTATACAATATGCATCACACAATCTCAGATTCATCTATTCAACCAACACATAGGACCTCAAAGAGTGCCCCAAAGTTTCTACCGGAGAATCACGACGAAAACGTGTGCCAACCCCTATGCATAGGTTCATGGGCGGAACCCGCAAGTTGATCACCAAAACATACACCAAGTGAATCACGTGGTATCCCGTTGTCACCACAGGTACGCACGGCAAGGCATACATCAAGTGTTCTCAAATCTTTAAAGACTCAATCCGATAAGATAACTTCAAAGGGGAAACTCAATCCATTACAAGAGAGTAGAGGGGGGAAGAAACATCATAGGATCCAAATATAATTGCAAAGCTCGCGATACATCAAGATCGTATCACCTCAAGAACACGAGAGAGAGAGAGAGAGAGATCAAACACATAGCTATTGGTACATACCCTCAGCCTCGAGGGAGAACTACTCCCTCCTCGTCATGGAGAGCACCGGGATGATGAAAATGGCCACCGGAGAGGGATTCCCCCCTCCGGTAGGGTGCCAGAACAGGTCTAGATTGGCTTTCGGTGGCTACGGAGGCTTCTAGCGGCGGAACTCCCAATCTATTGTGCTCCCTGATCGTTTTAGGGTATATGGAGATATATAGGCGGAAGAAGTACGTCAGGGGAGCCACGAGGGGCCCACGAGGGTGAAGGGCACGCCCTAGGGGGGAGGGCGCACCCCCTACCTTGTGGTCTCCTCGAAGCTTCCCTTACGTGCACTTCAAGTCTTCTGGGCTTCTTTCCTTCCAAAAATGAGTTCCGTGAAGTTTCAGGTCAATTGGACTCCGTTTGATTTTCCTTTTCTTCGAAACCCTAAAACAAGGTAAAAACAGAAACTGGCACTAGGCTCTGGGTTAATAGGCTAGTACAAAAATGATATAAAGGTGTATAATAAAGCCCATAAACATCCAAAACAGTAGATAATATAGCATGGAGCAATCAAAAATTATAGATAAGTTGGAGACGTATCAGCATCCCCAAGCTTAATTCCTGCTCGTCCTCGAGTAGGTAAATGATAAAAACATAATTTTTGATGTGGAATGCTACTGGGCATAATTTCAATGTAATTCTTCTTAATTGTGGCATGAATATTCATATCTGAAAGATTCAGGAAAAAAAGTTCATATTGACATAAAAATGATAATACTTCAAACATACTAACTAAGCAATTATGTCTTCTCAAAATAACATGGCCAAAGAAAGTTCATCCCTACAAAATCATATAGTTTAGTCATGCTCCATTTTCGTCACACAAGACTGCTCTCATCATGCACAACCCCGATGACAAACCAAGCAATTGTTTCATACTTTAGTAATCTCAAACCTATGAACTTTCACGCAATACATGAGCGCGAGCCATGGATATAGCACTATGGGTGGAATAGAATAATGAGGGGGTTATGTGAAGAAGACAAAAAGGAGAAAGTATCACATCAACAAGGCTAATCAATTTGCTATGGAGATGCCCATCGATTGATGTTAATGTAAGGAGTAGGGATTGCCATGCAACAGATGCACTAGAGCTATAAATGTATGAACGCTCAACAAAAGAAACTAAGTGGGTGTGCATCCAACTTGCTTGCTCATGAAGACCTAGGGCACTTGAGGAGGCCCATTGTTGGAATATACAAGCCAAGTTCTATAATGAAAATTTCCCACTAGTATATGAAAGTGACAAAACAAGAGACTCTCTATCATGAAGATCACGGTGCTACTTTGAAGCACAAGTGTGGCAAAGGATAGTAGCATTGTCCCTTCTCTCTTTTTCTCTCATTTTCAATTTTTATCAATTTTTTGGGCCTTCTCTTTTTTACGGCCTTTCTCTTTTTTGGGCCTTCTCTCTCTTTTTATGGCCTTTTTTTATTCCTCACTTGGGACAATGCTCTAGAAAATGATGATAATCACACTTCTATTTACTTACAACTCAATGATACAACTCGATACTAGAACAAAGTATGACTCTATATGAATGCCTCCGGTGGTGTACCGGGATATGCAATGACTCATGAGTGACATGTATGAAAGAATTATGAACGGTGGCTTTGCCACAAATACGATGTCAACTACATGATCATGCTAAGCAATATGACGATGATGAATGTGTCATGATAAACGGAATGCTGGAAAGTTGCATGGCAATATATCTCAGAATGGCTATGGAAATACCATAATAGGTAGGTATGGTGGCTGTTTTGAGGAAGATATAAGGAGGTTTATGTGTGAAAGAGCATATCATATCATGGGGTTTGGATGCACGGGCGAAGTTTGCACCAACTCTCAATGTGAGAAAGGGCAATGCACGGTACCAAAGAGGCTAGCAATGATGGAAGGGTGAGAGTGCGTACAATCCATGGACTCAACATTAGTCATAAAGAACTCACATACTTATTGCAAAAATCTAAAAGTCATCAAAAACCTCGGCACTACGCGCATGCTCCTAGGGGGATAGATTGGTAGGAAAAGACCATCGCTCGTCCCCGACCGCCAGTCATAAGGAAGACAATCAAATAACACCTCATGTTTCAAATTTGTTACACAACGTTTACCATACGTGCATGCTACGGGACTTGCAAACTTCAACACAAGCATTTCTCAATTTCACAACTACTCAACTAACACGACTTTGATATTATTACCTCCATATCTCAAAAAATCATCAAGCATCAAATTTCTCTTAGTATTCAAAACACTCATAAGAAAATTTTACTAATCTTGAATACCTAGCATATTAGGATTTTAAGAAAATTACCATGCTATTTAAGAGTCTCAAAATAATCTAAGTGAAGCATGAGAGTACATCTATTTCTTCAAAATAAAACTACCACAATGCTCTAAAAGATATAAGTGAAGCACTAGATCAAATGACAAACAACTCCGAAAGATATAAGTTAAGATCAATGAGTAGTCGAATAATTATGCAACTATGTGAAGACTCTCTAACATTTAAAAATTTCAGATCTTGGTGTTTTATTCAATCAGCAAGCAAATCAAAATAAAATGACATTCTAAGAATGGCAAACATCATGTGAAGAAGCAAAAACTTAGGATCAACCGAAACTAACCGATAGTTGTCGAAGAAGAAAGGTGGGATGCCAACCGGGGCATCCCCAAGCTTAGACGCTTGAGACTTCTTGAAATATTATCTTGGGATGCCTTGGGCATCCCCAAGCTTGAGCTTTTGTGTCTCCTTAATTCCTCTCATATCACGGTCTCCCTAAATCTCAAAAGCTTCATCCACACAAAACTCAACAAGGACTCGTGAGATAAGTTAGTATAAACCATTGCAAAAACCTTATCATACTCTACTGTAGCAAATCACTAAAATTATTATTCAATATTGCATACTAAATGCCTCTGCATATTTAATAGTCCTATCCTCAAATAGAATTATTAAAGAAGCAAACATATGCAAACAATGCAAACATAACAGCAATCTGCCTAAACAGGACAGTCTGTAAAGAATGCAGCAACATCCATACTTCCCTAGCTCCAAAAATTATGAAAGAAAATTCCCACTGTAGTAAATTTATCAGAGCTTAATATGCAAAAGGTTTCAACATTTTATCACATTCTGGCTTTTCTGGGGAATTATTGCAACAGCGGTAAACTTTCTGTTTTCAAACAGCAACATGTGGACTTCTAAAATAGGCATAGTAAAGGCTATCAATGCCACTACTATTGAAATAAAAGATGCAAAAGATTGTTCTAAATAACATCAAGCAAATCTTAACAAAATAAATTGACGCTCCAAGCAAAACACATATCATGTGGTGAATAAAAATATAGCTCCAAGTAAAGTTACCGATGAACGAAGACGAAAGAGGGGATGCCTTCCGGGGCATCCCCAAGCTTAGACTCTTGGTTGTCCTTGAATATTAACTTGGGGTGCCTTGGGAATCCCCAATCTTAGGCTCTTGCCACTCCTTATTCCATAGTCCATCGAATCTTTACCCAAAACTTGAAAACTTCACAACACAAAACTTAACAGAAAACTCGTAAGCTCCGTTAGTATTAGAAAATAAATCACCACTTAGGTACTGTTGTGAACTCATTCTAAATTCATATTGGTGTAATATCTACTGTATTCCAACTTATCTATGGTTCATACCCTCCGATACTACTCATAGATTTATCAAAATAAGCAAACAACACATAGAAAACAGAATCTGTCAAAAACAGAACATTCTGTAGTAATCTGGATCAAACGTATACTTATGGAACTCATAAAATTCTCAAATAAATTGCTGGACCTGAGGAATTTATCTATTAATCATCTGCAAACATAATTAACTCAATATCACTCTCCAAATAAAAATGGCAGCAATTCTCGTGAGCGCTAAAGTTTCTGTTTTTTACAGCATGATCAACAAGACTTTCCCCAAGTCTTCCCAAAGGTTCTACTTGGCACAAACACTAATTAAAAACATAAAAACACATCTAAACAGAGGCTATAAGAATTATTTATTACTAAACAGGAGCAAAAATCTAGGAACAAAAATAAAGTTGGGTTGCCTCCCAACAAGCGCTATCGTTTAACGCCCCTAGCTAGGCATGATGATTTCAATGATGCTCACATAAAGGATAAGAATTGAAACATAAAGAGAGCATCATGAAGCATATTGCTAACACATTTAAGTCTAACCCACTTCCTATGCATAGGGATTTTGTGAGCAAACAACTTCTGGGAACAAGAATCAACTTGCATAGGAAGGTAAAACAAGCATAACTTCAAAATTTTAAGCACATAGAGAGGAAACTTGATATTATTGCAATTCCCACAAGCATATTCCTCCCTCATAATAATTTTCAGTAGCATCATGAATGAATTCAACAAAATAACCAGCACCTAAAGCATTCTTTTCATGATCTACAAGCATAAATTTTTTATTACTCTCCACACAAGCAAAATTCTTTTCATGAATAATAGTGGGAGCAAACTCAACAAAATAACTATCATGTGATTGAAAATTAAGATCAAGATGACAAGTTTCATGGTTATCATTATTCTTTAAAGCATACGTGTCATCACAATAATCATCATAGATAGGAGGCATGCTTTCATCATAATAAATTTGCTCATCAAAACTTGGGGGACAAAAAATATCATCTTCATCAAACATAGCTTCCCCAAGCTTGTGGCTTTGCATATCATTAGCATCATGGATATTCAAGGAATTCATACTAACAACATTGCAATCATGCTCATCATTCAAATATTTAGTGCCAAACATTTTATAGATTTCTTCTTCCAGCACTTGAGCACAATTATCCTTTCCATCATACTCACGAAAGATATTAAAAAGGTGAAGCGTATGAGACAAACTCAATTTCATTTTTTGTAATTTTCTTTTATAAACTAAACTAGTGATAAAACAAGAAACTAAAAGACTCGATTGCAAGATCTAAAGATATACCTTCAAGCGCTAACCTCCCCGGCAACGGCGCCAGAAAAGAGCTTGATGTCTACTACACAACCTTCTTCTTGTAGACGTTGTTGGGCCTCCAAGTGCAGAGGTTTGTAGGACAGTAGCAAATTTCCCTCAAGTGGATGACCTAAGGTTTATCATCCGTAGGAGGCGTAGGATGAAGATGGTCTCTCTCAAGCAACCCTGCAACCAAATAACAAAGAGTCTCTTGTGTCCCCAACACACCCAATACAATGGTAAATTGTATAGGTGCACTAGTTCGGCGAAGAGATGGTGATACAAGTGGTATATGGATGGTAGATAATAGTTTTTGTAATCTGAAAATATAAAAACAGCAAGGTAACGAATGATAAAAGTGAGCGTAAAGGTACTGCAATGCGTTGAAACAAGGCCTAGGGTTCATACTTTCGCTAGTGCAAGTTCCCTCAACAATACTAACATAATTGGATCACATAACTATCCCTCAGCATGCAACAAAGAGTCACTCCAAAGTCACTAATAGCGGAGAACAAACGAAGAGATTATGGTAGGGTACGAAACCACCTCAAAGTTATTCTTTCCAATCAATTCGTTGGGCTATTCCTATAAGTGTCACAAACATCCCTAGAGTTCGTACTAGAATAACACCTTAAGACACAAATCAACCAAAACCCTAATGTCACCTAGATACTCCAATGTCACCTCAAGTATCCGTGGGTATGATTATACGATATGCATCACACAATCTCAGATTCATCTATTCAACCAACACATAGGACCTCAAAGAGTGCCCCAAAGTTTCTACCGGAGAATCACGACGAAAACATGTGCCAACCCTATGCATAGGTTCATGGGCGGAACCCGCAAGTTTATCACCAAAACATACATCAAGTGAATCACGTGGTATCCCATTGTCACCACAGATACGCACGGCAAGACATACATCAAGTGTTCTCAAATCTTTAAAGACTCAATCCGATAAGATAACTTCAAAGGGGAAACTCAATCCATTACAAGAGAGTAGAGGGGGGAAGAAACATCATATGATCCAAATATAATAGCAAAGCTCGCGATACATCAAGATCGTATCACCTCAAGCACACGAGAGATAGAGATCAAACACATAGCTACTGGTACATACCCTCAGCCCCGAGGGAGAACTACTCCCTCCTCGTCATGGAGAGCACCGGGATGATGAAGATGGACACCGGAGAGGGATTGCCCCCTCCGGCAGGGTGCCGGAACGGGTCTAGATTGGCTTTCGGTGGCTACGGAGGCTTCTGGCGGCGGAACTCCCGATCTATTGTGCTCCCTGATCGTTTTAGGGTATATGGAGATATATAGGCGGAAGAAGTACGTCAGGGGAGCCACAAGGGGCCCACGAGGGTGGAGGGCACGCCCTAGGGGGGTGGGCGCGCTCCCCTACCTCGTGGCCTCCTCGAAGCTTCCCTTACGTGCACTTCAGGTCTTCTGGACTTCTTTCCTTCCAAAAAAGAGTTCCGTGAAGTTTCAGGACAATTGGACTCCATTTGATTTTCCTTTTCTTCGAAACCCTAAAACAAGGTAAAAAACAGAAACTGGCACTGGGCTCTGGGTTAATAGGTTAGTCCCAAAAATGATATAAAAGTGTATAATAAAGCCCATAAACATCCAAAACTGTAGATAATATAGCATGGAGCAATCAAAAATTATAGATACGTTGGAGATGTATCAGCGGCCCTTTTCTTACCATACAAACAAGGGATGACAGCTTCTCCTTCCCTTTTTTCTTCGGAAGAGGGAGCCCTAGTCTCCCCGAACACAGTGCGTGGTTCGCCTTCAGGACGAAAGCTGCCTTTGGCTCCCCCGCCCTTCTCATTCTCCTCTTCCACCGGTGCCTGGTATGGCGCCGGGACAAGCATCCTTTCTAGTACGGGACTAGCTGAGTCTTCGGGAAGAGGAGCCGAAGACCTGATTCGCTCCACCTTCTTTATCCATCCTTGGAAGAAGATGGTTTTCTCAAGCATCTTATTATGAGAAGTTGTAACGCCCTCGATGTGGCTATATCTCCTACGTGTCGAAGCACGACTTAGAGGCATAACCGCTTTGAAAGCAATGTCGCAAGTGAGGTAATCTTCGCAAACAACCCATGTACATAAATAAAGGGGAAAGGTACATAGTTGGTTTACACTCGCCATGTCACACAAATACATAAATAAGTCATTACATTCATCCAATACACTCAGAGTCCGACTACGGTACCAAAATAAAGATCAACCCCAAAATGCGATAAAGTCCCCGATCGCCCCAACTGAGCACCACTACTGATCATCTGGGAAGGACACGTAGTAACGGCGAGAGTCTTCATCGAACTCCCACTTGAGCTCGGTCATATCATCTGGAATGGTATCATCGGTCCCTGCATCTGGTTTGGAAGTAATATGTGAGTCACGGGGACTCAGCAATCTCGCACCCTTGTGATCAAGACTATTTAAGCTTATAGGTAAGGTAAAGGTATGATGTGGAGCTGCAGAAAGCGGCTAGCATATATGGTGGCTAACATATTTCTAGAAGAGAGCGAGAAGAGAAGGCAAAAGCACGGTCGAACAACTATGATCAAGAAGTGATCCTAGAACAACCTACGTCAAACATTACTCCAACACCGTGTTCACCTCCCGGACTCCGCCGAGAAGAGACCATCACGGTTACACACGCGGTTGATGCATTTTAATTAAGTCAAGTTTCAGGTTTTCTACAACCGGACATTAACAAATTCCCATCTGCCCATAACCGCGGGCACGGCTTTCGAAAGTTCAAATCCCTGCAGGGGAGTCCCAACTTAGCCCATCACAAGCTCTCACGGTCAACGAAGGATATTCCTTCTCCCAAGACAATGCGATCAGACTCGGCATCCCGGTTACAAGACATCCTTGACAGTGGTAAAACAAGTCCAGCAACACCGCCCGAATGTGCCGACAAATCCCGATAGGAGCTGCACATATCTCGTTCTCAGGGCACACTCAGATGAGACATCCTACGAGTAAAACCAACCCTCAAGTTGCCCCGAGGTGGCCCCGCAGTCTACTCGGTCGGACCAACATTCAGAGGAGCACTGGCCCAGGTTTTTTTAATAAAGATGACCCTCGGGCTCCGGAAACCCAAGGGAAAAAGAGGCTTGGTGGCAAATGGTAAAACCAAGGTTGGGAATTGCTGGAGGAGTTTTATTCAAGGCGAACTGTCAAGGGGTTCCCATTATAACCCAACCGTGTAAGGAACGCAAAATCCGGGAACATAACACCGATATGACGGAAACTAGGGCGGCAAGAGTGGAACAAAACACCAGGCATAAGGCCGAGCCTTCCACCCTTTACCAAGTATATAGGTGCATTAAGATAAACAAGATACTATTGTGATATCCCAACAATAAACATGTTGCAACAAGGAACGATCTCCAATCTTCACCTGCAACTAGCAACGCTATAAGAGGGGCTGAGCAAAGCGGTAACATAGCCAAACAATGGTTTGCTAGGACATGGTGTGTTAGAGGTTTGACATGGAAATTTGGGAGGCATGATAAGCAAGTGGTAGGTATCATAGCATAGGCATAGCAAAAGAGCGAGCATCTAGCAAGCAAAGATAGAAGTGATTTCGAGGGTATGGTCATCTTGCGATGCAAAGTTTTCAGAGTTGCCTTGATCCTCGTAAGCAAACTCAACGGGCTCCTCATTCACGAACTCGTCTCCCTGCTCCAACCAAACAAGAACAACAAGCAAAAGGAGAAAAAGGAGCACAATCAACCACGTGCAATGCTCAAGCAACATGATGCAAACATGGTATGATATGCGGGATGCGATATGTGATGCATATGCATGATTTGCAAAGGAATGATTGAACCTGGCCTCAACCTAGAAAACCAAGAGTGCCACTGGAAAGGTGAGTTGATTTCGATTGAAATCTATATAAAGATCACCGGAATCGGATACACAGTTTGGAAATGGTAAGCAAAACAAATATGACACCGGTCTGCGATAATCAACAAGTAGCCATCTAAATGCATCAATAACAACATGATACAACACTCCAACATGACAACAAAATACATGGCAGGGATCCACTCATAATGCTTGACCTAAGATGAACACTGAGCTATGGCTAACTCAAACATTAGTAGATTCAAACAAGCATGGCAAAAGTGCAAATGATAACAGGTTTCAGACTTTGTGGAATTAACACAAGTTAGGAATTTATCATGAGGAAGCAATCTTTAGAGCATGAAAACTACGTGCTACGGGAACATATCATGGAAAATCAAGGCATGGCATGAAGCTAATCTAAGCATATAATAAAAGTCCCTTAGTGACCTTGAGTCAAAAGGGATCAGAAAATACAATTGCAAGCATGTGAACATAGCAAAAACATAAACAGATTCAGACTTAGTGAAAAACTGGAACATGCAAAACAGATTAACAAGTAGGCATGTTTACAAGCTCGATGCACTCACTACGAGGCATTGCATGACAAACTAAGAATACACCCATCAAGAAGACATGGCAAGAACAACAACATAGCATGCACGGATCAATAGTAACAACCTCGGCAAAATCGCTAAACATGTTAACAATCTGCCAGGAACATTTTACAGCAAAAGTAGAGCTCGATTGACTCAAGCTAGGGTGCTCCATAATTGCAAACAAAGACATGGATGGACAGAGCACAACAATATTAACAAAACATCCTTACTGGTCATCCTCAAAAGAGGCACGGATCACTAGGAAACAACATGAACATATATCATAAAAACAAAAACAGAACAAAGACTTAGTGAAATTCTAAGTCCCTGAAATCAGCATCAACGATTAATCTACTTTCCATGCTTGTGCTAGTCACCACAAATATCACAAAAAATACATGGCATACACCCCTGTAAAGATGGCATGGCATTCATCAAAACACATGTAGAGCTCGGGATCATAGCATGCACACATTAATCATGGCAACAATGACAAAAGGCCATTTCCTGAAATAGATCTGACAAATTCATCACATAGCCCTCTTCCAACATCATTTTGGGCATCAAGATGAGCTCAAATGAAAATAATGTAATGAGATGAAATGATGTACTCGTCGAAGCGAACATTTTGATATGCTACATGCCCGAATCAGAGCTACGGATGCAGAGTTATGGCATACGGAAGAATGCAAAAACCTAGGGTTTCGGGAAGAAAAAGTCAACCGCAAGGAAACTGGATCTGGATCTCAGATCGACCGGCACTGTAGCTGTGCACGTCGCCCAAGGAGATCGCCGGAGTTGCTCATCGGAAACATTAGAGGGGAGGTCGCCGGGGCCGAACTTGGAGGGGCTCGCCGGCTGGAGGAGGAGGACGACGGCGGAGCGGTGCGACGGAGAGGCCGGGGCGGCGAGGCTCGTCGGAGACGGAGCGGGCCGGCGCGGCGGAGCGGTGGTCGGTGGCGGCGCCGGTCGCCGGACCGCGGGAAGAAAGGCGGCGGGGTCGGCGAGGGGAGGCGCGGCGGCGATGGGCTCGGGGGGCCGCGCGCGGGCTCTCCCGGGCCGGCAGCGGTTAGATGCAGCCGGGCCAGTAGGGGCACGCCACGTGGCGGCGGTGGAGCAACCCGGACGTGTCCATTGGCGGAAATGTGTCCGGTGGCGCGGGGAGCTGAATTTTTAGGGTTTCGCCCGGATTTAGAATGTAGGGATCTATATATAGGGGTAGGAGGAGATAGGAAGCTCCAAATGAGCTGCGGTTTGCGGCCACGCGATCGTGATCGAACGCTCTAGATGATGGAGAGGGTTTAGGTGGGTTTTGGGCCAGTTTGGAAGGGTGTTGGGCTGCAACACACACGAGGCCTTTTCGGTCCCTCGGTTAACCGTTGGAGTATCGAACGAAGTCCAAATGGCACGAAACTTGACATGCGGCCTACCGGTAGTAAACCAAGGCCGCATGACAAGTCTTGGTCCAATCCGAAAACGTTTAACACCCACACACGAAAAGAGGTAGAAAAGTCCACCAGAGGACATAGGAGCGCCGGAATGCAAAACGAACAACGGGGAAAATGCACGGATGCATGAGACGAACACGTATGCAAATGCAATGCACATGATGACATGATATGAGATGCATGACAAAGACAACAACACACAGAGACAAAAACCCGACAACAAGGAAATAGAATAACCTAGGGCCGGAAACGGCAAGAGTTGGAGTACAAAGGTAAATTACATCCGGGGTGTTACAACACTCCACCACTACGAAAGGATCTCGTCCCGAGATCTAGGACTGGAAAAACTCCAAGTACTCAGAACAGAGGTGATCCTCGCGTTCCCAGGTGGCTTCACGGTCGGAATGGTGTGACCACTTGACTTTGAGGAATTTGATTGACTTGTTGCGAGTCTTGCGCTCAGTTTCTTCAAGAATAGCAACTGGGTGCTCATGATAAGAGAGGTCTTCTTGGAGATTAATGTCTTCGAAGTTGACGGTGCGGTCAGGGGTCTTGAAGCACTTGCGGAGCTGAGAGACATGAAACACGTCATGCACGTTTGCAAAGTTGGAGGGAAGCTCAAGTTGATAGGCGAGATCGCCTCTCTTGCTGACGATCTTGAAGGACCCACGTATCTAGGGGCAAGCTTCCCTTTGATACCGAAGCGACGAGTACCTTTCATTGGAGAGACGCGGAGGTAAACATGGTCTCCGATCTCGAAAGCCAAATCATGATGCTTACTATCATAGTAGCTCTTTTGGCGTGATTGCGCTGCTTTGAGGTTATAACGAATGACTTTGCACATCTCTTCTGCCTTGTGATCAAGTCATTTCCAAGAAGTTGATGTTCACCAGTCTCTGACCAGTTAAGAGGACTACGGCACTTCCTGCCATAGAGAATTTCAAATGGGGCCTTGCCCGAACTCGCTTGGATGCTGTTGTTGTAGGAGAACTCGGCATATGGAAGACAATCTTCCCACTTCATGCCGAAAGAGATAACACAAGCCCTGAGAATATCTTCAAGAATCTGATTGACACGCTCGACTTGGCCACTAGTTTGGGGATGAAAAGCTGTGCTGAAACGGATGTTGGTGCCCATGGACTTCTGAAAAGAATCCCAAAACTTCGAGGTAAAGATGCTGCCACGATCTGAAAATATCAACTGCGGAATGTCGTGCAGAGAGACAATCCGAGAGGTATATAGCTCTGCCAATTTAGCTGCTATGATGGATTCTTTGATAGGAAGGAAATGAGCCACTTTAGTGAGTTTGTCGATGACAACGAAGATAGCATCATTGCCACGCTTGGACTTTGGAAACCCAGTCACGAAGTCCATCTCAATGTGGTCAAACTTCCATTCTAGAATGGCAAGAGGTTGGAGGAGACCAGCTGGTCGTTGGTGTTCTGCCTTCACTCTTCTGCAGACATCACATTCATTCACGAACTGAGCAATCTCGCGCTTCATTCGAGTCCACCAATACGACTGCTTGTGGTCATGGTACATCTTTGTACTTCCAGGGTGGATAGAGAGGAGTGAATTGTGAGCCTCGTTCATAATGACTTTACGAAGGTCACCTTTAGGCACAACAATGCGATCCTTGAAGAATAGAGTATCCTTGTCATCAAGGCGATAACACTTGTACTTAGGTTGACTCTTGGCAATCCCAATCTTCACCTTCTTCACCATAGCATCAAGAAGTTGAGCCTCGCGAATCTGATCTTCCAAAGTAGGAGAGACTTGGAGGTTGGCGAGGAAACCTTGAGGAACAACTTGTAGATTGAGTTTGCGGAAAGCTTCACATAGCTCGGGTTGGTAAGGCTTGAGAATCAAACTGTTGTAGTAAGCCTTCCTGCTCAATGCATCAGCAATTACATTGGCCTTGCCTAGAGTATATTCGATACTCGTATTATACTCTTGAATCATTTCGACCCAACGAGTCTGCTTGAGGTTGAGATTAGGCTGAGTGAAGATGTACTTGAGACTCTTGTGGTTAGTGAAGATGTCCACTTTTCTTCCCAATAAGAGATGTCTCCAAGTCAAAAGAGCATGCACAACTGCCGCCAACTCGAGGTCGTCAGTGGGGTAGTTCTTTTCGTTGGGCTTCAACTGGCGAGAGGTATAGGCCACAACTTTCTTCTCTTGCATCAACACTGCACCAAGACCTTGAAGGGAAGCATCACAAAAGACCTCGAACGGTTTGGATTCATCAGGAGGAGTCACAACTGGAGCAGTGAGTAACTTCTCTTTCAGGGTGTTGAAAGCGATGTCACATTCAGGAGACCAAACGTACTTGACGTGCTTCTGGAGAAGGTTGGAGAGAGGCTTCACGATCTTTGAAAAGTTCTCAACTAACCTTCGATAATAGCTTGCGAGACCAAGGAAGCTACGGAGTTGCTTCACATTCTGAGGTGGTTCCCAATTCACAATTGCAGACACCTTCTCAGGATTAAACGCTATACCCTTGGCAGAGATGATATGCCCAAGGTAGAGAACCTCAACGAGCCAAAACTCGCACTTTGAAAACTTGGCATAGAACTGATGTTCTCTGGGCTTATCCAACACCAAACGCAAGTGCTTGGCATGATCTTCCTTGTTCTTGGAAAAGACCAAAATGTCATCGAGGTAGACCAAGACGAAGTCATTTGTGTAGGGGTTGAAGATGAAGTTCATCATGCGAGAGAAAGTTGGCGGAGCGTTGACGAGGCCAAAAGACATGACAGTGTATTCATATGAACCATAGCTTGTTCTGAATGCTGTGTTGGGGATATCTTGCTCGCGAATGCGAATCTGATGATAGCCCATACGGAGATAAATCTTGAAGAATACTTGAGCACCTTTGAGTTGTTCAAACAGCTCGTTGATGTTGGGAAGTGCGTACTTGTTCTTTATAGTCTTCTTGTTCACTGGACGGTAGTCAACACAAAGTCGGTCCGTTCCATCCTTCTTCTTCACAAAAAGAACTCCACAACCCCACAGACAAGAACTAGGTTTGATGAGACCCATTCGCTCTTGAATATCGAGTTGCTTCTTCAGCTCCTTCAACTCTTTAGGTCCAAGCTTGTAAGGATGTTTGCAAACAGGTTCCGTGCCAGGCTCAAGATCGATGACGAATTCAACTGGCCGGTGCAGAGGCATTCCTGGTAGCTCTTCTGGAAAGACGTCTTGATATTCGCAAACGACCGGAATTTGAGAGATGGCATCTAGCTCACCCTTCTCATTGAGAGAAAACAGTCGAATGGTATCATCCCTTGCGGCAAAGACAATTACATCCTCAGACCAATGAGTCAATTAAATCTGTCTGGCAGCACAGTCAAGGTGAGCCTTGTGCTTAGAAAGCCAATCCATTCCAAGAATAAGATCAATATCCGAGTTACCAAGGACCACTAGAGAGGACAGAAACTTGTAGTTGCCCAACGTGATAGAGACATCGGGAGCAACCAAACTAGAAGTCAAAAGCTTGCCGGGAGAAACAACTTGCATGACTTTGGGCATAACCTCAGTATCAACATTGTGCTTCGATGCGAATGGGAATGACAAGAAAGAATGTGATGCACCAGTGTCAAAAAGTACTTTTGCAGGAACATCGTTAACAAGAAGGTTACCCATGATGACATCTGACGAGTCCTCTACCTGAGCTGCGTTCAAAAAGTTGACCTTGGCGTGCTTGGGGTTACGCTTGACCACTGCGGTACTTGCCGATCTCACAGGAGGGGGAGGAGGAAGACGCCTCTGATTGAAGCATTTGTTGGCATAGTGACCCTTCTGTGGGCACTTGTTGCACGTGACCTCCGAGAGTGGACGGTGATATGGAGCACTTGATCTTGGAGCTTGAGACTAAGTCTTGTTCTGAAAGCCAGGGTTGGGTGGGTGGGAGGGAAGATCCATTGCCACATTTGCTCTTCTGCTGATAAGGCTGACGGAACGGAGGAGTGTAACGCCCCGAGACCGATGTGCCAGGCGTCGTGCAGTTATTCGATGTTGTTGCTTTGTCATTGCTTGCGTGTCATGCTTTGCATATCATGTCATCATGTGCATTTCATTTGCATACATGTTCGTCTCATGCATCCGAGCATTTTCTCCGTTGTCCGTTTTGCATTCCGGCGCTTCGTTCTCCTCCGGTGGTCATTTCTACCTTTCTTTCATGTGTGGGGATTAAACATTTCCGGATTGGACTGAGATTTGCCAAGCGGCCTTGGTTTACTACCGGTAGACCGCCTATCAAGTTTCGTGCCATTTGGACTTCGTTTGATACTCCAACGGTTAACCGAGGGACCGAAAAGGCCTCGTGTGTGTTGCAGCCCAACACCCCTCCAATTTGGCCCAAAACCCACCTAACTCTGCTCCATCATCTAGAGCGTTTGATCACGATCGCGTGGCCGAAAACCGCACCTCATTTGGACTCTCCTAGCTCCCTCTACCTATATATATGTGGCCTCCCCCGAAAATTTCGCGGTACTAACCCTAGTCGTCCTCTACCTCACGCCGCCGGACAAAACCGCCCGCGCCCGGACATGTCCGGCCTCCCCTGCGCTAAATCCGGAGCCGCCAGGTGGCAACGCCGCCTCCCGCCGCCGCCGGCCCACGGGGCCCGCGTCAGGCCCGCGCGGGCCCAGATCCATCGCCGCCGCCCCGAGCCTGTGAACCCCGCAGCGCCTACGCCGCCCGAGTGCCCCGCCGCCTTCGCCGCTGTTCCTGCCGCCAGCGAGCTCCGCCATGACGAGCTTCCTCGCCGGCGCGCCCGCCTCGCCCCGCCTCGGAGGTCCCCGCCATCGCTCCTCCTCGCCTGCTCGCGGGAAACCGCTGCTCCGGCCGCCGCCACCCGCGCCCGCTCGCCGGACTTTGCCGGCTGGGTCGCCGGCGCCGCCTCGCACCGCCACCGCCATCTGCGCCGCCCTTCGTCGTCGTCCAACGCCGGCCTCCTCAGCCCCGGGCCAGATCCGATCCGGGAGTGGGATCAGATCCACCCACTCCCCCATCCAAACGGTGTCCTCCGTCCCGGATCCGCGCCGTCCCGCACCACCTCGTCCCGCGTTGACTTTTTCCGCGGGGTAAATTTCTTCTAAGTCCTGAGATTTCAGATTCATGTGCCCATCTTCATCGCATCGTAACTTTGCAACCGTAGCTCCGATTGATGCATATAGCATATCAAAATGTTCACCTCAGAGAGTACATCATTTCATTCCATTGCATCATTTTCATTTGAGTTCATATTGATGCCCGAAATGTTGTTAGAAGAGGGCTACTTGAGATTATTGTCAGATCTGCTACTCCGTTTAGCTTTTTGTCATTTTTGCCATGATTAATGTGTGCATGCTATGCCCTGATGCTCTACATGTGTTTTGTTAAGGGTTTTGTCATCTTTCCAGAGGTGCAACCCATGTATTTTTAGGATGTGTGTGGTGAATTGTGCAAGCTTGCAAAGTGGTGCACTTGCTAATTCTGTTTTCAGGGACTTATCTATTTCACTGTCCTGGAGCTGTTTATCTCATGATGCCATATGTTCTTGTTGTTTCCTAGTGATCCGTGCCTCTTTTGAGGATGATCAGTAAGGATGTTTTGTTAATATTGTAGTGCTCTATCCATCCATGTCTTTGTTTGCATTTATGGAGCACCCTAGCTTGAGTCAATCGAGCTCTACTTTTGCTACTTCGTGAATCTGGGCAGATTGTCAACTTGTTTGCAATTTTGCCGGTGATGTTGTAGTTGATCCGTGCATGCTATGCTTTTGTTCTTGCCATGTCTAGCTAGCACTTTATGCCTTCTTGATGCATGCATGCTTGTCTTGTCATGACTTGCACCATAGTGAGTGCATCGAGCTCGTAAACATGCCTACTTGAGTTATATTTCAGCATGTGTCAGTTTTCACTAAGTCTATGAATTGATTATGTTTTTGCTATGTTCACATGCCTACTTGAGTAATATTTCAGCATGTGTCAGTTTTCACTAAGGGACTTTTGTTAAGCTCTTTGAGTAGCTCCATGCCATGCTTTACTTTGCCATGTTCAGGTCCTGTAGCATGTAGTTTTGTTGCTCTGAAGTGGGCTACCTGATCTGAAATTCCAGACAAGTGTTAATTTCACTAAGTCTGAGATTTGTTTGCCATATGCATTTTTGCCATGCTTGTTTGAACCTGTTAATGGATGAATTGGCCATAGCTCAGTGCTAGACTTTTGTTAAGCATCATGTATGCATCCCTGCCATGTATTTTGTTGTCTTTTTTGGGTGCTGTAGCATGTTCATCTCATTGCATTTAGATGGCTACTTGCTGTAAATGGCAGACCGGTGTCATATTTGAATCGCTTGCCATTTCCAAACCGTAACTCCGATTTCGGCGTTCTTTATATCGTTTTTGAGCGATTTCATCTCACCTTTCCAGTGGCACACTTGGTTTTCCATGTTGAGGCTAGATTCATGCATTTCCTGTCATATATTGCATTTTGCATCCCGCATAGCATATCATCATTGCATCGTATTGCTTGATCCTTGCACGTGGTTGATTGTGTCCTTGTTGCTTGTTTGTCTTGTTTGGGTAGAGCCGGGAGACGAGTTCGCTAACGAGGAGCCCTTTGAGTTTGCTTTTGGGGATCCAGTCAACTCTGACAACTGTGCAGGCAAGATGATCATACCCTCGAAATCACTACTATCTTTGCTATGCTAGTTTGCTCGCACTTTTGCTATGCCATTGCTACGATGCCTACCACTTGCTTTCAAGCCTCCCAAATTGCCATGTCAAAACTCTAACCCACCTTGTCCTAGCAAACCGTTGATTGGCTATGTTATCGCTTTGCTCAGCCCCTCTTATAGCGTTATTAGTTGCAGGTGATGATTGGAGGCCGTTCCTTGTTGGAACATGTTTACTTGTTGGGATATCACTATATATCTTATTTAATTAATGCATCTATATACTTGGTAAAGGGTGGAAGGCTCGGCCTTATGCCTGGTGTTTTGTTCCACTCTTGCTGCCCTAGTTTCCGTCATATCGGTGTTATGTTCCCGGATTTTGCGTTCCTTACGCGGTTGGGCTATAATGGGAACCCCTTGACAGTTCGCCCTAAGTAAAGCTCTTCCAGCAATGCCCAACATTGGTTTTACCATTTGCACTAACAACCTACCACCTTCCCTTGGGTTCTGCAGACTCAAGGGTCATCTTTATTCTACTCAAGGGTCATCTTTATTCTAACCCCCCCCCCCCGGGCCAGTGCTCCTCTGAGTGTTGGTCCGAACTGAGCTGCCTGCGGGGCCACCTCGAGGAAACTTGAGGGTTGGTTTTACTCGTAGCTAGTCTCATCTGAGTGTGCCCTGAGAAAGAGATATGTGCAGCTCCTATCGGGATTTGTCGGCACATTCGGGCGGTGTTGCTGGTTTAGTTTTACCCTGTCGAAATGTCTTGTTGTACCGGGATACCGAGTCTGATCGGAATTTCTCAGGAGGAGGTCTATTCCTTCGTTGACCGTGACAGCTTGTGATGGGCTAAGTTGGGACACCCCTGCAGGGATTTGAACTTTCGAAAGTCGTGCCCGCGGTTATGGGCAGATGGGAATTTGTTAATGTCCGGTTGTAGAAAACCGGAAGTTGACCTTAATTAAAATGAATCAACCGCGTGTGTAACCGTGATGGTCTCTTTCCGGCGGGGTCCGAGAAGTGAACACGGTTGTTGGAGTTATGCTTGACGTAGGTTGCTATAGGATCACTTCTTGATCATAGCTTCCCGACCGCGCTTTGCCTTCTCTTCTCGCTCTCTTTTGCGAATATGTTTAGCCACCATATATGCTAGTCGCTTGCTGCAGTTCCACCTCATACCTTTACCTTACCCATAAGCTTAAATAGTCTTGATCGCGAGGGTGCGAGATTGCTGAGTCCCCGTGGCTCACAGTTACTTCCAAAACCAGCTTGCAGGTGCCATTGAACCGTGCAGATGACGCAACCAAGCTCAGGAGGAGCTCGACGAAGATCGTGTCCTTTATGTTGTTTCGTTCTAGTTGATCAGTAGTGGAGCCCAGTTGGGGTCGATCGGGGACCGTGTCGTTTTTGAGGTTCTTCTTTTATTTTGGTTCCGTAGACGGACCTTGATTGTATCTGGATGATGTAATGCTTTATTCATGTATTTGTGTGAAGTGGCGATTGTAAGCCAACTATGTATCTCTTTCCCTTATGTATTACATGGGTTGTGTGAAGATTACCTCACTTGCGACACTGCTTTCAATGCGGTTATGCCTCTAAGTCGTGCTTCGACACGTAGGAGATATAGCGCATTGAGGGCGTTACAAGGAGGCAGCCAATACTTTTGCTGCTTAGCCACTTGAGTTGAGGAAGAAGGAGTTGCATCTCTGACTCACTTCTTGGAAGCATCACACTTCAGTTGGGCAGCCTCTTGCTTCAGTGCCATGTTGTAAAACTCATCATACTTCGTCGGCTCAAAGAGCATGAGAGTAAGTTGAAGATCTTCTCTGAGGCCACCCCTGAACTGGTATATCATGCTCTTCTCGTCAGGGACGTCTTGCTTAGCGAAACGGGCGAGCTTCTAAAACATGATGTTGTACTAGTAAACAGACATAGTGCCTTGCTTCAGGTTGCAGAATTCCTCACGCTTGCTTTCAACAACACTTTGAGGAATGTGATGAGCTTTGAAGTCTTGACGGAATTCATCCCAGGTAACACTCTAAGGAATGTGATGAGCTTTGAAGTCTTGACGGAATTCATCCCAGGTAATCACACGGACTCCTCTGGAATCTTTGTATTGCTGAAACCATTCCGCAGCTTGGTCTTTGAGTTGGAAGGTGGCAAACTTGACAAAGTCCTCAGGACTGACGTTACTGCACTCAAAATGCTTGCATATGTCCACGAGCCAATCATCAGCGTCTGAGGCCTCGACACAGTTGCTGAAGGTCTTTGGCTGGTTAGCAAGGAACTGGTTGAATGTAGCAAACTGATTCTAATTGTTGCCATGGCCTTGGTTGCACTCTTGCAGAATTTGCATGATCAGCTACGTGTTTGCATTGGTAGCGGCCATCACAGCTTGCCATGCCTCCGGAGGTGGAGGTGGTGGCGGCGGATCCTGATTCTGATTGTTGCCCTTAGTAGGAGCCATTCTGAAGAGGGTGACATCCGTTAGCATCTTGACAGAAATATATTCAAGCTGAATCAAATGGATAGAAATTGCAACTTATAGTCTTCACATCCGAACAAAATGAATGAATGCATTCCAATTGAAATGGTCACATTTCCATAAATTGAGAAGCCACTTAGAATTGAGGTAGAAGAAAAACAACAAGGTACGAACAAGAACAAATACTTGGTGAGGATTACCCAATCCCAAACCAAATATCTGCGGAAGAAGAACTAGAGCTACAAGAATTCCCACCTATGAAACTCCCGAATGTTTCCGGTTATGCAATCAGGTGTTGGGGATACAGGGGAAGCATAATATCTCACCCAAAACTAGCAAATCCTACATCCAGCCGTATCCATCCTTCAACACATAACCAAGAAACCTTCGGAAATCATTTACCTCAACCTTCGAAAAGCATCCGTTATACAAGTTATGGCAATACTCCTGAACTCCCGCCCCAGTACTGGGTGGCGTCGAGGTTATCTCACCAACAACTGCATAAAAGAGATTTTCGATGTCGGCGAAACTCAGGTATTCCAGAATCTGAAAGATAAAATTGTGACGACAACACCTTGGAGCTCAACTCCCCGGGACACTGCCACAACCCCTAAATGTCAGGAGGCACCAAGAACAATGTTCTCGTCACAAAACCATTGGAACGATTCCAAGATACCCGCGTGATCCTAATTTATTTTTGTGAAATTTGAGAAGAGAAGAGTCAAAACTCTATGTCAGGATGCCTCACCAGAGCGATGAAGGGACTGAGGAGTAAAAAGAATTCCTAACTCTCCGATATATATAATCCTAAATGACTCAAAACATTTTTCTAGACTCAACAACACCAATGATTCGATCAAGCAGGGGGCTCCTAAGGTCGGGGAAGGCTCTGATTACCAACTTGTAACGCCCTCGATGCGGCTATATCTCCTACGTGTCGAAGCACGACTTAGAGGCATAACCGCATTGAAAGCAATGTCGCAAGTGAGGTAATCTTCGCAAACAACCCATGTACATAAATAAAGGGGAAAGGTACATAGTTGGCTTACACTCGCCACGTCACACAAATACATAAATAAGACATTACATTCATCCAATACACTCAGGGTCCGACTACGGTACCAAAATAAAGATCAACCCCCAAATGCGACAAAGTCCCCAATCGCCCCAACTGGGCACCACTACTGATCCTCTGGGAAGGACACGTAGTAACGGCGAGAGTCTTCATCGAACTCCCACTTGAGCTCGGTCATATCATCTGGAACGGTATCATCGGTCCCTGCATCTGGTTTGGAAGTAATCTGTGAGTCATGGGGACTCAGCAATCTCGCACCCTCGCGATCAAGACTATTTAAGCTTATAGGTAAGGTCAAGGTATGATGTGGAGCTGCAGCAAGCGGCTAGCATATATGGTGGCTAACATATTCGCAGAAGAGAGCGAGAAGAGAAGGCAAAAGCACGGTCGAACAACTATGATCAAGAAGTGATCCTAGAATAACCTACGTCAAACATTACTCCAACACCGTGTTCACCTCCCAGACTCCGCCGAGAAGAGACCATCACGGTTACACACGCGGTTGATGCATTTTAATTAAGTCAAGTTTCAGGTTTTCTACAATCGGACATTAACAAATTCCCATCTGCCCATAACCGCGGGCACGGCTTTCGAAAGTTCAAATCCCTGCAGGGGAGTCCCAACTTAGCCCATCACAAGCTCTCACGGTCAACAAAGGATATTCCTTCTCCCAAGACAATCCGATCAGACTCGGCATCCCGGTTACAAGACATCCTCGACAATGGTAAAACAAGTCCAGCAACACCGCCCGAATGTGCCGACAAATCCCGATAGGAGCTGCACATATCTCGTTCTCAGGGCACACTCAGATGAGACATCCTACGAGTAAAACCAACCCTCAAGTTGCCCCGAGGTGGCCCCGCAGTCTACTCGGTCGGACCAACACTCAGAGGAGCACTGGCCCAGGGTTTTTTAAATAAAGATGACCCTCGGGCTCCGGAAACCCAAGGGAAAAAGAGGCTAGGTGGAAAATGGTAAAACCAAGGTTGGGCATTGCTGGAGGACTTTTATTCAAGGCGAACTGTCAAGGGGTTCCCATTATAACCCAACCGTGTAAGGAACGCAAAATCCAGGAACATAACACTGATATGACGGAAACTAGGGCGGCAAGAGTGGAACAAAACACTAGGCATAAGGCCGAGCCTTCCACCCTTTACCAAGTATACAGGTGCATTAAGATAAACAAGATACTATTGTGATATCCCAACAATAAACATGTTCCAACAAGGAACGATCTGCAATCTTCACCTGCAACTAGCAACGCTATAAGAGGGGCTGAGCAAAGCGGTAACATAGCCAAACAACGGTTTGCTAGGACATGGTGGGTTAGAGGTTTGACATGGAAATTTGGGAGGCATGATAAGCAAGTGGTAGGTATCGTAGCATAGGCATAGCAAAAGAGCGAGCATCTAGCAAGCAAAGATAGAAGTGATTTCGAGGGTATGGTCATCTTGCGATGCAAAGTTTTCAGAGTTGCCTTGATCCTCGTAAGCGAATTCAACGGGCTCCTCATTCACGAACTCGTCTCCCTGCTCCAACCAAACAAGAACAACAAGCAAAAGGAGCACAATCAACCACGTGCAATGCTCAAGCAACATGATGCAAACATGGTATGATATGCGGGATGCGATATGTGATGCATATGCATGATTTGCAAAGGAATGATTTAACCTGGCCTCAACTTGGAAAGTGCCACTGGAATGGTGAGTTGATTTCGGTTGAAATCGATATAAAGATCATCGGAATCGGATACACGGTTTGGAAATGGCAAGCAAAAGAAATATGACACCGGTCTGCGATAATCAGCAAGTAGCCATCTAAATGCATCAATAACAACATGATACATCACTCCAACATGACAACAAAATACATGGCAGGGATCCACTCATAATGCTTGACAAAAGATGAACACCGAGCTATGGCTAGTTCAAACATTAGTAGATTCAAACAAGCATGGCAAAAGTGCAAATGATAACAGGTTCCAGACTTTGTGGAATTAACACAAGTCAGGAATTTATCATCAGTAAGCAATCTTTAGAGCATGAAAACTACGTGCTACGGGAACATATCATAGCAAATCAAGGCATGGCATGAAGCTACTCTAGCATATAATAGAAGTCCCTTAGTGACCTTGAGTCAAAAGGGATCAGAAAATACAATTGCAAGCATGTGAACATAGCAAAAACATAAGCAGATTCAGAATTAGTGAAAAACTGGAACATGCAAAATAGATTAACAAGTAGGCATGTTTACGAGCTCGATGCACTCACTACGAGGCATTGCATGACAAACTAAGCATACACCCATTAAGAAGACATGGCATAGAAGCTACACATGGCAAGAACAACAACATAGCATGCACGGATCAATAGTAACAACCTCGGCAAAATCGCTAAACATGTTAACAATCTGCCAGGAACATTTTATAGCAAAAGTAGAGCTCGATTGACTCAAGCCAGGGTGCTCCATAATTGCAAACAAAGACATGGATGGACAGAGCAAAACAATATTAACAAAACATCCTTACTGATCATCCTCAAAAGAGGCATGGTTCACTAGGAAACAACATGAAGATATATCATAAAAACAAAAACAGAACAAGGACTTTGTGAAATTCTAAGTCCCTGAAATCAGCATCAACGATTAAGCTACTTTCCATGCTTGTGCTAGTCACAACAAATATCACAAAAAATACATGGCATACACCCCTGTAAAGATGGCATGGCATTCATCAAAACACATGTAGAGCTCGGGATCATAGCATGCACACATTAATCATGGCAAAAATGACAAAAGGCCATTTGCTGAAACAGATCTGACAAATTCATCACATGGCCCTCTTCCAACAGCATTTCCGGCATCAAGATGAGCTCAAATGAAAATGATGCAATGAGATGAAATGATGTACTCATCGAGACGAACATTTTGATATGCTACACGCCCGAATCGGAGCTACGGATGTAGAGTTATGGCATGCGGAAGAATGCAAAAACCTAGGGTTTCGGGAAGAAAAAGTCAACCGTGAGGAAACTGGATCTGGATCTCAGATCGACCGGCACTGTAGCTACGCACGTCGCCCGAGGAGATCACCGGAGTTGCTCGTCAGAAACGTCTGAGGGGAGGTCGCCGGGGCCGAACTTGGAGGGGCTCGCCGACCGGAGGAGGAGTTCGACGGCGGAGCAGCGCGGCGGAGAGGCCGGGGCGGCGAGGCTCGCCAGAGATGGAGCGGGCTGGCGTGGCGGAGCGGTGGTCGGTGGCGGCACCGGTCACCGGACCGCGGGAAGAAAGGCGGTGGGGTCGGCGAGAGGAGGCGCGGCGGCGATGGGCTCGGGGGGCCGCGCGCGGGCTCTCCCGGGCCGGCGGCGGTGAGATGTGGCCGGGCCAGTGGGGGCGTGCCACATGGCGGCGGCGGAGCAACCCAGACGTGTCCGTCGGCGGAAATGTGTCCGGCGGCGCGGGGAGCTGAATTTTTAGGGTTTCACCCGGATTTGGAATGTAGGGATCTATATATAGGGGTAGGAGGAGTTAGGAAGCTCCAAATGAGGTGCGGTTTGCGGCCACGCAATCGTGATCGAACGCTCTAGATGATGGAGAGGGTTTAGGTGGGTTTTGGGCCAGTTTGGAAGAGTGTTGGGCTGCAACACACACGAGGCCTTTTCGGTCCCTCGGTTAACCGTTGGAGTATCAAACGAAGTCCAAATGGCACGAAACTTGACATGCGGTCTACCGGTAGTAAACAAGGCTGCATGAAAAGTATCGGTCCAATTGGAAAATGTTTAACACCCACACACGAAAAGAGGTAGAAAAGACCACCGAAGGACATATGAGCGCTAGAATGCAAAACGGACAATGGGGAAAATGCTCGGATGCATGAGACGAACATGTATGCAAATACAATGCACATGATGACATGATATGAGATGCATGACAAAGACAACAACACATGGAGACAAAAACCCGACAACGAGGAAATAGAATAACTTAGGGCCGGAAACGGCAAGAGTTGGAGTACAAATAAGGTAAATTACATCTGGGGTGTTACAGAAGTATATCTAAGATGTGTTCGAGAATCGAGTACTTACCGAGGTATCCGGATGGTTGGAGTCAAGGCCGATGTCCTCTGTAGTATCCGACCACTGTTTTCGTTTCCCGAAAAATAACTTCCACGTTCCTCTATGCGTCGCACCGAAGAAGTGTTGAAGGGTTCGCGGTCCCTCTGGATTAAAGTCCCACATACAGAGAGGTCGTCTTTGGCATGGGAGGACCCGGCGGACTAGCATTACTTGAATCACGTCGAGGAGTTCGGTATTCTTCTCAAGGAGACTCCGGATGCGGGTCTGTAGAGTCTACACCTCATCGGTTGATCCCTAATCGAAACCCTTATTGACCCACGATGCGAGTTGAATTGGAGGACCAGATCGGAACGCAGGTGTGGCCGCCCATTTGGTGGCACGGGGCTCAGTGATGTAAAACCACTCCTGCTGCCATAAGTCGAAAGATTCCATGAACGATCCTTTTAGCCAGGGAGCATTGATAAGTTTTCCCACTGTAGCACCACCGCATTCTTCCCGTCCCCCGTCGACTATCCTCGGCTTTACATTAAAGGTCTTAAGCCATAAGCCGAAGAGTGGGGGAATACGGAGGAAGGCTTCGCATATTATAATAAACGACGAGATGTGAAGGAAGGAGTCCAGAGTTAGATTGTGAAAGTCTAGCTCGTAATAGAACATAAGCCCTTGAACAAATGGGTGGAGGGTGAACCCTAGCCCTCGGAGGAAGTGGGAGATGAATACAACCCTCTCGCAGGATCTGGGAGTAGGAATAACCTGCCCTTGAGTAGGAAGCCTGGGGGGGATTTCCTCGGTGAGGTATCTGGCTGCCCGAAGCTTCGCGATGTCCTCCTCTGTGACGGAGGAAGGCACCCACCGACCTTGAGGACTAGGGCCGGCCATGGCTGGGAAGCTTGAAACAATCAAAACCTTGGACGTTGGAGCTCGAGGTTGGAGAGGATGAGGAAAGGGTTGGCATAAAAAAGCCAGATGGGCTCTAGTCCCTTTATAAAGGAAATAAATATCAAACACCTCCACCTCAACCTTGAAACCTGCCTATTCGTGGAATCATGCCAACCGAATGGTTGGAATACCCACGCCCGTGTTGATGAGGATCCCGCAATAAGGGGACACGATCTCTGCTTCGACAAGACGTGCCAATGAAACTGCGCCTCAGAACGTGGAACGACGAGCGAAGAAAAAAAACAGTTCGATATAATAACCAGATGGTGACGTGATATCACGTCCCAGAAAAATTATCAGCAGATTGGACTCGTGAAATATTATATTCTCCGCGGAGGCGTGTGGAACTTGTTTTGCAGATCCGGACACGATCTTTGTGTTCGAAGACTATGTCCGTGTTGAGGGGCTACTGAGGGAGTCCTGGATTAGGGGGTCCTCGGGCTTCTGGACTATGGTACGTGGGCCGGACTCTTGGGACATGAAGATACAAGATAGAAGACATTCTCCCGTGTCCGGATGGGACTCTTCTTTGCGTGGAAGGCAAGCTAGGCGTCCGGATATACTATTTCCTTTCTATGTTACCGACTTGGTATAACCCTAGTCCCCTTCGGTGTCTATATAAACCGGAGGGCTTAGTCTGTAGAGACACAGAACAATCATAATAAGATAGGCTAGACTTCTAGGGTTTAGCCATTACGATCACGTGGTAGATCAACTCTTGTAACCCCCATACTCATCAATATTGATCCAGCAGGACGTAGGGTTTTATCTCCATCGAGAGGGCCCGAACCTGGGTAAACATTGTGTTCCCTGCCTCCTGTTACCATCAACCTCAGACGCACAGTTCGGGACCCCCTACCCGAGATTCGCCGGTTTTGACACCGACAGTCGGGACGAGAAGAAGTTCGACTACATCAACCGCGTTGTCAAACGCTTCCACTTTCGGTCTACGAGGTTACGTGGACACACTCTCCCCCTCTTGTTGCTATGCATCTCCTAGATAGATCTTGAGTGAGTGTAGGAAATTTTTGAAATCGCATGCTATGTTCCCCAACAGTGGCACCCGAGCCAGGTCTATGCGTAGATGATTTGCACGAGTAGAACACAAGGAGTTGTGGGCGATCATACTCATACTGCTTACCACCAACGTCTTATTTTGATTCGGCAGTATTGTTGGATGAAGCGGCCCAGGCCAACTTTACATGACCATGTTCATGAGACTGGTTCCACTGACAGACATGCAACTTGTTTTGCATAAAGGTGGCTGCCGGGTGTCTGTTTCTCCTACTTTAGTTGAATCGAATTTGACTACGACCGGTCCTTGTTGAAGGTTAAAACAACACACTTGACGAAAAATCGTTGTGGTTTTGATGCATACGTAAGAATGGTTCTTGCTAGAAGCCCGTAGCAGCCATGTAAAACTTGCAACAACAAAGTAGAGGACATCTAACTTGTTCTTGCAGGGCATGTTGTGATGTGATATGGTCAAGACATGATATGATATACGTTTTTGTATGAGATCACTACAAAAAAATACACTTCCGTGATGATACGTGTTTGTCACAGTAGATCAGTTTTCTGTCATGCATGTACATTCATGATGATTTTATGACAAAATCTAGATAGTCATACCTGTGCTGTCGTAGAAGTGTTCCATGACATTACCAAAATTATCATCACGGAAGTGTCCACTTCCATGACGATAAATCGCGCGTCATAGAAGTGTTTTCGTCAAGGGTGACCGACATGTGGCATCCACCATAACAGGTCACTGTTAAGCTATCAGGTCCGGTTTTGGATCCGATAACCCTAACTGCCAGGACAATGGTGATTTTCCACGTGTAAAATTCTCATTGGCCAGAGGAAACACGTGTTGGCTCACCGTTGGGACAGATGTCATCCACTCATTGGACAGGAGGTGCCTATGATACGTCGACATGTGGCACGGCCCAATAGAGGCCCATTCCGGTGAAAAGGCTGGCCCATTTGACTTGGTCAAAAGGTAACGGGTCGGTCCACAGAAAGCCTATTAACGGCCTGTTTGTATATCACCCATTTACAGCCCGCTAACTCCCGGCCCGTTACGGCCTAACGAAATTAAGCCTAGTAGCTTCATCTGGGCCGTCCAATATGATTCTAGCCCGTTGTTACTTCCGGCCCATGTATGGCACATGATGTCTTTCGGCCCATATGAGGCCCATCGTAACTCTGGGCCCAATAAAGGCCCGGGATGAAACTGGCCCATAATGAACAGTGTATCACTTTATACCCATTAACGACCCATTATTCCATCGGCCATTTCCAGCCAGTGTTAACTTTCGGCCTTCTAAGGGCCCATTTATTCTTGGGCTCATTTCTAGAATTCGGTTAGTTACGGTCCGTTACTGGCTTGTTCCATTTGTGGGCCAAATCCAGCCCGTGGTTACATTCGGCCAGTTTGTGGCCTGTTAACCTGTTGGGCTGTTTTCACAACATTATCAAATATGACCTATTAACGGCCCATTATGGTCCATGAATAGTACGACCCATGTTTGGCGAAATGATTATACACCCCATAGAAGGCCCATGTATCCTACGGCCCATAGAAGACCAATGGACCCTACGACCCATAGAAGGCCCATGGATCATAAGGCCCGTAGAAAGTCCATGGATCCTATGGCCCATAGAAGGCCCATGGATCCTACGGCCTGTAGAAGGACCATGGATCCAACGACCCGGAGGAGGCCCATTGTTACAACAGTCCGTGTGTTGCCATGATTATTGTGGCCTAGTTACCAAAAATAGGTTATTGTGGCCACTAGAAAACGCGGAAAAAGAACTGTAGTGACTACAAGCAAACAACTAAATAAGATAGTAAGGAAATAAATAAGCAAGCAACTAACGCTAGCCTATTACAACTATTACACATATTACATCCACTGGGCATCAAAGTTCGCCACCAGTGCAAATATAGGGAACAAAGCAGCATACTACATATACTGACCGTCAAAATTGGCCACCAGTGCAAATAAACACAGCAGCAAAACAAGAGCATAACTGAAACAACTTCAGAAGAGCTCAAGAAACGTTGTCGTGGGTATCCACCATGTTGGCAATAAGCTTAGCAAGCTTATTAGCTTTGTCCTGTTTGGCGCTAAAATCCTCCAACGCTTCCTGTTGCACCAGAAAGTATGCATCTGAATGCTCCAGGGATTTCCGCAGTCCTTCCGCTTCTTGTTGCAGCACAGCTGATCGATGTCTTTCAGCTTGTAGTTGAGACTCAGATTCAGACAGTGAGTTTGAATAGCTTGTGCAAGCGGTAGTGGCCAGTAACTTGAACACTAAACCAAGACAGGACTTTGGGGTTGTCTCACTGTCTTCAAGATAGTCTT
Organism: Triticum aestivum; assembly: GCF_018294505.1. Lineage (NCBI taxonomy): Eukaryota > Viridiplantae > Streptophyta > Magnoliopsida > Poales > Poaceae > Triticum > Triticum aestivum. Next base: position 404,750,201 of record NC_057800.1, on the reverse strand, counting down.
CCATAGCTGTTTTATGAGCTTTGTTGGAGACCAACAAGGATATCTCACTATCCTGAACCTTATTTGCATTACTTCATTTACCATTGCTTAATAAGGCACTCTTCCCCAATATTCTGTCAGCATTCTAAAAGAAGAAACAAGCAGACAGATAACAGGTTTAGCATGTACTTGTATATGAAACTCATTTTGGCGAACCAGTTCATTAGTAAGGTGGACATGATTAGACTACCAAGTCTTCTATTGCCAAGTACTAGTACATAATAAAAGCATCAAACAAACATATATCAACGTCCTATGGTCACTGCATTGTCTTGCCAAATCAAAATAGAGACACGGTTCAAATCATATCAGTTCAAGATAAAGCAGCAGTGAGAGAATACAAAGCGTGGGAAACTACACAACACAACAAGATTTCAGATGGGTACGACAGGTCTACATGTACAACAACACTATTGGCTCTGTTGTGATTCTAGTAATGTGCATGATATGAGAAGTCAACTGTATACACAATTGAAATTGAAATCAACAAAGCTATTGATAAGAGCAAACCTGTTAAAGAAACATGCACGTACATACCTGCTGTGCCATTGGAGTTTCGATTGGATCCTTCAATTTAAAAATAAGTTTGCATGACTAAACACAGTGATACAAGAGCAAAGCAGTATGCACGATAGCAATGGAATCTTAAATTAGAACAGTTGTTCTTCAGGTTTAAGCACTTGTTCTACATGAACAGAGTACAGTAAGACACAAGAATACATGACTTAAAAAATGAGCTCATAGACCTTACCACATTCTTGGTTCAAGACCAGTACAGAACAAGGCGTTCGCAGTCATCATCCAGTAAATGTGTCTCAGGAGAATGTAAGGGAATTTGATGAGTTTCTTTGCCAGTGAAGTATGTTTTCTTCAGGTAATTCCGATATTGCCACCAATCATTCTTGAAGATAGCAGAGGTATTAGCACAGGTTACCTCATCCTGAGTTTCCAAATCGGTCCTTCTCTATAGAGAAAAATGGGAAAATTTGTTGTATTATAATCATCATGGAGGTAGAATGTATGGGACAAAGCAAACTAATAGCCATGAATAACATAACTTACACATAACTCCTAGACAAACACCTGCAACTGGCATTTTCCTTCATCTTCAGTATAATATTTCCAAGATGGGAAGATACGCACATAAGATTTAACAACATCAAATGCGATAGATGCTAAACTACGACTGGCTGGTTGTGCTTCCTCCACGGGAATAGGCGTACTAACTTGTGGAGTTGGGGTTCACCGTGGTAGTACTGGCCCTTTGGGCACTTGAGCTGCCTTACTAAATGCTCTTGTTTGGGAGCTCTATGGTGCAGATGGTGTTGTGTCAACAGGAACTGGGTTACTATCTTCTGGGGTTGGGGTTAGATTGGGTGAAGCTGGTTCTCTGACCATCACAGTAGGGATACAATCTGCGAGAGTCTGGGTTATGTGTCATAGGGCTGGTTCTCGTGCATGTACAACCGGGGTGCTATCTCCACCAAGAGGTAGCACTATTTTATTTGAAGATCGTGTTTTTACTCCACTAGATACTGGCATCACCCGCTCCAATTCAAATGGTTGATAAACATGAAACATAGTTGAATGTACAGACATTGTATGAGAGACATATGCAATAGATAGTGTAGAAAAAAGAGGGCATGAAATAGTTGACATGTATATTTTTTAACTAAAATGGATAGCATGACATAATTTCACATATATGATGTCTATCTAAACTGGATAGCATAGCATAACATAATTCAAAGATATGATGAATAACTAAACAAGATCGCATGACATAATTAACATACATGTTATCTAAGTAATCAGGATCGCATGATTTAATTCACATATGTGATTTGTATGCTAAACAGAGGGCATTCTATATGATGTCTGAACTAAGAACATGGTGTTGAATATTGTGTATATGATGTCTAAACTATGCAATGCAAGACACCATATGCATGATATGAGCAGTATAACCGTGCCAAGTTAGAGCATACACCTCGGTAGGGGAATAGGACTGGTCATCTGTCTCTGAATCCATCTCTGAGGAGCTATCAGGACCCAACAAGAGATTTGCTTCAACAGGTAGCACTGTCTGCTCTGAAGGCCTTGTTTTCACTCCAGATTTTTCCATCTCCCACCCAAATGGTTGATTCACGGGAAGAGTAGTTTAATGTACAAACATTGTCGACATATGGAAATGTAATGAAGAAAAGGATTGGCAAGATATCATTCAAATATATGATGCCTGGTTAAACAGGATGGCATTGCACATTTCACATATATTATGGCTGGCTAAAAGACATGAGACTGCATAGTTCCCATATATGATATAGAAACTAAACATGTGGCATTACAGAACATGTCTAAACTAAGCAAATGACATATATGATGTCAAAAGTAGGCACTGCAAGGCAACATATGCATGATATGACTAACATCATCATGCCAAGGTAGAGAAAACACCTTGGGGGGGGGGGTAAATAGGAGTGGTCAGCTGTGTCTGAATCCACCTCAGAACATATATCTTCCTCTAGATTACAATCTGGAGAGGGGGGGGGGGGTTGCCATTGAACCCACCATGGAGCGATATCTGCATGACATTGTATTGCCGCGCAAAACTCTTCTCTTTTTCTCTACATGTTCAGCATGACTGTGTACAATATCTGACATGCATATGAAAAAAATATGGTGAGATTATGTAAGGAGAGCATGCAGAAATCTAGAGTAATGGTAACAACCAGTGGATGGATCCAAAGATAATGATAGCAGGCTGATGATTGCTTTAATTTAATAAAAAGACATATGATGATTGCTTTACTATTTGTTTCCCACCCAAGATGAACAACATAGGCATACCCTAGGTGAACCAGATATTAGACAGAGATACTATTCATAGCTGCCTCGATATGTGCCCCACAACTAATTCCTCACTTGGAGTCTAAGAGGTGAGCATGACGATGAAGTAGCAGGTAATTTTAAGCAATGCATAACATAAGCATGAACAAAAGAGTGCGGCCTCTCTTGTGGACCCGTGTACTCCTCAGGTTCATCTGCTGAGTTGTCACACCCAATATGCGACACTATCCTAAAGGGACTCGAAGGTCCCACCAAGCATAGAACCGCATATTGACATGCTTTTGCAAGGTGGATATCATTACATCAAACCATTACATAAATAGATGGGGATACATACAAGGCATACAAATGAGCGCACGAATACATAAATACATCATACAAGAGAATAACATCCGACTACGGATGAATCACAAACAGAAGCTCAAACGACATCCACCCTGGTAGCCCAGGCTACCGACCAGGAACCTATCCCAAGATCGATGACGAAGAAGAAGAACTCCAGCACAAGCAAAACATCGCTCTCACGTCATGATCATCGCATTATCTGTACCTGCAACTGTTGGTGTAGTAATATGTGAGCCACAAGGACTCAGCAATCCCATTACCATGGGTATCAAGACTAGCAAAGCTTAAAGGGGTATGGAAGGGGTAAAGTGGTGAGGTTTCAGCCGCGACTAAGCAATGTATGATGGCTAACTTACGAATACAAGAGTAAGATGAGAAACTACGCAAACAGTCGCAAACTAGCAATGATCAAAAAGTGATCCTACACTACTTACGTTCAAACATAACCCAACCGTGTTCTCTTCTCGAGCTTCCTCGAGAAGAGACAATCACGGTTACGCCACGCGGTTGGTGTATTTTTAATAGAGTTTACTTCAAGTCTTCTAGAACCGGATATTAACAAATTCCCATTTGCTACATAACTGCGGGCACGGCTCTCGAAAGTTTAAACCCTGCAGGGGTGTCTCAACTTAGCCCATGACAAGCTCACGATCCGCTGAGACAATCCTCCATCGCGGTACACCCGATCAGACTCGGAATCCCGATGCACAAGACATTTCAACAATGGTAAAACAAAACCAGCAAGACCTCTTGATGCACCGACAAATCCCGATAGGAGCTGCACATAGCCAAACAACGGTTTTCTAGGAAGGGTGAAAAGGTTAGAGGCTATCATGGAAAATTTTGGAGGCTTGATAAACAAGTGGTAGGTAGCGTGACATAGCGATAGCAATGAGACAACTAGGAGCAAAGATAGTAGTGAGATCCAAGGTGACGGCCATCTTGCCTGAAATACCGCTAGGAAGAAGAACGAGTCCACGAAGAAGATGAAGCCACGTAGTCGAACGGATCCTCACAATAGCAACGAAACAGAAACTATCAAGAAGGAGCACAACCGGAAAGAAACAAACAACATGATAAACACACAACACATAAACAAGACATGATGCTCAACCAAGTATGATGCATGACAAGGCTACATGATGCTACTCATGGCAAGAGATGATGAATACTAGAGCCACACATCAAAGCAAGTTTAAATGAGGCCGGAAACAACATATAACAACTCTGGTAAGTCCTCATATGCAAATTTCGAAATTGGTCCAGATCTGAACATAACATTAAGTTGAAGTGGTTAAACATCAAGTTCAAGTGCACCAAGATGATCTACACGATTTTCTAGTCAAGTTACATATAAAGTTCGTTTAATTCATAGCTACGGCCTAGAAGATATGAGCAAAACAAGTTAAACTTGTCATTGATGCAAAATGCATAGAAACAACATCACAAACACCCCAAAACATGGATGCAACAAGGTAACATGAAACTACATGCAAAACTAAGCAAGTTTCATATAGAGCATGCCCAAAATGGAGCAACGGTTCAACACATACACTCAATACAAGATTCAAACACGATCTGCCCAAAACAACAACTAAGCACTTTGCAATCAATGAAACAACATGCTACAGGAATCATAAGGGCACAAACTTGACATGCACTCAAAGTACAAATAACATGCTTCAAATAACATTTAAGGTTTAGGTTCATAGGCATCAAGATTAATCCAAGATGATCAATGCAAAAAGCAACTTAATAACACAGATTATGCCTTAGTGAAAAACATGGCATACATGTGAGCAGGAATAACATGTTGACATGTTGGAGGCATGAAACAATGATGATATAGTGCAAGAACATAACAAGCAAAAGCATGGAATCAAAGTACATGTTAAACATGGCAAAACATGATTATTAAGCATCTCCAAATGAGCCCTAGATCAATGGCAATCAACAATACAAGATGCAACAAGATATAAGCTAATTCTTAGACTTAGAGGAAATCTGATAATGCAAAACATAACATTATGATGTTGACTTTGGAGGCACATAACATCATGCAAAGCAACTTTAATAATGATTCAAAAGACATGGGCATGTAGTAGACATGATATACTTCAACTTAGTCCACACACAAGTTATATGAAGCATGAGTATCACAATGATTCATGCAAAAAGGAACATCATAGTAACAGGATGACAATTTAGCATGATGGCAACTTGAGAGCAAAAAGAGACAACTATAGCTTTAAGACAACCAAGGCATGCATCAATAATCATAACAAGAGTAAATAACATCAGGCATCATACATATGGCCATAGATATGAGACCACAAGACAAGATTGCATGTTGTAATCAGTTTTCAGCATGAGGGTAAAAACAAAGCAACATGAGCCTAGCATGTTTGCAAGCTTGGAACATAGGTCATATGTAGTCCAACATTATCAAACTTGGCATGTGGAAAAGTAGTCATAGCATACTTCAAATCATGTAAATGAAGCAACTCCAAAGAGGCATAGATTAATCAATATAAAGCTCACAACATGGCATCATGAAGTTAACAGCAAACTGGAACATCATATAGGCATGTTCATGGCAATGAAAACATATGCTATAGGACATATATGAGGCATACAAAGGCATGGCATGATAGAGCATAACAAGGAAATCAAAACATGTCAAGTAGGCACCTCCAGATAATGCAGGGAATTGATGGTTGCTTCAAGTTTACATAGCAACACAATGTAACAGTTACAGACTTAGCAAAATTCACTAAGTCTCAGAAATCAGCAACATCAAGTAGCACACTTTGCAAGCTTGTGCTTGTCACCACAAGGCACGTAAAAATACATGGATTTCACCACTGTAAAGATGGCATGAAAATGCTCCTAAAACATATAAACATGATGCACAAAAGATGCACACACAAAATGCGATGAAAAAGACAAATCAACAAGTTATGACAAATTTCAGCAGCTTATATCATATAGCACTCTTGCAATAGGGATTAGCATGGCATAATGCATCCTAACATGCATGCAAATCACACCATCATGTAGATCATCATGAGAAGAAAATTTTAACATATCATACGCTCAATTTGGACACACATGCATACATATATGGCAGGTCAAAGGTGCTAACATAATGCATGAAAACAGGGACTTAGTCGTTTCAAAAAAAAAAGATGAGCGGCATATAGTAAACGACGCACAGGCGGGGCTTAGTGGGGCTGCTCACCATATGGGCCGAGGCCTAGTTGACGGGAGAGGGAGCTAGGCCGCAGATCCGCGGAGCTGGGCCGGCGGGGAAGCGACAGCGGTGGGCCGGCGAGCGAGGGCACAACCCACGTGCAGGGAGAGAGAGGAGGTCGCGGGCGTCATCCTCCCGAACGGGGACCATATGGCGGCGGCTCCGGCGATGGAGGTCGGCGTGGCGGGGCTGCGGTGAAGGAGCGGAGGCCAGAAATGGGGAGATCCGGGGGCGAGGATCCCGGATTCAGGGGTGGTCGGCGGCGCTCGGGAAGGCTGCTCCGGGGAACAAGGTGCGACGACTGGTCAAAGGAAGGAGCAGGGCGACATGGGAGAGCTGTGGGGAGGCGGCGGCCATGGCGGGGTGGTGCGGCACGGTGGCGGTACCGGCGAACAGACGGCGGGGTGGAGGCGACGTCAGGCAAGCGGCGGCGGAGGAGGTCGACGGCATAGTGGCGAGCGCAGGCGAGGAGCTCGGGTGCGGACGGGCCCGGTCGCGGCCCGGGGCGGCCGGCCTCGGGCCTCGGCGGGCCGCGGCGGCGGGGAGGGAGAGAGGAGGCACGGATGAGGTGGCTGGGGTGATGTGGCGCAACCCCATTGGTCGGGGCGGCGGTGCTGATGACGTGGCATCACCGGATTGTCCGGGCGACGTGGCGGCTGGACATGTCGGCGGCGCGAGGAAGGGAAGGTAGGTTTGGATTTGAACGGGAAGGGGTTTATATAGTAGAGGAGCTAGGAGAGTCAAATGAGGCTTTCGCCCACACGATCGTGATCCACAACGGAGAGGAGGGGGTTAGATGGGGCTAGTGGGCTGTTAGGAAGGGCTGCTGCGCAAAGAAGAGGGGGGTTTTCGGCGGTTACACGGTTAACCGTTGAGCCTGGGATCAAACGACCTCCAAATGGAACGAAATTGGCAGGCGGCCTACCTGTCGATATACAAACCACTCGGAAATCTCATCCATCGAGAATTTTTTTCCGCCTCATGAAAACAAGGTTTCGGAGGTGCAACGGGCGGTGCGAGTGTGGTTGGGCTCAAAACGGACAACGGGAGAACTGGGAAGACCCGGACGGATGCAGTTTTGAAACATGAGGATGCAATGCACATGATGACATGGCAATGATGCGACATGCAAGCAATGACCTGGAAACGACAACGAATAACTGGAAGACACCTGGCGCATCAGACTCGGGGCTTTACAACTCTCCTCCAGTAACAAGAGATCTCATCCCGAGATCTTAGGAACGAGATGGAAGAGAAAGAGGATGAGGTGAAACAAGAATGCAAGAGAGAAGGTGAACAAGAACGAGAGCACTCGGATGGAAAAGAGGGACAACGAATATGACGAGAGCAAATAGCTCAAGGAACAAGATAGACTCTAAAACCGCTCCGTTTAGAACAAGATAGAGAAGGAATATGAACGAAAGAATTCTGGCAGCACTTCGGCTGGACATGGAAAGAATACAACATGAACTTGATAAGATAGGATGATACTTGATGAGAGGGACAACACAATGCCTCCGGAAGAATTGAAAGATGTGAATGAAAAGAACGAAAAAGAAAATGACAACTTCTACCACAATTGAGTTGAGAGGGATCCTTGCAAGGAAGGGTTGAACGGAGTTGTTAGAAATTCAACAACAGAATAATTGATTTGCGTGGGTTTATGGAAAACATCTCAACACCTGCGGTGAATTTCTTCCACCACCAAATTATTGAATAGCTGAGAAGAATGAATAAATACAAAACTCCACTTCAAAAGCATACGGATAATTAATTGCACTTTGAGACGCAAAAGGAAAAGATACTTGCGCTCCCCCAACAAGAATCTTGATGAACACTTGCTGAATGAATTAAATTCTTACAAACCACCATGAAGAACTCCGGTAACAAACGGATGATGAGATAGAATTGAAGGATGAAAAGAATAAAATTAAAACCATGCGATGATTTAGATGGAGCTTTGCGATGAGATAAGCGAGAAACTTGGAACTCCGGAAAGAAAAGATGAACAACTTGGAACCAAGAGATTATTCCTCACGAACAATCTCCGCATGGCGGAATAAATCTACTTGATGGAGAAGAATAAGAATTATGTTATGCTTATCCTTCATCAATTAAATTGATGGGTAGCAATGGATTGCATACAACTTATTCGCTTTGTAAGAGATTAAGGGGAGATATAGCGCAAAACTTGGGAAGGTATTCCTGAACCATTGGAAATAACGAGTGAATTGATATGATAGCAAAGGAGAAGGAATATTTAACTAGCCACTGTAAGAATTGAAATGAATGACGAAAAAGAGAATGAACCGCCAGAAAGAAGTAGAAAACGAACGAAGATACTTGAGTGAATTAGGATGCAAGAGAACAAAGAGATCGCGAACTGATTAAAGAATGCTTGAACGAAGCACCGGTACAAATATGGGAACGAACAAAGCTGAAAGCTTGGAACAAAGGAATCTTCTGAAATGGAGGCCTCCGGATAATCGAAATGGAAAATAGTTCCTGAAATACTCTGGATGGGTAAGAAAAGAATCGCATGATTGGAAACAATTTGAAAGGATAACATAAAGCTAGAACCATGAGTCTTCGAGAGAATGGACAATATTTATAGGAAAACTCTTCTTCGGTCTTCACATGTTGGGAATGACGAGGAGGAACACCACCACAATTGTGGAGATACTCTGGGAGAATGAAAATCAAAGAGGTTGAACCAACAATGAAAATACTTTGAGATCGATCTTGGAAGGCATCTGACCGATGAAATTCATTCTTACGTCAAACTTCGAAAAGAATTTGAGAACAACTCCGGGAAAATTAGAAGAGTCAGGTAAGATCCTGGGAAATAACCTGTGGGTTAGGGCCCACTGAAAAGAAGTACCATTGGGAAGGATTGTTGGAGAGAGCGAGAGATGATGCACCGGAACAACTGAAAGACTCGAATGAGGTGACAACCTTGAATTAACTGAATGCAAACACGAATCTTCTAAGATGTCTTCTACACTCCATAACGATTAAATGTCAAGAGGCGAACGAGCAAATGAAAACACTTGAATCAAGGAAAAGAATATGATCAACACCAAAAAACTTGAATTGGATCCACCAGAAAGAAAACGAGACGAACAATGATGGACTAGACGAGAATTCACTGGTTGAGACAATCGAGGAAAAACTGAAGAGGCTCCGCAAGAATGAAACTGATGCTCTAATAGAGGCTCAGACTCTGGGAATAAAAGGGGTGGGAGGGCGGGAAAACAAAAGCATCTTGGAACGGGGAACCGACGAATAATTTGAAGAGAATAGCACCAGTTGAGTTAATTGAGGACATAATGTGAAGGCTTCGCACGAGTAGGATGGATACTTAATTACGGACTCCGGCTCCGAGAAGAAAAGGAGTGGGCAGGTGGAAAAAGAAGGACAACTTCAGATGGGGAAAACACATCGTTGAGAAAGAGCTGAGGACTAATCTCACGAAAGATGAAGAGGCCGAATCATGTTGACGAGAAATGCACTAGATGAAAAGAGTTGACATTGCAATGATAAAAAACTAACCGCGTGATCCTAAAAAAAATTGAAGGGGAAGAGGAGTAGTTCAAAACACCTATGACAAGATTCCTTACCAGAGTGACGAAGGGACTGAGGAGTAAAAAGAAGTCCTACTCTCCAATATAACTAGACTCGGAAGAAGTTTTTCTTCTAGACTCGACAATGGCCAAACTACACGATCAAACAAGGGGACTCGTAGGGTCGGTCGAGGGTCTGATACCAACTTGTCACGCCCAATATGCGACACTATCCTAAAGGGACTCGAAGGTCCCACCAAGGATAGAACCGCATATTGACACACTTTTGCAAGGTGGATATCATTACATCAAACCATTAGACAAATAGATGGGGATACATACAAGGCATACAAATGCTGCACGAATACATCAACACATCATAGAAGAGAATAAAATCCAACTACGGATGAATCACAAACAGAAGCTCAAACGACATCCACCCTGCTAGCCCAGGTTGCCGACCAGGAACCTATCCCAAGATCGAAGAAGAAGAAGAACTCCAACACAAGCAAAACATCGCTCTCACATCATGATCATCGCATTACCTGTACCTGCAACTGTTGGTGTAGTAATCTGTGAGCCACGAGGACTCAGAAATCCCATTAGCATGGGTATTAATACTAGCAAAGCTTAAAGGGGTATGGAAGGGGTAAAGTGGTGAGGTTGCAGCCACGACTAAGCAATGTATGGTGGCTAACTTACGAATACAAGAGTAAGATGAGAAACTACGCAAATGGTCGCAAACTAATAATGATCAAGAAGTGATCCTACACTACTTATGTTCAAACATAATCCAACAGTGTTCTCTTCTCGAGCTTCCCCGAGAAGAGACCATCACGGTTACGCAATGCGGTTGGTGTATTTTTAATAGAGTTTACTTCAAGTCTTCTACAACCGGATATTAACAAATTCCTATCTGCCACATAACCGCGGGCATGACTCTCGAAAGTTTAAACCCTGCAGGGGTGTTTCAACTTAGCCCATACAAGCTCACGATCTGTGGAGACAATCCTCCAATGCGGGACACCCGATCAGACTCGGAATCCTGGTGCACAAGACATATCAACAATGGTAAAACAAAACCAGCAAGACCACCCGATGCACCGACAAATCCCGATAGGAGCCGTGCATATCTCGTTCTCAGGGCACACCGGATGAGAAGACGTCGGGTTGGCTGAGACCCTGGTTGCCCAGGGGGCGCCGGACATCGCCCGGTTTGGACCAACACTAAGAGGAGCATTGGCCCGGGGGGTTGAATAAAGATGATCATCGGGTTTATAACTCCATAGGAAAAGTTTAGGTTCTTATTAGGCAAATGTTAAAACCAAGGTTGGGCCTTGCTGGAAGATTTTTATTCAAAGCAAACTGTCAAGAGGGTCCCATACCCCTCATCGCGTTAGGGACGCAATATCAAGGAACACAACACCGGTATGACGGAAACTAGGGCGGCAAGAGTGGAACAAAACACCAGGCATAAGGGCGAGCCTTCCACCCTTTACCAAGTATATAGATGCATTAAATAAATAAGTGATATTGTGATATCCCCACTTATCCATGTCCCAACATGGAACAACCTGCAACTAGCAACGCAATAAGAGGGGCTGAGCAAAGTGGTAACATAGCCAAACAACGGTTTGCTAAGAAGGGTGAAAAGGTTAGAGCCTATCATGGTAAATTTGGGAGGCATGATAAACAAGTGATAGGTACCGTGACATACCAATAACAACGAGACAACTAGCAGCAAAGATAGTAGTGAGATCCAAGGTGACGGTCATCTTGCTTGAAATACCTCTAGGAAGAAGAACGAGTCCATGAAGAAGATGAAGCCACGTAGTCAAACAAATCCTCACAATCACAACGAAACAGGAACTATCGAGAAGGAGCACAACCGAAAAGAAGCAAACAACATGGTAAACACACAACACATAAACAAGACATGATGCTCAACCAAGTATGATGCATGACAAGGCTACATGATTCTACTCATGGCAAGAGATGGTGCATACAAGAGCCACACATCAAAGCAAGTTTAAATGAGGCCGGAAACAACATATAACAACTCTGGTAAGTCCTCATATGCAAATTTCGAAATTGGTCCAGATCTGAACATACTATTAAGTTGAAGTGGTTAACATCAAGTTAAAGTACACCAAGATGATCTACACTATTTTTTAGTCAAGTTACATATAAAGTTCGTTTAATTCAGAGCTACGGCCTAGAAGATATGAGCAAAACAAGTTAAACATGGCATTGATGCAAAATGCATACAAACAACATCACGAACACTCCAAAACATGGATGCAACAAGGTAACATGAAACTACATGCAAAACTAAGCAAGTTTCATATAGAGCATGCCCAAAACGGAGCAACAGTTCAACACATACACTCAATATAAGATTCAAACACAATCTGCCCAAAACAGCAACTAAGCACTTTGCAATCAATGAAAAAACATGCTACAGGAATCATAAGGGCATAAACTTGACATGCACTCAAAGTAAAGGTAACATTCTTCAAATAACATTTAAGGTTTAGGTTCATAGGCATCAAGATTAATCCAAGATGATCAATGCAAAAAGCAACTCAATAACACATATTATGCCTTAGTGAAAAACAGGGCATACATGTGAGCAGGAATAACATGTTGACATATTGGAGGCATGAAACAATGACGATATAGTGCAAGAACATAGCAAGCAAAAGCATGTCATTAAAGTACAGGTAAACAATGGCAAAACGGGATTACTAATCATCTCCAAATGAGCCCTAGATTAATGGCAATCAACAAGCAACAAGATATAAGCTGATTCTCGGACTTAGAGGAAATTTGGGAATGCAAAACATAACATTATGATGCTGACTTTGGAGGCACATAACATCAAGCAAAGAAACATTAATAATGATTAAAAAGACATGGGCATGTAGTATACATGATATACCTAAACTTAGTCCATGGGCACAAGTTCATATGAAGCATGGAGTAATCACAATGATTCATGCAAAAAGGAAAATGCTGTTAACAGGATGACAATTTTAGCATGATGGCAACTTGAGAGTAAGAAAGAGACAAGCTACAAAACGTTATAAAGACAACCAAGGGCATGGAATCAAATTACACCTAACAAAGGGCAAATAACACCAAGGCATCATATACATATGACTCATAGACTAGTGGGAACCATCAAGACAAATTGCATGTTGTAACAGTTTCAGCAAGGGTAAAACAGCAACATCAGCATAACATGTTTGCATGCATGGAACAGAGGTCATATGAAGTCCAAAATTAACAAACTTGGCACATGGACAAAGTACTCATAGCATAATTCAAATCATGTAATTGGAGCAACTCCAAAAGAGGCATATATTGATCAATAGAAAGCTCACAACATGGCATCATGAAGTTAACAAAAAACTGGACCATCATATAGGCATGTTCAAGGCAATGAAAACATATGCTACAGGTCATATATGAGGCATCCAAAGGCATGGCATGATAGATAATAATATGAACATCAAAACATGTCAACTAAGCATCTCTAGATTATGCATGGAATTGATGGTAGCTTCATGTTAACATGGCAACATATTGTAAAAGTTTTAGACTTAGCAAAATTCACTAAGTCTCATAAATCAACAACATTATGTAGCACACTTCACAAGCTTGTGCTAGTCACCACAAGGCAAATAAAGATAAATGGATTACACCACTGTAAAGATGGCATGAATATGCTTCTAAAACATATGGACATGATGCACAAAATATGCACACACAAAATGCAATGAAAAAGACAAATCAACAAGTTATGACAAGTTTCAGCAGTTTATATCATATAGCACTTTTGCAACAGGGATTAGGATGGCATAATGCATCCTAACATGCATGCAAATCACACCATCATGTAGAGCATCACGAGAAGAACATTTTGACATATCATACGCTTAATTTGGACACGCATGCACACATATATGGCAGGTCAAAGATGCTAACATAATGCATGAAAACAGGGACTTAGTCATTTTGAAAAAAAAAACCAGATGAGCGACATATAGTAAATGACGCATGGGCGGGGCTTAGTGGGGCTGCTGACCATTTGGGCCGAGGCCCAGTTGACGGGGGAGGGAGCTGGCTCGCAGATCCGCGGAGCTGGGCCGGCGGGGAAGCAGCAGCGGTGGGCCGACGGGCGAGGGTGTGGCCCACGAGAAGGGCGAGCATGGAGGTCGCGGGCGTCGTCCTCCCGAACGGGGACCAGACGGCGGTGGCTCCGGCGATGGAGGTCGACGGGGCGGGGCTCCGGTGAAGGAGCGGAGGCCAGAAATGGGGAGATCCGGGGGCGGGGATCCCAGATCTGGTGTCAGGGGTGGTTGGCGGCGCTCGGGAAGGATGCTCCGGCGGGCAAGGTGCAGCGGCTGGTCGGAGGAAGGAGCAGGGCTACGCGGGAGAGCTGTGGGGAGGCGGCTGCCATGGCGATGTGACGCCCCGAGACCGATGCACCAGGTGTCTTCCAGTTATTCGCCGACATTGCCATGTCATTTGCTTGCGTGTTGCATCTTGTCATGTCATCATCTGCATTGCATCTGCATGTTTTCAAAACTTGCATCCGTTCTGAGCCCAGACACACTTGCACGCGCCCGCGGCATGTCCGAAATATTATTTTATAAGTGGCCGGAAAATGTTCTCGGAATGGGTTGAAAGTTGGCGTGCGGTGTTGTTTTGTTGTCAGTAGGCCGCCTACCACGTTTCGTCGCATTTGGAGTTTGTTTGACGCCCCAACGAATAACTGTAGCGGCAATATAGCCGGTCTATCGTCGAACGTTTTCGGTCTCCGGAAACAGTCGCCGGGCCTCCCTCTCTTCTCTTCTCTCAGCTCGAGACCATCTACACAGCCCACTACCTACCGCCAGGTCCAACCTAACCTCTCTCGTCAACCCGCGGCCCTCCTCGCGCGCGCGCCCAAAAGCTGTCCCGGAGCCGACCCGGACTGTCGCTACCGTTGTGTCCGGATCATCCCCAAACATCTATAAAACGTGACCATTTTCTTATTTGGACTCCCTAGCTATTTTATTCGCGACCGTCCGATTCTGATCGGAGGCTCCAGATAGCCCCTAACCTTTTTTTACCTGATGTATATATTTGGTCCAACCCTAAAAATTAGGAGGCCTTGTCCCATCCATCCTTTCCCTTCGCGCCGCCGCCGACCCACCTGGTCTCCTCCTCGTCTTCCCCACCTATCCAACCAACTTCCTTCTCAGATCCACCGCCGCCTCCCACCTTCTCCGCCTCGTTTTCGACAGCAAGACAACCAGTGCCTCCCCTCGATCCAGCCGTCCAGGAGGATGCCACCGTGGTCACCAGGAACATCTCCCCGACGCCTCCTTCTCCCCATGTCGTTTCCCTCTGGATCCCTCTCTTTCTCACCTAGTTTTTCCTCTCTCTCTCTCACTCTGGTTCATAGGGACGTCGCCATGGCCATAGCGTTGACGTGTGACCACCGAAGCTCCACCGGCGACCAGAGCCACCGGCCGCCCGAGCCTCATGCGCTTCTGCCTCGAGGATCTCCTCGTCCCCAACCAGGATGCCATGGTCGGCCTCCTCTGTTCGAACCGCCGTCGCCCCATTCTTCTTCAAGCCGTGGTTGTGCTGCCGCAGAAGTGCCACCATGGATGCTCGAACCTCCCTCTGCTTCCCGCGTGGGACGACCCCAGCGCCGTGCCCCTACTTTGCCTAGAACAGCTACAGCGCCACACGCCTCCTACACGCGCGCGCGCACAGCCCGAGCTCCCTGGCTCGATCCGGTCCCCGTTGACCGCGAGCGTCGACTGGGTCTTAGCCGTGCCAGGCCCAGCTGCCTTCCCTCCAACTAATGGGCCAAGCCCATGGTGAGAACACCCCTAGCGCCCCACCCCCTTTTTCCTATTGTTGGGCCAGCAGATCCAGCCCAGTATCTATTTTTTGAGGCTTTGCGAATTTAGCTATTATCCCAGGTTTTCCAGTTTTACAGAAAACCCCTTGCACAACATGCATATAATAACTCACAAACGGTGCATCATTTTAAAACAAACTTTATATGAAAGATGCTTAGAATTTTGTGTAGTTTCATAATATGTCATTTTCATCCATTTTTAAAATGTTTAAACATGCTGTTTGGTTAAATTTGTCTCTATGCCATGTTAAAATGATTTAATTCATAACTAAATAACCGTAACTCGGATTTTAATAAACTTTATATGTAAATGGGGTGGAAAATTGCCTAGTTTAACATGGTGGCATCACTTTGCATGTTTAACAACTATAAAATTGTGTTTAGGACAGAACAGTACCAAACCTAATATATGCATATGGGGATTTACCGGAATTGTTGTTCGTTGCTTCTGGCCTCATCTAAACTTGACTAGACAGGCAGTTTTATTTTGATTCACCCTCTTGCCATTTTAATCAACATTTAATCTTGTTGGGTACCTAAACGAGAGAGAACTAAATAAGTCATGTGGTGTTTCATCAATATGCAACGGAGTTGCATATTGGGGTCCACTTAATTTGTAGGATTGTTTGTGCACTTTGCCATGCCATGCATATGTAAACCGGACATGCATCATACTTGATTGTGCATCATGACATGACTATGTGATGGTTGTTTACTATGTTGTTTGCTCCTTTCTGGCGTTGCTTCTTCGGGTTGGTTCCGGTAACATTGCGTCTGTGAGGATCCGTTGGTTACGTCCGTTTGTCTTCTTCATGGACTCGTTCTTCTTCCTTGTGGGATTTCAGGCAAGATGACCATACCCTCGAAATCACTTCTATCCTTGCTTGCTAGATGCTCGCTCTTTTGCTATGCCTATGCTGCAATACCTACCACTTGTTTATCATGCCTCCCATATTGTTAAGCCAAGCCTCTAACCACCTTGTCCTAGAAAACTATTGTTTGGCTACGTTACCGCTTTGCTCAGCCCCTCTTATAGCGTTGTTAGTTGCAGGTGAAGGTTGGAGTTTGTTCCTTGTTGGAATATGGATATTTTGTTGGGATATCACAATATCTCTTATTTAATTAATGCATCTATATACTTGGTAAAGGGTGGAAGGCTCGGCCTTATGCCTAGTGTTTTGTTCCATCTTCCCGCCCTAGTTTCTGTCATATCGGTGTTATGTTCTCAGATTTTGCGTTCCTTACACGGTTGGGTTATAATGGGAACCCCTTGACAGTTCGCCTTGAATAAATCTCCTCCAGCAAGGCCCAACCTTGGTTTTACCATTCGCCACCTAGCCTCTTTTTCCCTTGGGTTAGGCCAGCCCAAAGGTCATCCTTATTTTAACCCCCCCGGGCCAGCGCTTGTCTAAGTGTTGGTCCGAAACAGAGCCACTTGTGGCGCCACCTCGGGGAAACTTGAGGGCTGCTTTTAGCTGTACGTAGTGTTCATCCGGTGTTGCCCTGAGAACGAGATATGTGCAGCTCCTATCAGCATGTCGGTGCATCGGGCGGTCTTGCTGGACTTGTTTTACCATTGTCGAGGATGTCTTGTAACCGGGATGCCGAGTCTGATCGGATTGTCTTGGGAGAAGGAATATCCTTCGTTGACAGAGCTTGTGATGGGCTAAGTTGGGACACCCCTGCAGGGATTTGAACTTTCGAAAGTGTGCCCGCGATTATGGGCAGATGGGAATTTGTTAATGTCTGGTTGTAGAAAACCTGAAGTTGATCTTAATTATAATGCACCAACCGCGTGTGTAACCATGATGGTCTCTTCTCTGCGGAGTTCGGGAAGTGAACACGGTGTTGGAGTAATGATTGACATAGGTTGTTCTAGGATCACTTCTTGATCATAGTTTCTCGAACGTGCTTTGCCTTCTCTTGTCGCTCTCATTTGCGTATGTTATCCACCAGATATGCTAGTCCCTTGCTGCAGCTCCACCTCATACCTTTTACCCTTCCTATAACATTAATAGTCTTGATCGCGAGGGTGTGAGATTGTTGAGTCCCCGTGACTCATAGATACTTCCAAAACCAGTTTGCAGGTGCTGATGATACCGTGCAGGTGACGCAGCTGAGCTCAAGGAGGAGCTCGATGAAGATCGTGTTCGTTATGTTGTTTCCGTTTCCAGTTGATCAGTAGTGGAGCCCAGTTGGGACGATCGGGGATCTGTGGCATTTGGGGTAGTCTTATTTATTTTGGTTCTATAGACGGACCTTGATTGTAATTGTTGATGTAATGCTTTATTCATGTATTGTGTGAAGTGGCGATTGTAAGCCAACTATGTATCTCTTTCCCTTATTGTATTACATGGGTTGTTGTGAAGATTACCTCACTTGCGACATTGCTTTCAATGCGGTTATGCCTCTAAGTCGTGCTTCAACACATGGGAGATATAGCCGCATTGAGGGCGTTACAAGTTGGTATCAGAGCCTTCCCCGACTTAGGAGCCCCCTGCTTGATCGAATCGCTGGCGTTGTTGAGTCTAGAAAAATGTTTGAGTCATTTAGGATTATATATATCAAAGAGTAGGACTTCTTTTTACTCCTCAGTCCCTTCGCGCTCTGGTGAGGCATCCTGACGTAGAGTTTTGACTCTTCTCTTCTCCAATTTCACTAAAAAAATTTAGGATCACGCGGGTATCTTGGAATCATTCTGATGGTTTCGTGACGAGAACATTGTTCTTGGTGCCTCCTAACATTTAGGGGTTGTGGCAGTGTCCCGGGGAGTTGAGCTCCGAGGTGTTGTCGTCACAATTTTATCGTTGCAATTCTGGAATACCTGAGTTTTTCGCCGACATCGAAAATCTCTTTTATGCAGGTGTTGGTGAGATAACCTCGACGCCACCCAGTACTGGGGCGGGAGTTCGGGAGTATTGCCATAACTCGTATAACAGATGCTTTTCGAAGGTTGCGGTAAACGATTTCCGAAGGTTTGTTGGTTATGTATTGAAGGATGGATACAACTGGATGTAGGGTTTGCTAGTTTTGGGTGAGATATTATGCTTCCCCTGTATCCCCAACACCTGATTGCATAAACGGGAGAATTTCGGGAGTTTATAAGTGGGAATTCAAGTAGCTCTTAGGATATCTTTCCGATAGATGTATGATATGAAATTCGGGTTCGACGTGTAGTGGTCCGCCTATCCACGGTTGGTTTTACAGTGGTCTCGTTGTGTCTTAAAGAGTCCTTGGCTATGCCGACTCGGGGACGCTTCGTATGTCATGTGCACTGCCTTGTACATGATGGTGCTGTACGATCGAGCCCGGGTAGGCCCCACCATGAAAACTTCAGACGAAATCTCTATCATATGTTTGTTCCGGCTTATTTTGCAAGCCAATCCTTTGTTTTCTTTTGAGTTGGGTATTCGAGTTGCTTCGAAATCAAGTGTTTGATTCCATACCTTTCCTAAACGGTGTTCTCATACTCCGAGGTGAATACTAATCCTTCTCGATCATCGAGTTTGTCATGTCAATCCTTCTCAACCGGTGTGATTCTCTTCAAGTTGATCCTATCATTTGTCTCATCTGTAAGGTCAACTCCAAGTCTTCTCAACGTTGTTTGTTTCATTCGTCCCAAGCTGTCTTTGTTTTTCCTGCCCACCCACCTTTTTTCTTCGAGGACTCGGATTTCTTTATCAAGTATCTATCTTATGAATATGAAGTCTCTTCATTCTTTTCCGTCAATGTCCTTACCCGGTGATTCTCATGAAGATCCTAACGGAACCACAAGTTCATCATTCTTCATTTTTTTCCTTCTTCGGTGGATTCAATTCAAGCTTTGGTATTGAGCATAGTCTTTTCTTTTTGCCCAATGCTTTTCTTATACTGGTGCGCCTCATAATCATTCCCCGCTTGCTATTCAACTGTTCCGGAGTGCTCAAGATATCTCAGAAGGATCGTCTTGTCATTCAAGATCCGTTCAACCTATTTCGAGGTTGTTATCTCATTCAAGCCATTTAAATCAACCGGTGCAATCTCCCTTTCAAGTAATTGTTCAACGGTGTTTCTCTTGAGTGGGCCCTAATCCACAGGTCTTTTTCCAGGATCTTACCTGACTCTTCTAATTCTTTTTGGAGTTATTCTCAAATTCTTTGCCAAGTTTGATGTAAGAATGAGTTACCATCAGTCAAATGCCTTTTCCCCAAGATCTTTCAAATTCTTTCATCATTGGCTCAACCTTTTCTATTTTTCGTTCCGGAGTGCATCAACAATTCATGGTGGTGTTTCTCATCGTCATTCTCTGTATTTGAAGATCGAAGAAGAGTTTTACCTCCATATCTTATCCATTCTCTTAGAGATTCGTGGTTCTAGTTCGAGACCATCCTCTCATAATTGTTTTGATTGTGAGAATTCCTTTCAATTAGCTGGAGTCCATCAATTCAGGTTTATTCATTCTCAGTTTTCAGTTATCATTCTCCAACCTACCGGTGCTTCTTTCAAATATCCTCTTCTTAGTTCATATCTCTTCGTTCTCATGTATCTTAACTCTCTAATGTATGTTCATTCATTTGCTAATTCTTACCGGTGATTCATCCTTTACTTCGTTCATTTAATTTTTAGGTGGTTCGTTCAAGATGTCTCTTCCTTCGTTATCATATCAATTCACTCGTTCTTTCCAATCCTACTAGTGGATCATCGAAGACCTTTCCAAGTTGACGCTATATATATCTTAATCTTTTCTACGAGAATAAGTAATATGTCAAATCCATTGATTGTCATCAATTAAATTGGTGAAGGATAAGCATAATGTAATTCTTATTCTTGTTTCATTGAGTGAACTCAATTCCCTATTCCGGAGGCTCATCAAATTCCTGATTTCAATTGTTTCATCTTCTCTTTTTCCCGGAGTTCCAACCTTTTTCAATTATTTCACCACGGAGATTCATCTAAATCGGTACAAGGATTCACCTTGTGTTTTCAACTTCTCTTTCCTTCCGTTTGATCATTATTTTGTTTAACAAAGGTCTTCATGAAGGTTCTACATGATGGTTCATCAAGGATTTAATTCCTTCTAGAAGTTTTTTTTTCATTGAGATTTTTTATCAGAACAGATCAAGCTTTCTTCATCTTGCAATCCGGAGTGCAATTGTTTCTCCCTTATCTTTTGAGGTGGTGTTATGGCATTCTTGATAATTTGAGTTCATGCTTCATGATTCACATGTTGGTAAGAATGAGATATTTTAAATCCATCCACCTCTTTGTTGGAGTTATCTTGTGTCATGTTTCACCTAAAGCCTTCCCTAAGGATTGTTGCTAATTGTGGTACTCATAAATGACCCAAGTTCTTCTTTTATCCTACCGGTGAAATAGTTTCTCGTCTCCTTGGTCATACCAATTCAATTATTTTTCCTGTGAGTGGCAGGTTTTCACCTCATAATTTGAGAGGTATTCCATAAGACCATATCAAGCTTCTCTTTTCGTTGTTGATTTTCCAACAACTCCGCTCGACCCTTCTCCTAAGGATGCCTTTTCAAGCTCTTTTGTGGCAGAAGTTGGCATTTTTCTTCTCCATTCTCCTATTTCAATTATCTATCTTCTATTCTTTCGTTCCGGAGGCATTGCGATGTTGTTCTTTTCACCCATCATCTCGTTTTGTCAAAGATCATGTTCTTTTCATGCCTATCCATTTAACCGGAGTGTTGTGCCCTTTTGCTCAAGTTCTTTTTGCCTTATCAAGCCTTGCACCTCTTTTCAACCGGAGTGCTGTCTGAAATCTTTCTAATCCCTTGTTCCATTCATTAAATAGTTCCGGAGACAGTGTGTTGTGATTTAATCAAGTATCTTCTCATCTTATCATGTTCTTATTCAATTCCTTTTCTTTTCAATCGGAGTGCTGCCCGAAGTTGTTCTTTCTTGTTCCTCTTTTCTAACGGAGTGTTTTCAACTTCGTCATCTCCGTTGTATTCTTTTCTTGAAATGGCTTAACCTTTTCAAGGTTCTTTGGTTTCACTCATTGGGCAAAGAAGCAACTTAGTTTTACCTCTTCTCTTACTCTTCCATTGTCCCTCCGGTGCCATTCTAGATCTCGGGACGGGATCCTCTCATAGTGGTGGAGTGTTGTGATGCCCCGAGACCGATGCGCCAGGTGTCTTCCAATTATTTGCCAATGTTTCCATGTCATTTGCTTGCGTGTTGCATCTTGTCATGTCATCATCTACATTGCATCTGCATGTTTTCAAAACTTGCATCCGTCCGGGTTCCCCAGTTCCGTCCGTCGTCCATTCTGAGCCCAGACACACTTGCACGCGCCCGCGGCATGTCCGAAATATTATTTTATAAGTGGCCGGAAAATGTTCTCAGAATGGGTTGAAAGTTGGCGTGCGGTGTTGTTTTGTTGTCAGTAGGCCGCCTGCCAAGTTTCATCGCATTTAGAGTTCGTTTGACGCCCCAACGGATAACTATAGCGGCAATATAGCCGGTCTATCGTTGGACGTTTTCGGTCTCCAGAAACAGTCGCCGGGCCTCCCTCTGTTCTCTTCTCTCAGCTCGAGACCGTCTACACAGCCCACTACCTACCGCCAGGTCCAACCTAACCTCTCTCGTCAACCCACGGCTCTCCTCGCGTGCGCGCCCGAAAGCTGTCCCGGACCCGACCCGGACTGTTGCTACCGTTATGTCCGGATCATCCCCAAACATCTACAAAACGTCACTGAGGGAGTCCTGGATTAGGGGGTGTCTGGATGGCCGGACTATACCTTCATCCGGACTCCAGGACTATGAAGATACAAGATTGAAGACTTCGTCCCATGTTCGGAAGGGACTTTCCTTGGCGTGGAAGGCAAGCTTGGCGATATGGATATGTAGATCTCCTACCATTGTAACCAACTCTGTGTAACCCTAGCCCTCTCCGGTGTCTATATAAACCGGAGAGTTTTAGTCCGTAGGACGAACAACAATCATACCATAGGCTAGCTTCTAGGGTTTAGCCTCTTTGATCTAGTGGTAGATCTACTCTTGTACTACCCATATCATCAATATTAATCAAGCAGGACGTAGGGTTTTACCTCCATCAATAGGGCCTGAACCTAGGTAAAACATCATGTCCCCTGCCTCCTGTTACCATCCGACCTAGACGCACAGTTCGGGACCCCCTACCCGAGATCCGCCGGTTTTGACACCGACATTGGTGCTTTCATTGAGAGTTCCTCTGTGTCGTCACTTTTAGGCCCGATGGCTTCTCCGATCATCAACGGCGATGTGATTCAGGGTGAGACTTTTCTCCACAGACAGATCTTCATATTTGGCGGCTTTGCACTGTGGGCCAATTCGCTTGGTCATCTGGAGCAGATCGAAAGCTACGCCCCTGGCCGTCAGGTCAGATTTGGAAGTTTGAACTACACGGCCGATATCCCGGAGACTTGATCTTCGACGGATTCGAGCCACCGCCGAGCGCGCCGCACTATCACGATGGGCATGATTTAGCTCTGCCGCCGAACAGTGCCCTGGAGGCCGCACCTGTGTCCACTCTGTCCCCTAGCTTGGAGCCGATCACACCAACCGAGGATGGGTGGTTAGACACCGCCTCGGGGGCTGCAATCTCTACGGCGATCGAGCTGAACACCAGCCCTATTCTCTGCAAAGCCCGTGACTCCAAGGAGCCGGACTCCTCTCCAAACTCCGAGCCCTCCGTGCGCCGACCGATCGAACCCGATTGGGCGCCGATCATGGAGTTCACCGCCGCGGACATCTGTCAGCAGTCGCCCTTCGGTGATATTTTGAATTCACTAAAGTCTCTCTCTTTCTCAGGAGAGCCCTGGCCGGACTATGGTCAGCAAGGTTGGGATGCGGATGATGAAGAAATTCAAAGCCCACCCACCACCCACTTCATAGCCACTGTCGATGATTTAACCGACATGCTCGACTTCGACTCCGAAGACATCGACGGTATGGACGCCGATGTAGGAGACAATCAAGAACCAGCGCCTATAGGGCACTGGAAAGCCACCTCGTCGTATGATATATACATGGTGGACACCCCAAAAGAAGGCAATGGCGATGGAACAACGGAGGATGACCCCTCCAAGAAGCAGCCTAAGCGCCGGCGTCAGCGGCGCCGCTCTAAATCCCGCCAAAACAAAAACGGTGATTCCGGCACGGGGGATAACAACACCCCGGACAGTGCCGAAGACAACCACCTCCAGCAAGATTCAGCACAGGAGGATAGAGAAGGCAGCCCTCATGAGAGAGCGGCAGACAGAGAGGTCGAGGACAATAATTATATGCCTCCCTGAAGACGAGGCAAGCCTCGACAATGACGAATTTGTCGTGCCGGAGGATCCCGCCGAACAAGAGCGTTTCAAACGCAGGCTTATGGCCATGACGAGCAGCCTCAAGAAAAAACAGCAACAACTTAGAGCTGATCAAGATTTGCTAGCCGACAGATGGACTGAAGTCCTTGCGGCCGAAGAGTATGAACTCGAACGCCCCTCCAAGAGCTACCCAAAGCGTAGGTTGCTACCCCAATTAGAGGAGGAAGCACTTAAACCTACATCACCAACGCATGATGCGGCCGACCGGCCACCCCGTGGCCGCGACAGAGAGGCCTCTCGGCCCTCCACTCAAGCCGCACCCCGGCGCCGCTCAACAACCACCAAGGCATGGGAAAATGCGCCAGACCTCCGAGATATATTGGAGGACATGGCAAGGCAAACAAGATCGATCTACGGATCACGTGGGCGCCCCACGGCATGAGACGGTACTTGTCACGCCAGATACAGTAAATCCGGCCGGGCCGAACACAGTAGACAAAGCTCGTTTGAGTTGCGTCGTGATGTAGCCCAATACAGAGGCGCCACACACCCACTATGCTTCACAGATGAAGTAATGGATCATCACATCCCCGAGGGTTTCAAACCCGTGAACATCGAATCATACGATGCCACAACAGATCCTGCGGTATGGATCGAGGACTATCTCCTTCATATCCACATGGCCCGCGGTGATGACCTACACGCCATCAAATACCTCCCACTCAAGCTTAAAGGACCAGACCGGCATTGGCTTAACATCGTGCCAGCAGAATCAATTGGTTGTTGGGAGGACCTAGAAGCCGCATTCCTCGACAATTTCTAGGGCACTTATGTGCGACCACCAGACGCCGATGACCTAAGCCACATAATTCAGCAGCCACAGGAATCGGCCAGACAATTCTGGACACGGTTCCTAACCAAGAAAAATCAAATCGTCGACTATCCGGACACAAGGCCCTAGCAGCCTTCAAGCATAACATCTGCAACGAGTGGCTTGCACGGCACCTAGGACAGGAAAAGCCGAAATCTATGGCAGCCCTCACGACACTTATGACCCGCTTTTGCGCGGGAGAAGACACTTGGCTAGCTCGCAGCAATAACATGACCAAGAGCCCTGGTAATTCGGATACCAAGGACAGCAGTGGCAGGTCGTGTCGCAACAAGCAAAAGCGCTGCATTAATGGCGACAATGCTGAGGATATGGCAGTTAATGCCGGATTCAGAGGCTCTAAACCCGGTCAGCAGAAAAAGCCATTCAAAAGAAATACTCCGGGCCCGTCCAGTTTGGACCGAATACTCGACCGCTCATGCTAGATACATGGCACCCCCGAAAAACCAGCCAATCACACCAACAGGGATTGTTGGGTGTTCAAGCAGGCAGGCAAGTTAAATTCCGAAAGCAGAGACAAGGGGCCGCATAGCGATGACGAGGAGGAGCCCCGGCCGCCGAACAACAGTGGACAGAAAGGTTTTCCCCCACAAGTGCGGACGGTGAACATGATATACGCAACCCACGTCCCCAAAAGGGAGCGGAAGCATGCGCTAAGGGACGTATACGCGATGGAGCCAGTCGCCCCAAAGTTCAACCCATGGTCTTCCTGCCCGATCACTTTTGATCGAAGGGACCACCCCACTAGCATCCATCATGGCGGATTCGCCGCATTGGTTCTAGACCCAATTATTGACGGATTTCACCTCACTAGAGTCCTTATGGACGGCGGCAGCAGCCTGAACCTGCGTTATCAGGATACAGTGCGGAAAATGGGCATCGATCCCTCGAGGATTAAACCCACCAGAACGACCTTTAAAGGCGTCATACCAGGTGTAGAAGCCAACTGTACAGGCTCAGTTACACTTGAAGTGGTCTTCGGATCTCCGGATAATTTCCGAAGCGAGGAGTTAATCTTCGACATAGTCCCGTTCCGTAGTGGCTATCACGCACTGCGCGGGCGAATCGCATTTGCCAAATTCAATGTCGTGCCGCACTATGCATACCTCAAGCTCAAGATGCCAGGCCCTCGAGGAGTCATCACGGTCAATGGAAACACCGAACGCTCTCTCCGAACGGAGGAGCATTCGGCGGCTATCGCAGCGGAAGTACAAAGCAGCCTCTCAAGGCAACTCTCCAGTCTGGCCATTAAACGTCCGGACACCGTCAAGCGCGCCCGGAGTAACCTACAACAAGACCGCCTGGCACGTTCCGAGCAAGCGTAGCAATGCGGCCCCAACCCCAGCCCTCGCGAACTTGCGAAACCAGTGTTGCGCGTACATAACTATGCTCTAGAAATACCATGGGCACAGGGGGAGGGGCACCATCACGGCACGCCCGAAACGCGGCTTAAACCGCACTAGGGGCTGCCGATTTCTTAATTTTCTCTTATTTTTCAGGACTCCATTCTTCGGAGGGCTTGTCTGGCAGTACAATTGCCACACAAACGATACAACCAGGGAAGCAGAAAGCTACGCCGCACTACGGAACTCTAAGGTGGTCTCTATAACGAGCAGTATACCTGTTTCGCATAACATTCCATAGCTCGCCCCTGGAAAGGACATATTTGATAGTCCCATCTTTTGCTTATCGCACTATTTGTATCGTTCTGCTTTGATCGCAGCTTTTTTAAATAAACAATGCATAGCTTTCGTCTATTATTGCATTACCTCTTTTTTACGAATATATGTTCATTAATGACATGTTGCACCCGTACACTTTGGTACGGCCAATACGCCAGGGGCTTAAGTACCCCACAACATGGTGTGAGAAGTCCGAACACTTCCACAAGTGCGGCACCCCGAACTTATAGCATTATATGCATCGGCTCCGAATCGTGTCTCGGGTCAATAGTTGGGTTTGCCCGGCTCCTATGTTTTGGTACCTTACGTTCTGTTATATCGGCTAAGGTAGCACTAGGAGAACTACTGTGATTGTGGCCCAGTTGAGCTGGGCTAAGCACCTCAGTAGAGAAAGCTAAAACTGACCGTCATGATGAGGCGAGAGCTGGTCGCTGTTCGAGAGGTTTTAGAGCGAGGAGTCGCTTTGTCCGGCCTAGGCGTGGATAGTGCCCCGAACTCAGTCTTCCGAACACTAGGGGCTTCGCTGAAATTTAAAATTATAGAATTCTATGGCTAAGTGAGAGTGTTCAAGCATTATAGTCCGATTGCCTTGTTTGTTGTGTTGAGCGCCTCCTTCGAAGGACCCAAGAATGGGAAAAAGAGCGCTCATGTTTATCCCGAACACCCCAGCACTCGTGCCATGGGGGCAGAAGCCGACGACTCGCCATCTCTCAAATTTGATAAATGGCCGCATAGAAGGTAGTATTTTAAATTCAAAAAGCATTGCTTAGCGCACATGAACAAGTTTTCAACGCACGGGACAAAACGAGCGAGTTCATTGAGAAATTACATTCATGGAACATTCATCCGCCACAAGGCGGGCACCCTTCAGAACGCCCTCATAATACATCTCGGGCTTGCGATGCTCCTTGCCCGGCGGTGGCCCGTCCTTCACAAGCTTCTCAGCATCCAGCTTGCCCAAGTGCACCTTCGCACGGGCAAGCGCCCTATGGGCACCCTCGATGCATACGGAGCGCTTGATGACTTCGAGCCTTGGACAGGCCTCCACCAGCCGCCTCACCAGCCCGAAGTAGCTCCCAGGCATGGCCTCTCCAGGCCACAGCCAGACTATGAGGACCT
Organism: Triticum aestivum; assembly: GCF_018294505.1. NCBI lineage: Eukaryota > Viridiplantae > Streptophyta > Magnoliopsida > Poales > Poaceae > Triticum > Triticum aestivum. Next base: position 404,722,244 of record NC_057800.1, on the reverse strand, counting down.
TCATGGCCTGTTCGGCCACCTTATGGAGCTCGACCAGCTGTTTTAGCTGGTCTCTTAAGGGCACCAGGTGTTCGGCCTCAGCATACTGAGACCAGAACACCTTCTCCGTCGAGCTTCCCTCCTCGGCTCGGTAGAAGGCGGCGGCATCCGACACGCTATGGGGCAAGTCTGCGAATGCTCCTAGAGAGCTCCGGATTTGGGTAAGTGACAAGTAATTCACTTTTACGTGCTTGCTTTGCATAAAGAATGCCTTACCCGTCACTATCTTTTTTATTGCCTCAACCTCCTAGAGGGCCTTCTGGGCTTCGGCCTTGGCAGACTTGGCATCTTCAATGGCCGCCGCGAGCTTAGACTCTCACGTCTTCGAGTCAAGCTCGAAACTCTCATGTTTTCTCATGAGAGCCTGGAGCTCTTGCCGCACCTCGCCAACCTGCGTCTCATGCTTCTCCCGCTCGGTGCACTCCGTGGCCGCCCTCTTTTCGGCCTCGGACAGCGCTTGCTTAAGGGTTGCCACCTTAGTTGTGGCCCCTACAATAGCCGCGTTAATCCTGTCACTTTTTGCAATTGCACCTTTCACATATTTCAATAAGGTATTCCTTACCTTCATTCTCCTCGAGCTGCTGCTTGGCTAGGCCGAGCTCTTGCTCGGACCGCTCGAGGTTCTGCTTCAGCGTATCCACCTCCGCAGTTAGTGCGGCGGAGGCCAGCAGCGAAGCCTGCATATGCATATTGATTTGATCATGTTGGACTCTTGCGAATGTTATTAGATCCTCTATTCGGCTTTTCTTTCCGAATGCCGAACAGAGCATCAGGGGCTACTATCTATGCGGTAATATTTTTACATATTCTTTACTTACCTCAAAGCCTGTTAGAAGGCTAGCACAGGCTTCAGTCAGTCCGCTCTTAGCGGACTGAACCTTCTGGATCACCGCACTCATAATAGTGCGGTGCTCCTCGTCGATGGACGCGCCGTTAAGCGTCTCCATTGTCCGGTGCCTCCGGTTGGACGGAGGTCGCCGGCTCAGTAGGCTCACTCCTCTTGGAAGGAGGCTACCTACTGGAGTCCGGAGCCATTGAAGGTTCCGGCGCGGTGTCCGGCTCAAGGCCGGACTCGGAGCCCTTGGGGGTTTTATCCCCTTTGCGTCTGGAGTCTGGGAGGTCGCCTTGCGGCGCCTCCAGGACCACCTCCTCCTGGCTTGGAACCTGTTGGGACAGCACCTCGACATCGTCCGTAGGGTGGAGGGAGGTAGCCGTCGGAAGCGAATTCACATCCGACGAATCCAGGGAACCGCTCGACGACACGTCGAGCCGGTCTTTGGGTGGACTGCATAAACATGTTCGACATAAGGAAAAGCTGTGCAATGGAGGAATACTATGAATCACTCTGGTATCCGGACACTTACGATCTCGCCAGGGGCTTGGCCCTGTGCGGCCACTCCTCTTTGCTGTCGTCGGCGTTGGTGGAGCCGTCCGGAGGAAGGGTTTTCCCCTTCTTGGACCCTTCGGCCTCCCCAGTTGGGGCGGCCTTCCTTTTCTTCTCTCCCCCCGCTAGAGGGGGAGAGGTCTCTTCTTCCTCCTCCTCGTCTTCACGAGAGGAGTGCGTCTTGGAGTCATCGGATGATGAATCCGACACCCCCAGGCGCCGGGCACTCTTCCGAGTCCCCATGGCCTTCTTCTCCGGCACCACATATGGTGCCGGAACCAGCAGCTTCGCCAAGTGAGCGTCCGCTGGGCATTCGAGCAAAGGAGCCGGACAGTTGATCTGTCCGGACGTATCCTGCCAATCCTGTCAAAGGTAAGGGAGCTTAAGATCCCGCATAGAGTCAAACTATGAAACACTAATACCCTGTAAAAGGTAAAAACAGCTTACCGCACGAGCGCGACGCTGCATGTTGAATCTGCAATCCTTAGTAGCGGATGCGGGGGATTCGGCGCCCTTGAAAAGCACCTTCCAGGCATCTTTGTACGTTGTGTCGAAGAGCCCTCTCAGAGTTCGGTGCTGCGCCGGGTCGAACTCCCACAGGTTGAAAGCCCGTTGTTGACACGGGAGGATCCGACGGATGAGCATAACCTGGACTACATTGACAAGTTTGAGCTTCTTGTCCACCAGGGTTTGGACACATGTTTGGAGTCCGGTCAGCTCTCCTTCTTTACCCCACGACAGGCCCGTCTCTTTCCAGGAGGTGAGCCGCGTAGGAGGTCCGGATCGGAACCCGGGGGCTGCGACCCATTCAGGGTCGCATGGCTCAGTGATATAAAACCACCCCGATTGCCACCCCTTTAGGGACTCCACGAAGGAGCCCTCAGGCCATGGGACGTTGGGCATCTTGCCCACCATGGCGCCTCCGCACTCCGCCTGGGTGCCGCGCACCACCTTTGGCTTGCCATTGAAAGTCTTGAGCCATAGGCCGAAATGGGGGCGGATGCAGAAGAAAGCCTCACACACGACGATAAACGCCGAGATCTTGAGGACAAAGTTCGAGGCCAGATCGTGGAAGTCCAGGCCATAGTAAAACAAGAGCCCCCGGACAAATGGGTGGAGAGGGAAGCCCAGTCCGCGGAGGAAATGGGGGAGGAACACCACCCTCTCATGGGGCCTAGGGTTGGGGATGATCTGCCCCTCTTCAGGAAGCCGGTGCACAATGTCGTTAGACAAATATCCGGCCTTCCTCAGTCTTTTGATATGTCCCTCCATGATGGAGGAGACCATCCACTTGCCTCCCGCTCCGGACATGGCTGGAGAAGGTTGAGGAGGGGTGTGCGGACTTGGGCGCTGGAGCTCGAGTGCGCGGAAATGGATAGGCAAAGGAGGAAGAAGGTGTGGATGAAAAGGTGGATCCTTATCCCCTTATATGGGCGGACGCGACTATGCGCCCCCACCAGCCTGGTAAAACTCGCTTATCTCCCAAGTGTTGTAGTCAATGGCGCGGTTGGGTTACCCACACTCATATTAATGAGAATCCCGGAATAAGGGGACACGATCTCTGCATTAACAAGACGTGCCAAGGAAACCGCGTCGCTAAACGCGCTGAGGTGGGACAGTAAAACGATTCGAATAAAGACTTGGCCGTGGTGTGATGTCACGCTATGGAATACGTCAGCAGATTAGATTTGTGTAAATATTATTTTCTCTATGGCAACATGTGGAAACTTATTTTGCAGAGCCGGACACTACCTTTGTGTTAAAAATCTTCTATGAAGTACTTGGAGGAGGAACCCGCCTTGCAATGCCGAAGACAATCTGCGCGCCGGACTCATCGTCATTGAAGCCTGGTTCAGGGGCTACTGAGGAAGTCCTGGATTAGGGGGTGTCCGGATGGCCGGACTATACCTTCGGCCAGACTCCTCGACTATGAAGATACAAGATTGAAGACTTCGTCCCATGTCCGGAAGGGACTTTCCTTGGCGTGGAAGGCAAGCTTGGCGATACGGATATGTAGATCTCCTACCATTGTAACCGACTCTGTGTAACCCTAGCCCTCTCCGGTGTCTATATAAACCGGAGAGTTTTAGTCCGTAGGACGAACAACAATCATACCATAGGCTAGCTTCTAGGGTTTAGCCTCTCTGATCTCGTGGTAGATCTACTCTTGTACTACCCATATCATCAATATTAATCAAGCAGGATGTAGGGTTTTACCTCCATCAAGAGGGCCTGAACCTGGGTAAAACATCGTGCCCCCTGCCTCCTGTTACCATCCGACCTAGACACACAGTTCGGGACACCCTACCCGAGATCCGCCGGTTTTGACACCGACAGTCACCGTTTTCTTATTTGGACTCCCTAGCGATTTTATTCGCGACCGTCCGATTTTGATCGGAGGCCACAGATAGCCCCTAACCTTTTTCACCTGATGTATATATTTGGTCCAACCCTAAAATTAGGAGGCCTAGTCCCATCCATCCTTTCCCTTCGCGCCGCCGCCGACCCACCTGGTCTCCTCCTCGTCTTCCCCACCTAGCCAACCAGCTTCCTTCTCGGATCCACCGCCGCCTCTCACCTTCTCCACCTCGTTTTCGCTAGCAAGCCAACCAGTGCCTCCCCTCGATCCAGCCGTCCAGGAGGATGCCGCCATGGTCACCAGGCACATCTCCCCGATGCCTCCTTCTCCCCATGTCGTTTCCCTCTGGATCCCTCTCTTTCTCACCTAGTTTTTCCTCTCTCTCTCTCTCTCACTCTGGTTCATAGGGACGTCGCCATGGCCATCGCGTCGACGTGTGACCCCCGAAGCTCCACCGGCGACCAGAGCCACCGGCCGCCCGTGCCTCGTGTGCTTCTGCCTCGAGGATCTTCTCGTCCCCAACCAGGACACCATGGTCGGCCTCCTCTGTTCGAACCGCCGTCGCCCCGTTCTTCTTCAAGCCATGGTCGTGCTGCCGCAGAAGTGCCTCCACGGATGCTTGAACCTCCCTCTGCTTCCCGCGTGGGACGACCCCAGCGCCGTGCCCCTGCTTTGCCTCGAACAGCTACAGCGCCACACGCCTCATGCACGCGTGCACGCACAGCCCGAGCTCCCTGGCTCGATCCGGTCCCCGTTGACCGCGAGCGTCGGCTCGGTCTTAGCCGTGCCAGGCCCAGCTGCCTTCCCTCCAACTAATGGGCCAAGCCCATGGTGAGAACACCCCTGGAGCCCCACCCCTTTTTCCCGTTGTTGGGCCAGCAGATCCGGCCCAGTATCTATTTTTTTGAGGCTCTGCGAATTTAGCTATTATCCCAGGTTTTGCAATTTTACAGAAAACCCCTTGCACAACATGCATATAATAACTCACAAACGGTGCATCATTTTAAAACAAACTTTATATGAAAGATGCTTAGAATTTTGTGTAGTTTCATAATATGTCATTTTCATCCATGTTTAAAATGTTTAAACATGCTATTTGGTTAAATTTGTCCATATGCCATGTTAAAATGATTTAATTCAAAACTGAATAACCGTAACTCGGATTTTAATAAACTTTATATGTAAATGGGGTGGAAGAATGCCTAGTTTAACATGGTGGCATCACTTTGCATGTTTAACAACTATAAAATTGTGTTTAGGACAGAACAGTACCAAACCTAATATATGCATATGGGGATTTACCGGAATTGCTGTTCGTTGCTTCCGGCCTCATTTAAAGTTGACTAGATAGGTAGTTTTATTTTGCTTCACCCTCTTGCCATTTTAATCAACATTTAATCTTGTTGGGTACCTAAACGAGATAGAACTAAATAAGTCATGTGGTGTTTCGTCAATATGCAATGGCATATTGAGGTCCACTTAATTTGTAGGATTGTTTGTGCACTTTGCCATGCCATGCATATGTAAACTGGACATGCATCATACTTGATTGTGCATCATGACATGATTATGTGATGGTTGTTTACTATGTTGTTTGCTCCTTTCCGGTGTTGCTTCTTCGGGTTGGTTCCGGTAACGTTGCGTTTGTGAGGATCCGTTGGCTACGTCCGTTTGTGTTCTTCATGGACTCGTTCTTCTTCCTTGCGGAATTTCAGGCAAGATGACCATACCCTCGAAATCACTTCTATCTTTGCTGGCTAGATGCTCGCTCTTTTGCTATGCCTATATTGCGATACCTACCACTTGCTTATCATGCCTCCCATATTGTTAAGCCAAGCCTCTAACCACCTTGTCCTAGCAAACCGTTGTTTAGCTATGTTACCGCTTTGCTCAGCCCCTCTTATAGCGTTGTTAGTTGCAGGTGAAGATTGGAGTTTGTTCCTTGTTGGAACATGGATATTTTGCTGGGATATCACAATATTTCTTATTTAATTAATGCATCTATATACTTGGTAAAGGGTGGAAGGCTCGGCCTTATGTCTGGTGTTTTGTTCCACTCTTGTCGCCCTAGTTTCCGTCGTATCGGTGTTATGTTCCCGGATTTTGCGTTCCTTACATGGTTGGGTTATAATGGGAACCCCTTGACAGTTCGCCTTGAATAAAACTCCTCCAGCAAGGCCCAACCTTGGTTTTACCATTCGCCACCTAGCCTCTTTTTCCCTTGGGTTAGGCCAGCCCAAGGGTCATCTTTATTTTAACCCCCACGGGCCAGCGCTTGTCTAAGTGTTGGTCCGAAACAGAGCCACTTTTGGCGCCACCTCAGGGAAACTTGAGGGCTGGTTTTAGCTGTACGTAGTGTTCATTCAGTGTTGCCTTGAGAACGAGATATGTGCAGCTCCTATCAGGATGTCGGCGCATCGGGCGGTCTTGCTGGACTTGTTTTACCATTGTCGAGGATGTCTTGTAACAGGCATGCCGAGTTTGATCGGATTGTCTTGGGAGAAGGAATATCCTTTGTTGACCATGAGAGCTTGTGATGGGCTAAGTTGGGACACCCCTGCAGGGATCTGAACTTTCGAAAGCTGTGCCCACGGTTATGGGCAGATGGGAATTTGTTAATGTCCGGTTGTACAAAACCTGAAGTTGATCTTTATTAAAATGCACCAACCGCGTGTGTAACCATGATGGTCTCTTCTCGGCGGAGTCCGGGAAGTGAAGACGGTGTTGGAGTAATGCTTGACGTAGGTTGTTCTAGGATCACTTCTTGATCATAGTTTCTCGAACGTGCTTTGCCTTCTCTTCTCGCTCTCATTTGCGTATGTTAGCCACCAGATATGCTAGTCGCTTGCTGCACCTCCACCTCATACCTTTTACCCTTCCTATAAGCTTAAATAGTCTTGATCGCGAGGGTGTGAGATTGCTGAGTCCCCGTGACTCACAGATACTTCCAAAACCAGTTTGCAGGTGCCGATGATACCGTGCAGGTGACGCAACCAAGCTCAAGGAGGAGCTCGATGAAGATCGTGTTCATTATGTTGTTTCCGTTTCCAGTTGATCAGTAGTGGAGCCCAGTTGGGACGATCGGGGATCTGTAGCATTTGGGGTAGTCTTCTTTATTTTGGTTCCGTAGTCAGACCTTGATTGCAACTGTTGATGTAATGCTTTATTCATGTATTGTGTGAAGTGGCGATTGTAAGCCAACTATGTATCTCTTTCCCTTATTGTATTACATGGGTTGTTGTGAAGATTACCTCACTTGTGACATTGCTTTCAATGCGGTTATGCCTCTAAGTCGTGCTTCGACACATAGGAGATATAGCCGCATCGAGGGTGTTACAGGCGGGGCGGCGCGACGCGGTGGAAGTGCGGTGGCGGCGCCGGCGAACGGGTGGCTGGGTGGAGGCGACGTCGGGCGAGCGGCGGCGGAGGATGTTGACGGCATGGCGGCGAGCACGAGCGGGCACGTGGGCGATGAGCTCAAGCACGGACAGGCCTGGTCATGGCCCGGGGCGGGCCGGCCTTGGGCCTCGGCAGGCCACGGCGGCGGGGAGAGAGAGAGGAGGCGTGGAGGAGGTGGTTGGGGTGACATGGCGCGACCCCATTGGTCGGGGTAGCGGTGCTGGTGACGTCGCATCACCGGATTGGCCGGGCAACGTGGCCGGCTGGATATGTCCGGCGAGGGTGGACATGTCCGGCTGCACGAGGAAGGGGAAGGTAGTGTTTGGACTGTGATTTTGGACGGGGAGGGTAATTTATAGGTAGGGGGAGCTTGGAGACTCGAAATGAGGTGCGGTTTTTGCCCGCACGATCATGATCCAACAACGGAGAGCATGGAGGGGGTTTAGATGGGCTAGTGGGCTGTTAAGAAGGGGTGTTGGGCTGCAAAGAGATAGGGGTTTCGTGGTTACACGGTTAACCATTGGGGTATGAAACGACCTCCAAATGGAATGGAATTTGACAGCCGGTCTACCGGTGATATACCAAGACCACTCGACAAATCTCGGCCCATTCCGAGAATGTTTTTCTCCCGCTCATGAAACAAGGTTTGAGAGGTGCGTGTGAGAGTGTCGGATTCCAAAACGGACAACAGAGAAAGCTAGGAGACCGGGACGGATGCAAGTTTTGCAAACATGAGGATGCAATGCACATGATGACATGGAAAAGATGCGACACACAAGCAAATGACCTGGCAACGACAGTGAATAACTGGAAGACACCTGGCGGATCGGACTTGGGGCGTGACATGAGTCGATGATGGTGATTCCGTTGCGGTGGGTGCCGATGGCAGGGAAGGAGATCTGAGGCGGCGAAAGACGGTCAAGAGTCATGATGTCTGGTTTGGTGGATGCTTCTATCGATGGAGCAGCTCAGGTGAGGTGGACGACGTCGTGGCAAGAGCAGGACAAACCACACAAAATTTCCTTCGACACCTACGTGTAACTGAAGTGATTCTGTAAGGGCTCATTTGGCTTGCATGATTCTAAAAACGCAGGGATAAGAAAAACACCAGAATAGGATAGGAATGCACATGGTAAACAGAGCATTTGTAAACACAGAATTTCTGTCAACTTGGGTGTTTGGTTCACAGGAATTGGAAGAGAAGATGAATCCAAAGAAACTTGGCCAAAATAAAGTGAAACCATATGAAAGCGTGTATAGTTAGAATGTTATTCTGCCACTAGTGCACTTGGTCTTGTTTTCATGCATAGGATTTTGAAAAGTAGGTCCGGGTGGATGTTTTGCTCCATTCCTTTCAACGAAATGCATGAATAATTGAATAGTAGAGTGCCATAGGAAAATTTCCTATTGCTATGTTTTCCGTTGAACCAAAATAGCCCTAATGGATCGACATGAATGTAGAGTAATAAGCGATGCAACAAGTGTACAACCTCTTTGTTTTAGCCGTGTCGACCTCAGCATCATTGGGTTGGTCGCTGAAAAAGTTGAGGCAGAGGTGGCTGTCAGAGGCATGGAGGAAGTTCTGAGGAATCTGTAGACGGCGTCCAGGGCACTTCTCGATTGTGATGGACTGTTCTTCATTGGAGCAGCTCCGGTGAGCCGTAAGACGTCAAGTCTGAAGTAGCACAAGACATACATCGTTAATCTCGAGTGGGATTCTAATAGCATCTCCAATAGATGATGTAAAATATATGTAAAATTTACATCACGAAAAACCACCTGACTACAACAGATGATGTAAAAACCGTTGACTCTGAACTTAACTGTCGAAACTGAAATTTACTGTGGAATCTGAATGTTACTGTCGAAACTGAACACAATGGTAGCAGAGAGGAACTTGACATGTAGTTTAGGGAGGGCATGCAGTTAATCTTCAACCTGCACCCCCCTGAGCCGCCAGCCACCACCGGCCAAACCGCTGGCCCCCACGCCGCCTCGTCGCCCCGAAACAATTCCCCCCCCCACCGGTCCGCCACTGCCCTGAAACCACTCCCCACCATCGGTCTGCCGCCGCCCCGGCCAGCCCTCTAGCCCCCCCCTGTGCGGATGTTTTTCTCCAGTGATCCCCACGCCACCGCCCCACCACCGCGCCCCACCGCCGGCGACCACCACCCCCACCCCTGAACCCTAAGATAGATAGTGGGGTACCTCTCCAGCGAGCCCCCCTTCCCGCTGCAGGTGGTTCTTCCTTAACTCCGACGAGCCCTGATGACCGACAAGTATAGGGGATCTATAGTTGTCCTTTCGATAAGTAAGAGTGTCGAACCCAACGAGGAGCAGAAGGAAATGATAAGCAGTTTTCAGCAAGGTATTCTCTGCAAGCACTGGAATTATAGGTAAGAGATAGTTTTGTGATAAGATAATTTGTAACGAGCAACAAGTAACAAAAGTAAATAAAGTGAAGCAAGGTGGACCAATCCTTTTTGTAGCAAAGGACAAGCCTGGACAAATTCTTATATAGAGAAAAGCGCTCCCAAGGACACATGGGAATTATCGTCAAGCTAGGTTTCATCATGATCAAATGATTCGCGTTCGGTACTTTGATAATTTGGTATGTGGGTGGACCGGTGCTTGGGTACTATCCTTACTTGGACAAGCATCCCACTTATGATTAACCTCTATTGCAAGCATCCGCAACTACAACAAAAGTATTAAGGTAAACCTAACCATAGCATGAAACATATGGATCCAAATCAGCCCCTTATGAAGCAACGCATAAACTAGGGTTTAAGCTTCTGTCACTCTAGCAACCCATCATCTACTTATTATTTCCCAATGCCTTCCTCTTGGCCCAAATAATGGTGAAGTGTCATGTAGTCGACGTTCACATAACACCACGAGAGGAGAGACAACATACATCTCATCAAAATATCGAACGAATACCAAATTCACATGACTACTCCCATGTCCTCAGGAACAAACATAACTACTCACAAAGCATATTCATGTTCATAATCAGAGGGGTATTAATGTACATATAGGATCTGAACATATGATCTTCCACCAAATAAACCAACTAGCATCAACTACAAGGAGTAATCAACACTACTAGCAACCCACAGGTACCAATCCCAGACTTAGAGACAAGAATTGGATACAAGAGATGAACTAGGGTTTGAGAGGCGATGGTGCTGGTGAAGATGTTGATGGAGATTGACCCCTCCCAATGAGAGGATCGTTGGTGATGACGATGGCGATGATTTCCCCCTCCCGGAGGGAAGTGTCCCTGGCAGAACAGCTCCGTCGGAGCCCTAGATTGGTTCCGCCAAGGTTCCTCCTCGTGGCGGCAGAGTCTCTTCCCGAAAGCTTGCTTATCATTTTTTCTCATCGAAGGACTCCATATAGCAGAAGATGGGCATCGGAGGGCCACCAGGGGGACCACGAGGCAGGGGGCGCACCCAGGGGGTAGGGCGCGCCCCCACCCTCGTGGGCAGGGTGTGGCCCCCCTCTGGAACTTCTTGTGCTCAGTATTTTTTGTATGTTCTGAAAATGACTTCCATGAAGTTTCAGGACTGTTGGAGCTATGCAGAATTGGTCTCTAATATTTTCTCCTTTTCCAGCCCAGAATCCTAGCTGCCGGCATTCTCCCTCTTTATGTAAACCTTGTAAAATAAGAGAGAATAGGCATAAGTATCGTGACATAATGTGTAACAATAGCCCATAATGCAATAAATATCGATATAAAAGCATGATGCAAAATGGACGTATCAACTCCCCCAAGCTTAGACCTCGCTTGTCCTCAAGCGAAAGCCGAAATCGAAAAATATGTCCACATGTTTAGAGATAGAGGTGTCGATAAAAATAAAATACGGACATGAGTGCATCATGATCATTCTTAGAACAACAACTTATATAATTCTTGTCATATGATCTCTTATGGAAGAGTAACAATTCAATCACAATTTCAAGTATGAATCATAAACTTCGTTGAAAACTAACAAACTATAATCTCAGTCATTGGAGCAATCGCAATTTATCATAACATTGGAAAGAGTCAATGTAAGAGCTTTTTAGCAAGTCCACATACTCAACTATCATATAGTCTTTCACAATTGCTAACAGTCACGCAATACTTTATGGGTATGGAGTTTTAATCGGACACAGAGAAAGATAGGGGCTTATAGTTTTGCCTCCCAACGTTTTACCTCAAGGGTAATGTCAACAATAATAGTTCATGAAAACTCACATCCAATTAGCCATATATACCAGGATCTTTCCAACATGTTGTGCTTGCCAAAAGATAAAATGAAAAAGGAAGGGTGAAGATCACCATGACTCTTATGCAAGGTAGGAGATAAAAGTAAAATATAGGCCCTTCGCAAAGGGAAGCAGAGGTTGTCATGCGCTTTTATGGTTGGATGCACAAAATCTTAGTGCGAAAGAACGTCACTTTATATTGCCACTTGTGATATGGACCTTTATTATGCAGTCCATCGCTTTTATTTCTTCCATATCACAAGATCGTGTAAAGCTTATTTTCTCCCACACTAATAAGTCATACAATTTAGAGAGCAATTTTTATTGCTTGCACCGATGACAACTTACTTGAAGGATCTTACTCAATTTATAGGTCGATATGGTGGACTCTCATGGCAAAACTGGGTTTAGGGATATTTGGAAGCACAAGTAGTATCTCTACTTGGTGCAAAGAATTGGCTAGCATGAGAGGTAAAGGCAAGCTCAATCATGTTGGATGATCCATGACAATATAATTTATCTCAAATGTAAGAAAACATAACCCATTACATTGTCTTCCTTGTCCAACGTCAACTCTTTAGCATGTCATATTTTAATGAGTGCTCATAATCATAAAAGATGTCCAAGATAGTGTATTTATATGTGAAGACCTCTCTTTCTTTATTACTTCCTATTAATTGCAACGATGACCAAAACTATGTTTATCAACTCTCAACAGCTTTTATTCATCATACTCTTTCTATGTGACCTCATTACTCTTCATAAGACCCATATGATCTATTTTATTTTATATTTATTCTTTCACTTTTCTTTTATTCACTCAAGATCATAGCAAGATAATCAAGCCCTTGACTCAACACTAATATTTATTATATATATCTCACGGACTCGATTACATAAAAGGATCGTAAAGCAAAACTCACAACTAGATCATACTAAAACTTTATGCTACTAGATCAAGATATTACCAAAAGGATCGAACTAAAAAAAATGGTAAAGATAGAAGTGATGGTGATACAATACCGGGGCACCTCCCCCAAGCTTGGCAGTTGCCAAGGGGGGTGCCCATACCCTTATGATTATGTCTCCTCTGTTGGTGAAGAAGGTGGTGGTGATGATGGATAGTCGCACATCGAGCGTAGGAGGTCTTCTAACTTGCGGATAATGCCCTTGAGTGCGATGATATGCTCCTTCAGCAAAATATTTTCACATGTGAGATACTTGTTTTGTATACGAGCTAACTCAATCATCTTGAAAGCTTCGATCTAAGTTGGGGTAAGAAGATTGTGATCAAGTTGAAGGATGTCTTCTGTTGCCGAAACTTGGTCCTCCATGGCCTTCTTGATCCCTTCATCCTTGTTGATCTCCATGGGTTCTTCTCTCTTCAGCTCTATCTTCATTAGGCAAGCATCGTTGCTCAGATTGTTGGAGGAGGAGCGAGACGACATGATGCTTGGCTTTGACAACCTGGCAGAAAACAGCTCGAAACAAGAACATGAGATTTTTGCGTGATACGGTGGTCAAAACCTTCGGGAGATTACATAATGAATTTTTACCGACCAAATACGTATCGTACAAGAAAACAGAGTCCAGACAGCACACGAGGTGCCCACGAGGCAGGGGGCGCGCCGAGGGGGGTAGGGCGCGCCCTCCACCCTCGTGGAGCCCTCGTGTCCTTCCCGGACTGCTTCTTATTTTTCTATTTTTCTATTTTTCTAAATATTCCAAAACGGAGAAAAATTGCCATTAGAACTGTTTTGGAGTCGGTTTACTTACCGTACCACATACATATTCCTTTTCGGAGTCTGAAACATTCCGGAAAGTGTCCCTTATGTATTTCTCCAGGGTTACGGTTTCAATAACATTGGTTTCAACATTTATAGGATTACCTGAGATATAATGTTTGATTATTTGACCGTTCACCACCTTCGGGTTCGTGCCTTCGAAGTTGTTGATTTTTATGGCACTGGAATGATAGACCTCCTCGATAATGTAAGGACCTTCCCATTTAGAGATAAGTTTTCCTGCAAAAAATCTTAAATGAGAGTTGTATAGAAATACATAATCACCTACACTAAACTCACGCTTTTGTATCCTTTTGTCATGCCATCTTTTAACTTTTTCTTTAAACAATTTGGCATTCTCATAGGCTTGGGTTCTCCATTAATCAAGTGAGCTAATGTCAAATAACCTCTTTTCACCGGCAAGTTTGATATCATAATTGAGCTCTTTAATAGCCCAATATGCCTCATGTTCTAGTTAGAGAGGTAAGTGACATGCTTTTCCATAAACCATTTTATATACGAGGACATACCCATAGGATTTTTATATGCAGTTCTATAGGCCCATAATGCATCATCAATTTTCTTGGACCAATTCTTTCTAGATCTATTAATAGTCTTTTGCAAAATTAATTTGAGCTCTCTATTACTCAATTCTACTTGACCACTAGACTGTGGGTGATAAGATGATGCAATTCTATGATTAACATCATACTTAGCAAGCATTTTATGGAAAGCACCATGAATAAAATGTGAACCACCATCAGTCATTAAATATCTAGGGACTCCAAACCTCGAAAAATAACTTCTTTAAGCATCTTAATAGAGGTGTTATGATCAGCACTACTAGTTGGAATAGCTTCTACCCACTTAGTAACGTAATCAACCGCAACTAAAATATGTGTATATCCATTAGAGGCAGGAAAAAGGTCCCATATAATCAAAGCCCCAAACATCAAATGGTTCAATAACAAGTGAATAATTCATAGGAATTTCTTGATGTCTACTAATATTACCAATTCTTTGACATTCATCACAAGATAAGACAAACTTACGGGCATCCTTGAAGAGAGTAGGCCAATAAAAACCGGATTGCAATACCTTATGTGCAATTATATCTCCAGCGTGGTGTCCTCCATAAGCTTCGGAGTGACACCTGCGTAGGATCTGTTCCTATTCATGCTCAGGCACACAACGTCTAATAACACCATCTACTCCTTCTTTATAAAGATGTGGGTCATCCCGAAAGTAATGTCTTAAATCATAGAAAAACTTTTTCTTTTGCTGGTATGTGAAACTAGGTGGTATAAATTTAGCAACAATGTAATTAGCATAATCAGCATACCATGGAGCAGTGTGAGAAGCATTTATGACATTTAATTGTTCATCAAGAAAGCTATCATCAATAGGTAGTGGGTCATCAAGAACATTTTCTAACCTAGACAAGTTATCTGCAACGGGGTTCTCAGCTCTCTTTCTATCAATAATATGCAAATCAAATTCTTGTAGCAAGGGAACCCATCTAATAAGTCTAGGTTTAACATATTTCTTTTCCATAAGATATTTAATAGCAGCATGATCCGTGTGAATAGTTACTTTAGAATCAACAATATAAGGTCTGAACTTATCACAAGCAAATACAAGTGCTAAAAATTCTTTTTCAGTAGTGGCATAATTTCTCTGAGCATTGTCTAGAGTTTTACTAGCATATTGAATAACATTTAATTTATTATCAACTCTTTGCCCTAGAACAGCACCTACATCATAATCACCAGCATCACACATAATTTCAAAAGGTAAATTCCAATCAGGTGGCTGAACAATAGGTGTAGAGATTAATGCTTTCTTAAGCATTTCAAAGGCTTCTACACAATCATCATCAAAGACGAATGGTATATATTTTTGTAATAAATTAGTCAGAGGCCGAGAAATTTTTGAGAAGTCCTTAATGAACCTCCTATGAAAACCGGCATGGCCAAGGAAACTTCTTATACCTTTGATGTCCTTCGGACACGACATCTTTTCAATAGCATCAACTTTAGCTTTATCAACTTTAATGCCTCTTTCAGAAATTTTGTGCCCCAAGACAATACCGTCATTAACCATAAAATGGCACTTCTCCCAATTCAAGACAAGGTTAGTTTCTTCACATCTATGCAAAACTCGATCAAGGTTGCTTAAGCAATCATCAAAAGAGGATCCATAAACGGAGAAATCATCCATGAATACCTCACATATCTTATCACAAAAATCAAAAAATATAGCCATCATGCATCTTCAAAAGGTAGCAGGTGCATTACATAAACCAAAAGGCATATGTCTATAAGAAAAAGTACCGAAAGGGCAAGTAAAAGTAGTCTTAGATTGATCATCAGCTGATACAGGTATTTGAGAGAAAGCAGAATAACCATCTAGAAAGCAAAAATGAGTATCTTTGGATAATCTTTCTAGCATTTGATCAATAAAAGGTAAGGGGTAATGATCTTTTTAGTAGCCTTATTTAATTTGCAGAAATCAACTACCATCCTATAACCTATAATAATTCTTTGCGGAATCAATTCATCTTTATCATTAGCAACGACAGTAATACCTCCCTTCTTAGGAACACAATGGACAGGACTTACCGACTGACTATCAGCAACGGGATAAATTATACCTACCTCAAGAAGCTTTAGTATTTCTTTTCTTACCACTTCTTTCATCTTAGGATTCAGCTGTCATTGGTGATCAATAACTTGTTTGGCATCTTTTTCCAAATTTATTTTGTGTTGACATAGAGTGGGACTATTGCCCTTAAGATCATCAAGAGTATATCCAATAGCAGCACGGTGCTTCTTCAGAGTTTTCAATAATCTTTCTTCCTCCTTCTCTGAAAGGTTAGCACTAATAATAACATGATATATCTTATTTTCATCAAGATAAGCATATTTAAGAGTATTAGGCAATGGTTTAAGCTTAAACACGGGATCACCCTTGGGTGGAGGAGGATCCCCTAAGATTTCAACAGGCAAGTTGTGTTTCAGAATAGGTCCCTATTTAAAGAACACCTCATCTATTTCCCTTCTTTCATTCATATACATATCATTTTCATGGTCTAGCAAATATTGTTCTAAAGGATCACTAGGAGGTACGGCAATAGAAGCAAGACCAATAATTTCATCTTTACTAGGCAATTCTTCTTCACGGTGTTGTCTACGAAATTTAGAAAAGTTGAACTCATGAGACATATCACCTAAACCAATAGTAATAACATCGTTTTTGCAATCTATCCTAGCATTAACAGTGTTTAAGAAGGGTCTACCAAATATAATGGGACAAAAGCTATCTTGTGGGGAACCAAGAACAAGAAAATCAACAGGATATTTAGTTTTCCTACACAAGACATCAACATCTCTAACAATCCCCATTGGTGAGATAGTATCTCTATTGGCAAGTTTAATTGTGACATCAATATCTTCTAAGTCAGCAGGTGCAATATCATGCATAATTTCTTTGTATAAGTCAATAGGTATTGCACTAGCACTAGCACCCATATCGCACAAGCCATGATAAAAATGATCTCCTATTTTAACAGAAATAACAGGCAACCCTACCACAGGTCTATGTTTATTTTAAGCACAAGGTTTAGCAATCCTAGCAGTTTCATCGGAGAAATAAATAACATGGCCATCAATATATCAGCCAAGAGATCCTTAACAATATCAATATTAGGTTCAACTTTAACTTGCTCAGGAGGTGTATAGGTTCTAATATTGCTTTTATGAACCAAAGTTGAAGCTTTAGCATGATCATTTATCCTAACAGGAAAAGGTGGTTTCTCAACATAAGCAGTAGGAATAATAGGATCATTAAAAGTGATAGTCTTTTCTTTAACTTTAATAGGCGCAGCTACTTTTACTTCTATGGGAGGATGATATTTAAACCACTTCTCCTTAGGGAAATCAACATGAGTAGCAAAAGATTCACAGAAAGAAGCTACTATCTCAGAGTCAAGTCCATATTCAGTGCTAAATTTACGGAAAACATCGGTATCCATAAAAGATTTAACACAATCAAGCTTAGGTGTCATACCTGACTCCTTACCTTCGTCGAGATCCCAATCTTCAGAGTTGCGCTTAATTCTTTCCAATAAATCCCACTTGAATTCAATAGTCTTCATCATAAAAGAGCTAGCACAAGAAGCATCGAGCATGGTGCGATTGTTATCAGAAAGCCGAGCATAATTATTTTGAATAATCATTTCTCTTGAGAGCTCATGATTGGTGCATTAATATAACATTGATTTAAGCTCCCCCAAGCTTGAGCGATGCTTTCTCCTTCGCGAGGATGAAAATTACATATATAATTATGATCATGATGAACAAGATGCATAGGATAAAACTTCTGATGAAATTCCAATTTCAATCATTTGTAGTTCCATGATCCCATATCATCACATAGCCTATACCATGTCAATGCGTCTCCCTCCAAAGATAAAGGGAAGACCTTCTTCTTGATAACATCATCGGGCATACCTGCAAGCTTAAATAATCCACAAACTTCATCCACTTATATTAGGTGCTCATCAGGATTTAATGTTCCATCTCCTCCAAAAGGATTAGCTAGCAGTTTTTCTATCATACCCAAAGGAATTTCAAAGCAGACAATTTCATTTTCAGTAGGTTCAGTAGGTTGAGGAGCAATTCTATGCTCTACTGGTCGGGGTGAAGATATCCCGAACAAGCCCCTCAAAGGATTACTTTCCATAGAAACAAGTGACAGTAAATTTTAGCACACTATATAAATTTTTCCTTACCAAATTCCACCTACCAAAGGCGCTTCACTCCGCAGCAACAGCGCCAGAAAAGAGTCTTGATGACCCATAAGTATAGGGGATCTATCGTAGTCCTTTCGATAAGTAAGAGTGTCGAACCCAACGAGGAGCAGAAGGAAATGATAAGCGGTTTCAGCTAGGTATTCTCTGCAAGCACTGAAATTAGAGGCAACAGATAGTTTTGTGATAAGATATTTTTAACGAGCAACAAGTAACAAAAGTAAATAAAGTGCAGCAAGGTGGCCCAATCCTTTTTGTAGCAAAGTACAAGCCTGGACAAATTCTTATATAGATAAAAGCGGTCCCGAGGACACATGGGAATTATCGTCAAGCTAGGTTTCATCACGATCATATGATTCGCATTCGGTACTTTGATAATTTGATATGTGGGTGGACCGGTTCTTGGGTATTGTCCTTACTTGGACAAGCATCCCACTTATGATTAACCCCTATTGCAAGCATCCGCAACTACAACAAAAGTATTAAGGTAAACCTAACCATAGCATGAAACATATGGATCCAAATCAGCCCCTTACGAAGCAACACATAAACTAGGGTTTAAGCTTCTGTCACTCTAGCAACCCATCATCTACTTATTACTTCCCAATGCCTTCCTCTAGGCCCAAATAATGGTGAAGTGTCATGTAGTCGACGTTCACATAACACCACTAGAGGAGAGACAACATACATCTCATCAAAATATCGAACGAATACCAAATTCACATGACTACTAATAGCAAGACTTCTCCCATGTCCTCAGGAACAAACATAACTACTCACAAATCATATTCATGTTCATAATCAGAGGGGTATTAATGTGCATATAGGATCTGAACATATGATCTTCCACCAAATAAACCAACTAGCATCAACTACAAGGAGTAATCAACACTACTAGCAACCCACAGGTATCAATCCCAGACTTAGAGAGAAGAATTGGATACAAGAGATGAACTAGGGTTTGAGAGGAGATGGTGCGGGTGAAGATGTTGATGGAGATTGACCCCCTCCCGATGAGAGGATCGTTGGTGATCACGATGGCGATGATTTCCCCTCCTGGAGGGAAGTGTCCCCGGCAGAATAGCTCCGCCGGAGCCCTAGATTGGTTCCGCCAAGGTTCCGCCTCGTGGCGGCGGAGTCTCGTCCCGAAAGCTTGCTTATCATTTTTTTCTCATCGAAGGACTCCATATAGCAGAAGATGGGCATCAGAGGGCCACCAGGGGGACCACTAGGCAGGGGGCGCGCCCGGGGGGTAGGGTGCGCCCCCGCCCTCGTGGGCAGGGTGTGGCCCCCTCTGGAACTTCTTGCGCTCAGTATTTTTTATATGTTCTGAAAATGACTTCCGTGAAGTTTCGGGACTTTTGGAGCTTTGCAAAATAGGTCTCTAATATTTGCTCCTTTTCCAGCCCAGAATCCCAGCTGCCCGCATTCTCCCTCTTTATGTAAACATTGTAAAGTAAGAGAGAATAGGCATAAGTATCATGACATAATGTGTAATAACAGCCCATAATGCAATAAATATCGATATAAAAGCATGATGTAAAATGGACGTATCAAGCCCCCACCCCCTGAAAATCAACTAACCCAAAAGTTGATTCAGTCGACTGAAGTGTAGCTAAATCGGAGCATAGCAGCAGC
The DNA here is from genome assembly GCF_018294505.1 of Triticum aestivum. NCBI lineage: Eukaryota > Viridiplantae > Streptophyta > Magnoliopsida > Poales > Poaceae > Triticum > Triticum aestivum. The sequence continues at coordinate 404,702,574 of NC_057800.1, read as the reverse complement.
ACAAGCGAGGGGGAGAGCAGCAGCAGCAGCAGCGCGAGCGAGAGACAGAGCAGCAACAACTGGGCGAGCGAGCGAGAGCCGGAGCAGCAGCAGCAACAGCGCGAGTGAGCGAGAGCCGAAGCAGCAGCAGCAGATCCGACTGGTATGGCCGCCGTCGTTGAAGGGGCCATGCACTGGGGGGAGAGCCGCCATGGAGATGTCGCCAACGACACTGGCTTCGAGGTAGCCGCTCTATGGGGGTGCAGGATGGAGCACCGTCGGCGCTGGGAGGTCGAGTTAAGGAGAAGGTGTGATGCGATGAGTGTACAACCTCTTTGATGGCGCCGAGTAGGCCTCGGCTTCGTCTGAGGAGTCGGTGAGGATGATGCGGTTCTGGTGGAGCAGGTTAAGGTGGTGCTGTGGGGATGGAGTAGTCGCGATAGACAAGACGATCGTCGGAGCAGCTCCTTGGAGGTGGAGGACGAGGCGGCTGAACCGGCGGGACGATGAGATGGACGACGAATCCTCATCCGAGGAGGTGGATGAGGGACGTCGGGCTGTTGCGGTGGACGACGTCGTCGGGGAAGAGGCTCCGGCTGGACCGCCGTGAGGTGGCGGATGGAGGAAGATGGGGTTTCGCGGCTGGAGCGGGGAGGTTATGGCGGCCTGGGATTTCGAATGGCAAAAGGGAGGCGATGGGAGGGGAACCATGACTTAGGTACGTGCTTGTCCAAAATGTAGGGTGTGTTACAAAAGTACCCCCACCGATTTGAACTAGCGGCCGTTTCGGCTCAGGGTTAGAAGGGGGATTTCACGTGTCGGGATTTGGCAGCTGGAGGGAGTTTCCGCACGCGTTGTAATTTTGGGATAGCAAGGCGCGGGTTGTGAAGGCGCCAGTTTTGGGAGTACGATATCTGAATTTCCGGGATATAACAAGGCGCGGGTTGAATTTTAGGGACGGGCCTAACATGTATTATTGTACTTGTACGTACCAAATCAATTCGCACTTCCCTCAATGAAAAAAAACCAAAAAAAACTATTCACACCACACAGAGAGAGTCTTGTCCCATTTTACTATACAAATGCTATTCAAAGCTACTATGAATCCATGTTCTGTCCAATTAATTTTTTCGCTGGCTGTATAATGCATGTAACGTACCCATACCAACATTTTAGTGCATTCCAAATGTCTATACTACCGCTGCAATTCGAACTGAATTTGAATTCATTTCTCTATTTCAATAAGGATCTACAATCATGATTGTTGCCAACTTCAACCATCATTCGTGTCTTACCTTAACACCACACCACATGATTACTATACATATGGATATGAAATATGTGTACTATATGAACTCAAATTCAATTTTTTGAATACACTTGATGTTGATTCCAAATAATAGTACATTTGATGTACTGACTATATATTCATAATCTAAACCATGTTCCATACGTATACCGTGTTTATCACACAAAGTATAGTGCCTCGCCCCCTACATTATGACAAGTATTTAACCCTGAGCTGCAAAAGCCACACATTAGCCCAAATTATAATCAATGTTCTATATATTATATGTAGCACTAGCAAGATGCCCATGCGTTCCACGGAACATCAACATGATCAAGGGGAGGCCTTATTTGCAAATGTGGAGAGGGGTGTGGGTATCTTTTTTTCAAAATTGCCATAGTTTCCTTCCGATCCGTCAGATATAAATCGGACGTCCTATATTGCAGGATGGTAGGCACACCATCATCAACAACTCTGTTTTTATAAGAGTAGAGATAAAATATATTATAGGTAGTATAACATGTTCATAACCACACCATGTGTATCACCGTTATATATATTCACGCATGCGTCGGTTTAAAACACCATGATAAATTCTTGAAATATCCGAATTTGCTTTTTATAATGAATTATGATCTCTATTCGTCTTTTACACCCACACAATCCTCTTATCTTTGTAGCTAGCGCTAACTTTCTCTCATGCATGCACACGCCCGCATCCTTCTCACCCTCCCTCAGCATTCTCTAGCTCCATCATGCAAATTCGTCTTTTCACTTTACGTCGTTCACCCACGGTGTGTGTAGGCCCCCCAGCTCCTTCTTTACGGCACACATCGATCGATATGCCTCTCTAGCCAGGTGTGCCTACCACAAACGCAAGCTTCCCCTCTTCTCTTCTCACCGTCCATGCCTCACTCCCACCACTCTTTTCATCGATCTCGTACTCACACACTCCTTCCCCCTCGATATAGTATGCTTTTCACACCACCTCCTAGATGCATGCCTCTCCCTCTATCCTTCTCCTCGGGCCTTATTTGCTTCTAACACATACATGCATGTATATCGATCGATCTCCCTACATATTCCTAGGTCGACTTTAACTATTTTTCCCCCACCCATCCATCGACGTACCTCACAAGTTATGTCTCTCCTTTCTCTGACAAAGGACGATTGATCTTCCTATGTAGTTACATCTGCTTACCACAGCCATATCGTCCCCCCTCGTCATTCGTGCATGCCTCCTGACCCGTCTCTCGCACGCACGTGCACAGACAGGCAGCCAACCCCTCTCTTGTTGATATTGCAGGCGTGCCCTCCGTTTGTCTAGTAAGCCTCTCCCACCATGTGCGGATTTAGGCCCCAGGCAGAAGGGGCGGTGGCCTGGGGCGTAAGGCCGATCTCCTTTGTATATTTTAACACTATAGCTACAATAAAACGCTATAGTCAACTAAGCTGCCCGGGCCTTGGCCCAGTTCGCATGGGTCCTGGCCCATTCCTAGTTCCTCCACTGTCTCCCACCATTTGTTAGAAGCAACTCTAGTACCACCCCCTCCAACACTCTACACTACAAAAAAGACACTTCCGTGATGATACGTGTTTGTCACAGTAGGTCACCTTTTCTGTCATGCATGTACATCCATGACAATTTTATGACAAATCAAGATAGTCATACCTGTGTTGTCATAGAAGTGTTCCATGACATTACCAATATTATAATCATGGAAGTGTCCACTTCCATGATGATAAATCGCGCGTCATGGGAAGTGCTTTCATCAAGGGTGACCGACACATGGCACCCACCATAACGGGTCGCCGTAACAGCCCGGACCAATGAAGATTTTCCACGTGTAAAATTGTCATTGGCCGAAGGAAACACGTGTTGGCTCACCGTTGGGACAGATTTGATCCATTCATTGGACATGAGGCGCCTATGATACGTCGACACGTGCCATGGCCCAATAGAATCCCATTTCGGTGAAAAGGCCGGCCCATTTGACTTGGTCAAACGGTAACGGACCGGCCCACGGAAAGCCTATTAATGGCCTGTTCGTATATAGCCCATTTACGACTTGCTAACTCACGGCCCGTTACGGCCTACCGGAATTCAGCCCAGTAGCTTCATCTGGGCCGTCCAATATGATTCTAGCCCATTGTAACTTCCGGCCCATATACGGCCCACGATGTCTTTCGGCCCATACGAGGCCATTTGTAACTCTTGGCCCATTAACGACCCGTGGTGAATCTGGCCCGTAATGAACAGTGTACTGCTTTATACCCATTAACGGCCCATTATTCCATTGGGCCGTTTCCAACCCATGTTATCTTTCGGCCTTCTAAGGGTCCATTTATTCTTGTCTTATTTCCAGCATTTGGTTACTTACGACCCGTTACTGGCCTTTTCTGCTTGTGGGCCAAATTCAGCCAGTGGTTACAATTGGCCCGTTTGCGGCCCATTAATCCATTGGGCCGTTTTCGTAGCGTCATCAAATACGGTAGATTAATGATGGCCCGTTATGGTCGGCCCATGAACGGATGATTCCAAATCTAGCCCATTTACGGCCCATAACGCAGTCTGTTATTCGCCCATGTTCGGCCGATCGATCATACGGTTCGTAGAAAGCCCATTGATGCTACGGCCTGTAGAAGGCCCATCGTTTCTACGACCCTTAGAAGGCCCATTGTTTCTATGGCTTGTAGGAGGCCCATGGTACTGCAGTAAATATATAGCCCATGGTTATTGTGGACTAGTTTTAAAAATAGGTTATTGCGGCCACTAGCAAACCGCGGAAAAAGAACTGCACTGACTATAGGCAAACAAATAAACAAGACAACAAGGAAATAAATAAGCAAGCAACTTACGCTAGGCTATCACAGCTATTACACATATTACATCCACTGGGCAACAAAGTTCGCCGCCAGTGCAAATATAGGGAACAAGGCCGCATATCATATACACTGGTTGTCAAACTTGGCATGCAGTGCAAATAAACGCCGCAGCAAAACAAGTCCAGAATTGAAACCACTTCAAAAGAGCTTAAGAAACTATATCCTGGGTACCCATAGTGCTGGCAAGATGCTTAGCAAGCTTATTAACTTTATCTTGTTTGGCGCTTAAATCCTCCAGCACTTGCTGTTGCACAAGAAAGTATGCATCTGAATTATGGAGGGACTTCCTCAGACCTTCGGCTTCTTGCCGCAGCACAACTGACTGATGCCTTTCAGCTTGTAGCTGAGCCTGAAGAAACTGAAGTGATTCAGGCAGCGAGTTCGAAGAGCTTGTGCCAGCGGTATTGGATAGTAAGTCGAACACTGCATCAACACATGACTGTGGGGTTTTCTCACTGTCTATAAGATCGTTTTTATCACCTTTCTTGGAGACCAACAGGGCTGTCGCACTATCTTGAACCTTATCTGCAATACTTTTCTACCATTGTGTAGTGGGGTGCTCTTCTCTAATATTCTGTTCGCATACTACAAGAGAAACAAGCAGACACATCACAGGCTTAGCATGTAGTATACAAAACTCATTTTGGTAAACCGGTTGAGTAGTAAGGTGGATAGGATAACAACATGAAACAAACATATATCTTTGTACTATGGTCACTGTATTGTCCATATCATTCTAGTTTATGTTGCCAAATCAAGATAGAGACACAGTTCAACTCATATATTTTTAAGACACAACAGCATAGACAGAATGTAAGTGTGAGAAACTACACAACATTGGCAAAACTTGTAATGTTTATCACATGAGAACGTAACTCTTTATACAATTGAAAATGAAATCAACATAGAGCAAGAAGTTAGAACAACAATCCAATTAAAGAAATAGGTTTAAAACATACCTGTTGCGCCATTGAAGTTTCAATTGGATCCTTCAAATTTGAAAGTAGTTGGTATGAGTAAATATAGTGATGCAACAGCAAAGGAGTATGGGCAATAGCTACAGAATCTGACCTAAGAACAGTTGCTCTTCTGCTTTAAACATGGAGTTTGGGTACGCTGTGGTGGTCTTTGTGCTTTGGGCACTGCAGTTGCTTTACAAACTGCTGGTGTGGGGGTACTCTGTCGTGGACATGGTGCTTTGTCAACTACAAGTGGGTTACTATCCGCTAGGGTTGGGGTTAGATGGATTGTAGCTGGTTCTCTGCCCAACGGTGTAAGTGTGCAATCTGGAAGAGTCTCGATTGTGTGTGGTGGGGCTAGTTTGTGGGCCAGTACAACCATGGTTCTATCTGCATCGACGGGTAGCGCTGTCTTTTGTGGAGAACGGGTTTTTGCTCCCTTAGATACTGCCATCACCCCCTCCAATTCAAATGGCTGATAAACACGAAAATAAATTGAACATACAGACATTGTATGATAGACAGATGTGGCAATTCACATATATGTTGTCTAACCAAATAGGACAACATGACACAATTTCACATATATGATGCCTAACTAAACAGGATAACATGACACAGTTTCAGATATATGATTGATAACTTAACAGGATATAATGGCATAATTCAACATATGATGAGTATCTAAACAGGATGACATGACAAAACTATATGATGTCTTTCTAAAATAGGTTGGGATGAAATAATTGACATATATGTTGTCTAAGTATACATGATGGCATGATACAATTGACATAATTGATTCATATACTAAGCAGCTGGCACTCGCATGTATGATATCTAAACTAAGCAGTTGGAATTCAATGTTGTGCATATGATGTCTAAACTAAGCAATGCAAGACACCATATGCATGATATGAGAAATATAAACATTGCAACTTAGAGCATACACCTCAGGTGGGATATAGGACTGGTCATCTGTCTCTAAAAACTCCTCTGAGGAGCTCCTCGCAACCATCGAGAAATGCTTCAATAGGTACCATTGCCTGCTCTAAAGACCTTGTTTTCACTCCTGATTTTTCCATAACCGACTCAAATGGATGATACACATGAAGAGTAGTTCAATATACACTAATTGTCGACAAATGGAATACGTAATGAAAAAAGATGGCATGAGATAATTCACATATATGATGCCTGGCTACATGGCGGTGCATGATTATCATATATGATAACTGGCTAAAAAACATGGCATTGCATAATTCACATATCTGATATAGAAAGCAAACAGGAGACATTCACATAAAGCACGTCTAATCTAAGCAGATGGCATGGCAATGCAAGACACCATATGCATGATATGAGCAATATAACCCTGCCAAG